>NW_006436814.1:2200559-2238662 GCF_000325575.1 Pteropus alecto
TCTGAGGAGTGACAGTCCACATCGTCCCTTGGAGTTACCGGCCAGAGCCGGGGCGGGGGGTACAGAACAGCCAAGGTATTTGCAGGACAAAGTGTAGGGGTCTTAGTCTCTCTCTGTCTCTGTCTCTCCCCCTCTCTCATTTGCAATCATCTTAGAGTTCTGCTATTTCATTGTTAGCTTTTTAATATGCAGAAATAAGGGCTGCAATTAATTGGCAGTGGCACAAACTAGATGTGTGGTTTTGGACAACTCACCTCACCAATCTGGCCATTGTCTCTTCACATCGATGCACGAAAAATGGCCTAGAATATTCCTGAGGACATTTCCAGCTCCATTAAACCCCCCCCCTTTTTTTTTTTTTGATAATTGCTTTTTTGGATGGTGTAGGGTTTGGTATTTCAGTAGCTGGTAAACAGAAGATGTGAGGTCAGTTGAAAGCTGGAAGCAGGGAAGCCTGAGCATTGCTCTAGGCTGACCAGCTGACCCTTACATCAGTTCCTTGCTCACCATGGGTTGTTTGGAGCAAGGCCAGGGAACGTTTGTTGTGGTTGTCGTTGGCATTGATGCTTTTCCAGGTTTTCGTGTAAAGGCCACACCCTTTAAGGATGAACAGGAATATTTCTGAACGTCCCTGCTATATATTTGATTGTGACTTTAGGAACCACAAAGTACATTCAGCTGCATTATCGCATTTCATCCCGGACAGTCTGATAACTTCTCCTCGGCTGGGGAATTAGGGCGAAGAGAGTCCTTTACATTGTCATCAACCAAGCCAGGCCCAGAATTGGTTTTTACCATCCAGTGCGACAGTTGCTGAGGGCCCGAAGCGTGATACACACTTTGCTAGGCACACGCTGGCCGTTCCATGCGGTCCAGCCTGTTTCCGGTCTGATGGTCTCGCCTTGGTGGCTGTAATTTGGAGCTGGCCGGGGCAGAGCAGGAAAAATCCTACAATCTAGAGTCAGCCTCGATGTCGCCAGCTTCTTTAGAGGACTCCAAACCAAGAGGAGCCCGGCTTTGGCTGATTGGAGCCCTGCACACCTGTGTCCATGTGGCTCCTGGTGCAGAGGCTCCAGCAGCTGCACAACTCACCCCACTGCCTCGTGTGGGCTCTCCCGGCTGCCATCCCCAGCATCCTGAGGGGTGCATGCGTGTCTGTGTGTGTGTGTGCTCGCACGCGCGCACATGCCTTTGCTTCTTCAGTTTTGCCCAGACGGCAAGATTGCTTTTGCATCTAGAAAACTGGCCATTCTGCAGACCAAGGTGGGTTGCTTACAGCCAAGTATTGTCTAAAGGTCTCTCTCATCTTTTTCTCATAAGGGCTTAAGAGAAATATGAGGAAGTAGGATGCCTGCCAGGAACGCACATTTTAAATTCCAGGCAATAATGTGCTGCTGGTTTTCTCGAAAGTTTTCCAAGCATTAGCCAAGGCTTAGGTGAAGAACAGTGGGGAGGGCCTGCTTCTTCGGGATGTATAACGATGTCCGCTACAGACAAAACACGGCAGGCTGAACGTGGATGGAAGAGGCCGTGATCTGTCTGAGAATTAATGCTGCATCAGCTCCAGGTAATCTAATGTTCGCTCTCTTAATCTTATTGTGTTTTCCCTTGGAAACATAGCTAATAAACAGGGCCATTCTGCAAAAGTGGCATAAAGCAAGTAGTCAGATATTCAGAAAATCTCAGCCCTTTTCTCCAAAGTTGGAACTACTTTTTTAAAAATGTTTTTAAATTTTCTTTTTAGGCGACAACCCTTGGTTGACCTCGCAGATTGCAAGGACCTTGTCAGCTTACAATCCCTTATTTTTTATTTTTTACGCCTTCAGCACCTGGTCTTCTTAGATGGTCTCCCATCCAAGTACTAACCAGACCCGACCTTCCTTAGCTTCCGAGATCAGATGGGATCTGGCTTCTTCAGGGTAGCGTGGCTGTAGACTTTTTTTTTTTTTTTTAATGGAAAAGAGAAAGAGAGTGGCTCAATTTTGGGACACGGACCTTTAAATTTCTCAGTTCGTGCATTATAACTGAGTGTATAATGCCTCGGGGTTCTGAGTGTAGCTGGGACTCTTGTCTGGTACCGAGGAGACCAGGGCGGGCAGGGACCTCAGCCTCAGGCCTGACTTCTCCTCTTCCGGGAATCTTATTTCTAGGATCCTTTACCCAACATTCCAGAGAATTCGGGCTCGCTTGCTGTGGTTGTCACACGCTCGTCCTCAAGCTGGCTGAGGGACAATCATTTGTCTCCTCTCTCTCTCGTTCACCTTTTTACGTATTTTTTTTTGTTTTCCTCTTTCTCTTGTCTTTTCTCCCGTTTTTTTTCTTTGCCTCTGACCCTTTGTCTCTTTGTTCTATTTACCTTTTCTTTCCTCTTCTCCAGTCACTTGTCTGAAGACTATATTGAATTAAGTATATGCCAAAATATGTTATTTTTATTGACTAAAGCTTTATGTACCCGATTTATAATTTTTTAAATCAGGTGAAAATGACCTTATTTCTTAAAAACAAACAAACCCCAGCAGTCCCAATTCAACTCAATTAAGTGTATTTTTCTTTGCATGCATTCGTTAATCAGTATAGTAATTGATGTATTTATTCCACATAGTCCACATCCAGACTCTGTGCTATGCTGGTGATACTAAGGTGAGCGAGACCCAATTCCTGTCATCACAGAGTTGGGGCTGGGGAGTGAGACCGGGGACAGCAATTACAAGACACGCAAATGCTCCGATATCATGAGGACGGTCGGGGACGCGGAGGGAGTGGCCCCGGTCATCAGTGTGGGGAAGCATGCTTCTCTGGGCACTGACTCTTGGTTGAGTGTTTGGGGGTGGGAAGCAGTGAGAACCCCTGGGGAGTCAGTGCAGGAGGACAGGTGCTGGCCCTCGGGACGCAGGAGCAGCCTCTGGCCCAACCCTGATGTTGGGCTTGGGTGGATGAGGGCTGTGATCTCCTCTTGACTGTTCTACCCAGTCTAAGTTTGCTTAGTTGCAAACTGAACGTGAAATCAATTACATCGAGATTCAGACCATTCGAGTTTACTTTCGTTTGATGAGAAAAATCACAAAATACTAGAGAGAGCGGGCTGCTTGTGCGTATTGAGAAATTATTCGAAGGATCCTTTTCTTTGCTCTTTTTCAAATCTTTTGTTGTTTCCCCGTTTTCCGAATGGAGGAGCCATATTGGAAGAGTGGTACTCGCTTTAGAGCTGCAGCCTCCAACCTTTTTGCCCCAGGGACAGGCGCTCCTATGAGAATCCAATGCCCGATGCTCTGAGGTGGAGCTGAGGAGGCGATGCTGGCTCTGGGGAGCGGCTGCACATACAGATGAAGCTTAACTCGCTCATTCGCTGCTCACCTTCTGCTCTGCAGCCAGGTTCCTGACAGGCCACAGACCGATATCAGTTCATGGTATGGGGTTTGGGCACCATTGCTGTAGATGATGTGACTGGAACAAGATAAACTCAAGGATAAAAACCAAGCACATTGGCATTATCTGTTCCGGATTTTTCCATGTGGCAGAGTATAAGCTATTTTTGGATAATAACTGTGCTTACGTCATAGGGATATTGTCAAGATTAAATATGTCCGCACGTATATAAAGCTCTTAGAACAGAACGTGGCTCATGGTAGGTGCTGGAAAATGGCAACACGTATGACGCTGGTCTCTGAGGATGCCAGTGTTCCCCCAGGGTCTCTCGGGCAGCAGTGAATCTCGTCATGTCAGCTGGACTCCTTGTATCATTCTGTGTCATTGAATATGTCACCAAAACCACCCTACAAAACATAATTGAGGATTAAGTATAAAATTGTTGTGATTCGACATACCTCCAAGGTGGAGGAAAATGCGTATGTAGAAATACTGCAAACGTGATGGCGAGACTTTAGCGTTTGTTTTAAGATGTGCTTTCAAGTAAGATTCGAGCTCCGCCTTGAGTTGCACATCTCGGAACTAAGAAATCTGAGGGAAGAGACAGAAACAGAAATGCCACTGGCCCTCGGCTTCATCCTGCACCTTTGTCCTTTCTAAAGCGTGCGGGCGGCCCTGCCCACTACCTTGCCGTGACACGAAGAATAGAAGGAAACAGTCATCAGGTGTCGAGGGGCCAGAGTTTAGCCCTGATAATGGGTACGGTGAAGCCTGAGCAGCCCCCCTCTGTTTGCGGAGTCTCATCCCACAGGGCGGAACCCTGGCCGAAGGGGAGGCTGTAAATCCAGGGTGAAGAGAAGGCGACTCCCCTGGGCGCTGTGTGGGACCAGCATGTGGAGTTCTCTTTTGCAAGAGGTCACCGAGTCAAATGCTGTGGATGGATAATTTTATGGCCGCTAATAAAATTTATAGCCAAGGAAAGCTAAGATAATAAGGGTAGTCAAACATCCCGCCCTAGGACGGGAGAATCCCATCTCGGCCCCTTGGTGCTGGCTGGAGGGCTAGACAGCATGGGAGGGTTTTATCGGTCTGACTCAAGGCCGGTGGCAGAGTCTCAGAGGTGATTTGTGCCCCAGTGAGCTGTGAGGACTGAGCCGGGCCTGGGGCAAGCTTCAAGTGAGGCGGTAACCGTGCTTGGGGACAGCATGCCAGGATCTGTAGGAAAAACTTACTGTTGGATTCAAACGCATCACTGTAAACGGTGAGCACGAAGAAAGGGCGCGAAGCGACCCAGTTCTAGACACCACGTGATGGTGCGAATAGAAACGGCTGATGGGGTGGGACCTGGCAGGCGCGAGAGACAGTGAGCAGGGACGGCCTCGTCCTCGGCAAGTGGAAAGAAGTCCAGCGACGTTTAATCAGAGAGCTGAGTCCGGGAGGGGACTTTCCTCAGCCCTGGATCAACCCTCGTTTCTTCTCTTGTCGCTCCCTCGGTTGGGCCTCGGTCGACCCCACCCCCTGCAGGCCTGGCACAGCCCGGTGGGGTCGTGTCACGGACGCCACCCCGCAAAGCATGCCGGCAGAATCCCTGGAGGACGGCACCCCGGTTCTTGGTCCCCATTCTCTGACTTCCCTTGACACTGAGAGTCCTTATGACCCCTCCCTGCAAATGACAAAGCAGACACACGCCACCAGGGACAAGCTAACGGGGACGGACTCTTCGGTACTGTCAGGTTTTTGTTCTGTTTCTTTCTTTTTTATTGTGGCAAAACATACATAACCTAAAATTTACCGTCGGATGTTTCTGGGCAGAGAATATTCCGTCCCTCGGGAGAGAACCACACGGAGGCCGAGCCTGCCCACCCCTGCTCTGTGGCAGGATTAGAGCCTGCTCCTCAGAGCGAGTCTAAGCCTTGAGCTGCTTCTTCCGGCGATTCTAGAACATTGGGGAAGTGTCTAGAGCTCCTACTCTGTGTCAGGCACTGCATTAGGAGCTCAGAACTTTTTTTATTATTGTGGTAAAATGTACATAACGTAAAATTCACCATCGGAAGCATTTCTAAGTGTGCAGTCGGTGGCATTAAGTGCATTCACGGGTTGTGGGACCATCTCCGCCGTCCATCTCCAGAGCTTTCTCACCTTCCCAAACCAGAGCTCTGTACCCTTAAACCGCAACCCCCCACCCTCCCTCCCCAGCCCCGGGCACCCACCATTCTCCTCTCTGTCTCTGAGTTTGACTACTCCGGGTACCTCTTATAAGTGGAATCATACGGCGTTTGTCCTGTTTTGCTTTTTGATTTAAATAAAATTCTTGATGAGATAGGGGAAAATCCATTTTGTTGCCCCAGTTTTCAGTAGATTTCATTTAAGCAAGAACAGCCCAGCCGGCTTTCCTCTCTCACGGATGCAGCACTGTGCACAGAACGCAGGTCCGCTTAGAACCGCGTCGCTCCCGTCCGGCCAGCTCTGGGGTCCGGGAAGAGACCAGCAGGATGAGGTTAAAGTTGAAATGGGATCAAGTTTGCCCGACGCCTGAGGTCAGACAGCCTGGCAAGGACAGAGACAGTGGAGCCACCTAGAGCAGAGGGCGAGGGGTCCGGACCACGCAGACACGCACAGGCCCTGCGCAAAGGGGTTCGTTCCGGCTCTGAGACATCCCAGTGCTTCTCCTCCGACTGGGGCGTTTATTTTGTCTCTGTCTGTGAGGACAAAATAGACCTGACTCATAAAACGAAGCGTTTCGGGTCGAGAAGGACCGGTACCAATGCAAGAGACTGCGCCCTCGCTGTGAAAGCGGGCGTCCGTCACGAAGCGCAGCACGCCTGGGGGCGGCCTGTTCCGGGGACCCCTCTGCCAGACACCGTTGTAGTCAGGCCGGAAGTCATTCCAAGTGGGGACTGACGCATATTCCTACAGCGAAAGCTGAGACTCCTGTGGAAAAGACAGAACTTTCTTCTCTCCCTTCTCCCTGATCTGAGCAGAAACGACCGAAGTTAACATGGGCCTTGCCTGTCGCATGGCGCCGACTGGAGGTGACACCTTTTGCGTGCCCGTGTGACTGAAATGGAGCGTCCGCGTAACTGGCTATACTTAGTTATCTTTGGTTTGGGGATAATTTTTTTATTTTTATTTTTTGGCAGATTTGCTTTCCTAATTTATATGTTCCATTGGCTTTTTGAAAGTATATCCTGGTATCCTAAGTGCAGAAGCATGCTAAGACAATGCCAAGGGTCATCTTCTTTGAGGTAATTGTGAGTTTGTGCCAGTGCATATCAAAAATATTTATTGAGAACCCACTGTTTGCAAAACCATAAAAACATTAAATAACAGTGTAAGTAATAGGTAACAATAAAAGAGATGTCCCCAAACAGCGAGATATAAATTGCCTAAGAGAAAAATGCTGTTAAATGTTATTTTGGGGGATTTGGGGCCATAATGTCATTAAATGTAGTTAAAAACGGAGCAGGATGTATTTGCTGTCGAAAGATGTCTCTAAACAGGAAATGGATACTGTTAGTGTTCTCTGTGTTCCCTGCTGCCTTGCCAAAGTCACAGGGAGGTGGCTTTCTGGGTCAATAATGCCATTTAAGATGAACCCCCATGCCGACACACTCTGCAAGTGCTCAGAGTCGTTCCCGTCAGCGGGGAAGTGAAAGGTCAATGGCTTGCAGATTGCGATTTGAGATGTAGAAGCAACCTTGATTTACCAGAGCCTGACATCTTTTGTCTTGATCGCTGTGGCCAAGATCGTGACCAAATTTAAGATTTTCCGTTTCTTTGGGGACAAATGTACAGCTCCTCAGACTGAAGCATCAGAGCAAAATTTATATATGGTCAAAAGGAATGGATCTCGCCTAAGATTAAAATACGGAGAGCAGCTTTATCCGTGAAGTCTGTGAAAGGCAGCTTCCTGTGCACATGGACGGATAACTGGATTCTCACGCACACCTAGGACCCTGCATGTGCAAGCACACACGTGTGCAAACACACATGTGCATCCTCTCCCTGGGGCCTCGTTCCTTTTACTGCCGCCCCCTGTTGGATTTGCCACCACCCGCAGGATGTGATGTGGCGTTTGGAACGCAGCAGAGGCTGTTGCTTTAGTGAACTGGCCCCGTGTAACTGAGATGCAGAGCGAAAAACAGATTTTAATCAGAACTAACCCAAACAAAATCCTGTAGTGAAAACCTAGCCCCCCGGGTGTGTGACGGAGTGCCCAGCACGTTGTCAGCTGCTGCTTCTGGACTGGGGCAGTGACACATACACACCATCGAGAGAATGAACTAGATTTTCAAATGTGTTAGCCGGCTAGATTGAGGCGTTTGAATCAGAATTTTCTCAAGAAGAATCATGTACCTTTCACCGTATCACGAGAGAAACAGATGAATTCAGAACAGCCTGAAAAGCAGAGGCAAATGGTAGTCGTCTAAAAATAAGTCTCTTGACTCTGAATTATGCACCGAAGCTAAAGTTTCTGCGTACTCCTGCTGTCTTGGACCTTTTCTCTCGTAGTGGGTTGAGGGGAGGGGGCCGGAGAGCAGCCTTGAGACAGGAAGTGGTCCCGAAGGGGGCATTAGAGGGGAGCAACTGGCCGTCTCAGTCAGACACACCGGGGTCCGGCCTCCGCCCCTCCGCTCGCCAGCTGCGTTCCCTGGATAAGTCTTTCCTGTCATCAGCTTCCTCGGGGGGAAACGGTCACATGATCTTAGAACCCAGTTACTGCAGGTGACAATCTCTGGGACCGTGGTGAGGGCTCTGTGGGAGCCCATGACAGCCCGTCCTTTAACCCCGCCTCATGTGCCCCCACTTGGCCTGGGCGCCCGAGGTGGGGGCTGCTCGGTGGCTGAGAGGGGCAGGGGTTCTCCTCACCCGCTGCAGTAGCCCAGGCCTCCGGGCGACCTTCAGGTTCAGAACAGAGCCTGTGCGGTAGCCAGGCGCGACGCGGGCCCTCTTACACTTGCTTTTGAAGTGTATGTGGGGTTGGGCCACTCGTGGCCTGAAATAAAATTCGGAACGCAGGAGAACCATGAATGGTCCTGAGTAGGCGGTCTGCCACCGAGGGTGCGGGACCGCGAGAGGACCCGGGGTGAGAATGGTCATGTGAAGAACGCGCCTCAGATTCCTTAAGGACTGTCACGTCGGCCCCGTGTCACTCCAGAGGACCAGCTCTGGCGTGGGGAGGCCGAGGAAGAGGCTGAGCATTTGCAGTGAGGCCCGAGGCATGTGAGGTCGTGGCGTGTGACCAGGGCTGCAGCCGGTGGGCCCAGGGTCTGTTTCCTTCAGAAGCATGTTGGAAGTGACCCGGGTTTAGCACCTTATCCTCCTCCAGCCATCATGTCCAGGGCTGGCACTGTGCTGCTCACCCACAGAAACAGTGGGTACACGTGACATCCGCCTTCATTCTGGTCCCCTGAGGCCTCTCTGCCCTAAAGATTTGGCTAAAACCACATTTTGGAAGATCCCCATTACCAAATCACAGATAGTATTTCTACACACGTGCACACACGCGCACACACCACACACACACACACACACACACACACTTTTATTGTGGAGAGGGAGAGAGAACACAAGATTTTCGACCTTGCTTTCTTTCAGATGTCCTGGGGTCAATGACTAAGCAGTTTACTTTCTGTAACCCCCCAAGTCTGTCTGGGGCTCAGGCTATTCTGTAAACCTCAGTAACGGAGGTGAGATCAGGTAACAATAATTTTAAAAAAAAGAATAGAGAATGGACTTAAAGGCCTGCATTTCCATCTGAACTTCTATACTTAATGACTGAACGGCCTTGGAGAGTCACCTAACTCCTCTGAGCCTCTGTTTTCTCACCTGAGAAGTGGGAGGACTAGCCAACCTAGCTACCTGGCTTAATACTGATTGTTTCAAACTGGACTTGTATGAGGAAGAAGAGCAAAGGAGTAGACAGATATAGGGCAGCCTTTATTCCGTTAAAGATGGCGTAATTATTATAGATATGGATGTTTAGCTGTCTCAGCTTAGTGCATAAGCAATTTAGTGACAAGCCATCACAGTTTCAAAGAGCCACAGAAAGAATTTGGAGGGGGAGCAGTTCTTTCAAAGCCAGATTTCATCCAGTGAGTGTTTATTTTTATATAATGGAACAATTCAGTGACATCCTATGGTAGTGTCCTATGGGCAGTTTGCAGGGTTGAGGAAGAGTAAATTCTTGGTATCGAGCAGACAATACCTTGGTAAGTAGAGCTTCATCAAAACCCAGCATTCAGAAGCCCATACGCACCAGTGTATGTATGAAAAATGACAGCTTTTCTGACAAGGGGGCTCCCTCTCTCTCAGAATGATCTAGAACTGATATGATTTTAATTGTCCAATTAAAGCAACTGTAGCTGCATCTATTGTGAGCAAGCCTAGTTTTCAGAATTATGAAGATGTGGCTAAGTAGAGATAATAGAAGTTGCTTTAGGCCAGCTAGCTTGTGCATTATCTTTCTACGAGATATTGACTCGCAGTGAGTTGTACATAATTGGCAAGGAAAATAATGTAAATGTTGAAGCTCTAGGAGACTGCAAAAAATATTTGCACATATGCCTACTCTATGCCTAGCACATACGAAGTGCCCAATACATGGTTGTTCATATGAATGAATGAGCAAATGAATTCGTGAACTGAACAAAAGGCAGCTCTCAGTCCCTAAACTAGCACCGAGCGGAGCCAAAACGCAACATTTTGGTGGTGACGGGAGGGGAAATACTCTTGTGTCCTAATAGCCAAACAGAACAGAAATACGGTATAATTTTTAAAAGAACTAAGTCCTCTTATTTAAAGGTCTTAAGAAAAGAAGATCTAATTAGATACATAGGAGCAGTATAAAATAAGAATAGCTCCGATTTATCCCACAAATATGGTCTGAACATCCTTAGTGGCCTTTCTGTGGGTTTGCAGGGCACCCGTGAGGACAGTGAGGAAGAATTCCATTCCCTTCGCTCCAGACTTCAGGTTAGAAATACAGCGGTGAAGAGGAAGGAAACAACACTTAAGAAGATCTAATTAGATACATAGGAGCAGTATAAAATAAGAATAGCTCCGATTTATCCCACAAATATGGTCTGAACATCCTTAGTGGCCTCTCTGTGGGTTTGCAGGGCACCCGTGAGGACAGTGAGGAAGAATTCCATTCCCTTCGCTCCAGACTTCAGGTTAGAAATACAGCGGTGAAGAGGAAGGAAACAACACAACACACAGAAGACGGGTGTACAGATTGTAACAAACTGCACTCACACTTGTTTACTGACTTTTTTCAGATGTCTGTGTGTGTTACAATCTGCATATGGGTCATAGATTGTAGCACTTGGTGAACAAAATGATGCTATGAATTTCGGGTTTGCTTTCGGATGTTGCCCAGGATGGTACCACGTACCATGGGGGCTTCATACATGGTGCTTCGTGATGAAGACAATGTGATGGCCACATCGTCGGCCCCCTGGTTGTTTTCAGCTGCCCCGTCTAGTCTGTCTCATTACTCCAGGAGAGTGGCAGCTGGTGGAGGGAAGGAGCCCACAGCTGCGGGCAGCAGAGGCAGCTCACAGAGAGGTGACTGTCCTCGTCTGCACTGGGCAGTGCCCTTGCGGAGCACAGGGCTGTGCTCCAGACCATGCTGCCCTTGCTGCCTCCCCTCTGCCTTCTCAGATGTGAGTCGGGTTTCCTTACAATGCATTGAATGAATGAGAATAAGAAAGTATGTGCTGGCAGAATTTCAGCTGAATAATGCCAGCCCTTTCCAAGTAAGAGCGTGAATCTAAGCTGAGCAAAGTTTCAAGTCAATGGGGCTCGGAGTAATGGCTAGTCTGCTAATAATGAAAAGTACAAATGTTTTTATGTTCAAAGGTTAACAAATGGGGCTCTTTCACTGGCCTACTGGCCTGCTCAGTTACAAAGTGGAAACTGTTTCTGATCTTTGCTTTATTGTGCTTGCATTTTCTAGGCAATTAGAAACATTTTCCATTCAGCGTGTAAGAGCTTTAAACTGGCTGGGGACTTTTTTTTTTAAACTAAAGTTTCCTTTTTTCAACAGTTTTTCCTTTTTGCAAGTAGACTGAAGTTTTAAAGTAACAGGTTTTTAAAATAGCACATTTAGACTTGCCTGCACAATTATTACATTTGTCATGGGATTAGCACTTTCCAAAAGTATATTTCTACACAGGATTCTCATTTTGCCCAGAAGTACGGTTCTTCATAGCATATTATGTGGATTTAGGCAAAATGGACCCAGCCCTACCCACTAGAACTTCTATTGTAAAGGCAATTGTTGCAAATAGAATGGAAGCCGTTTATCTTAATAAACCAGTAAGAAAATTAAGTCTGTTAAAATGATCTAAACTCTCCCCAAAAAACTCCAATGGGAATTCATGGCGACTCTATTTTTATTAGGTTCTCTAAGTCATCTGCGTGCTGACTGCCTACAGCAAACAACAACAAATACCGTTTTGTTTAATTCCTCGTGTTCTTGATTAGTACATTCACTTCTCCCTTAATTAAATGACGCCTTTGCCCACTCGTCTGTTTGAGAACGTTTGGGGACGTTCTTCGTAAGACAACGGCGCTGGTCGATGTTTCTGGCCTGGTCTTAGGCTGCAGACAGTGTGGGTAATGGCCTGTGCTTTTCCCTTCCAAATGCGGGAGAGACACAGACATAACTGAAACTTACGATGTCAGGGAGTCATTTCATTCCATTATTTTTAATGAAAATGAGGAGATATCTGAGCTAAAACGCTGGGAAATAGCCTTAGAGAAGCCCTGAGCATCACCACGTAACATGGGGGACGGATCCCTCTCGCCCGCCCTCCTTCCCTCTCCCCCCGCTCTAGCCCCTCACCCCAGTGGAGAGATGCTGTCGGTGAGCCACAGGTAACGAGCTCAGTGTCCCTTTTCCTCCTCAGATCTCCCAGCTGATGACAGAGACGGGCCGAGAGGGCCTGACGGAGGCTGCACTGAATCGCTACAATGCAGACAAGCCTGCGGCCTGCAGCATCCCGGCCTCGCAGGGCCCCTGCGTGGCCAGCGAGCCTTCCACGGGCACCTCCGTGGCCGCTTCCTTCTTCGCCAGGTAAGAGGCGTCCAGGCCGGCAGTTCTTCCACGTCGGCCCATGTGGTTCCCCTCTCCTGTGGGCCAGTTTCGCTAAAACGCTGGGAAGAGCTTGGGGCCATTTGAGATAGCGGTTCTGAACCTCAGCACGCTCGACGTCTCGGTCCAGATACTTCTTTGTAGTGGGGGCCTGTCCCATGCATTGTAAGATGTTTAACAGCATCCCTGGCTTCTCTTCACCAGATTCCTATAGCACCTTACCCAACTGTGACAGCCAAACGCGTCCCCTGGGTCAGTGAGAACCAGAATGCGTGGCCATTAAGATGGTCTTCGTGGAGTGGGGGTCTTTGCGGGTGCAGCCCGGCGGCTGGTGTTCCCAGAGTTGTCTTTTCATATCAGAAAGTGAACTGTTTAAAATTAACCATTAAATAGATGGCAGTTTTCTTCCTTCTTGACAGGCGAGCTGGATAGTTATCGAATACTATCCGGCTAATCTTAGAAACCTTACAAACACGAGGAACCAAAGAGAAAGGTATTTCAGCAATGTTTTCCGCCTAATTTTAGCAACATGGCGGAGACAGGGGCAGCAGACCATGGACAGCTGAGCAGGAAAACATTTCAGGAGCGTCTGAATTCAGGCCCCTGGCTTTATGAATGAGGAAACTGAGGACCAGAAAACTGAACCTGTGAGTTCATTCACGGCAAAGCCAGAAATAGAAACCAAATTCCTCTGCTTTTCTTTTCTCCGTGACTCTTTCTTTATTTGATACTTGGAACGTGACCTTGGAAAACTCTTTCTTCCTCAGATGAGCAGACTCCTGAGTAAGCAGCACATAGGAACTCGGAAGACCCCTCGGGTCCCAGTTCCAGGTCTGAATCGGTTTTCTTGTCTATGAAATGAGGCTAACGCCCGCCCCTCGGGGTTGTTCTGAAGATTAAGACGAGATTATTATGAATTATAAAGTACCGTACAAATATTAATTTGATGTGGACTTACCCAGTAGGTCAGTAGAAGTGATATTGTATGGCTTTTCTTGATACCCCCGTAAGTGGTCCCATCCAGAGCACAGGTGTGAAGAAGGGGCTCCGATCAGGAAGCGGCAAGTGAGGGGAGGAGCAGAGAGGGCCAATGTCCGGGACGGCGACACGGTCAAGGCGGGACGTGGGGCCTGTTGGAAGACGGGCTTTGAGGTTCTGATTATAGCTCGGCACCTCGTGTGCTGTTGTACAAACAGCTGTGCCACGTTGACTGTATCGGAGTCACAGGAAGTATGTATGTGGCCAGGGCCTATCGTGTTAGCTGTGTCTGGGCTAGAATTTCCGTGTTGTCTGGGACCATCGAGCAAGCTCACTGGGAGGTCATGTCCGTGCCATTCAGGCAGGGAATAGAGAGGTGGAACAGAGTGTGAGGAAGTCGCCCAGCGCAGAGGATCCCAGGACCTCGGTGTGTTACCGGAGCCTGTCCAGAGGAGGTGACTACAGTGCCCGAGAACCAGGAAGCTGCCTCGTGGCACATTTAGACTGGAGAAGAGAGTCAGCCTTCAGCGACCTCTTGGGCCATCACGTGACGGAGGGACTTGGCTGGATCTGTAGAGCACTCGACCGTGTGGGTGGAGGCGGCATAAAACCTGATGAAGGCAGGGAGCGGTCTCCCCGCCGAGTGAGGGAGAACTTGCTCGCGATTCAAAACTGCCACGCGAGAGTGTAAGGTCCCCGTCACTAAGGGGGATCGAGCTTACATTGGATGACAACCTGGCCTCTGCTGAAGAGCACAAATGCGCTCGGATAAGAGTCGACGTCCAGGGCAGCTCCTAACCTGAAATACTTTGTGAAAAGCCTTCAGTTCAGAGTCCATCACGGATTTTTTTCTTTTTCTTTTTCTTTCTTTTTTTTTTTTAACGCATTGACTGACTCACAGAAAACCCCAGAAGAAGGATTGGCAGCAAGAAGAAATAAAAGGTTAGGGCTTCTGATGGACAGTGTTGAGGGAAAACAGTGTTTCCCGCTGCAAGAAAACCAGCAGCATGCTTAGAGTCGGGGAATGGCTGTTGAAAGGAGGGTGGCGACGTGAGTGGCGGCCACACCGTGCGCTTGAGGCCAGCTTTCACGTTCCTCAGAGGAGGATTCACGAACAAGCAAGAACACGTCGGGGAAGGAATGGCAAATGACTGGCCAGGACGGTCTTCTCCGAGGCTCGCGCGTACAGCCCAGGGGTGCATGGGGACACAGGCGAACCCGGAATGGGTGGCGCGATGACGGCTGGGGGAGCCGTGTCGATGACACAAAGACCGGACTCATCCTTTCGCATTGTAACGGCTCATGGTAGGAACTTTCAAAGAGCTGGACACGACCCACAGGGCGGCCTAAATCCTTCGGATTTCTTTGTTTGTAGTGAATGTCGAGAGCACCCGGGGCTTAATGGTGTGAGGCATCAGAAGTACGTGGTTTGTGTTGAAAGGCTTTCCAATGTACAGAGGGGGAAAAAGTGCCATGTGAAAAAGAACAGTTCTCTCTCATGTATGTCCATTTCCCCCACAAACCCACTGCTCTGTTCGCCCTGCTTTCACACCTCCCAAAGCGAGAGGCAGCATCCTAACGACCTGCCTGTCACTGACGGGAGCCTAAAGCAGGAGACTGAGTGACTTGCTCGAGGCCCACAATGTCAAGAGACAGAACCGAGGATGTAGCTCACCTCTTTGGACGCCCAAAGGTCCACGCGATCAGTCAAATCGGCCCAGCTTCGGTCGTGACACAGCAAACTGAGCTGAGTGTCAAGGGCTTTTCTGTTTCAGCTAAAGCACCGCTGTCAGGTGATGGCACGGCGGCTTCAGATGGGGGTGAGATCTGGTTCGGCTGCTGGTGCCCAAGCTGGAAACGCTGTGGTCGTTCTGGATTATGCCAAAGAATGGGAGCGTCTTCCTGAGTGGGCTGTTAGGGCACAGTCAGCTCCTGCACCTCCGACTTGTGCTCGCCATTTCTAGACACTTTCCGCTTGACGGTGCGATGGCAACGCAGCACCCTGAGTCTGCAGGACACGGGGTGGGGCCTGCCCTCAAGAAGCTGTGCTGGGCAGCATTTCACTTCACACAGCAGTGGCGCCGTTTGCCAGATTTGTGGCCCACGTGGCTGGCATTGACTGAATGTTCAGTAGGTGTCGCTCGCTGTCCTAACTGCTTCACAGGCCACATCTCTCTTAAACTTGTGAGGTAGATCCTGTCGTTTCCCCTGTTTTATGGACAGAGAAAGAAGTGCCTTGAGGTTAAGTTACTGACCCGAAGCCTCACAGCCGGGAAGTGGCGGAGTCGGGAGCTGGTCCTCATTTCCTCTCACTCGCCGGCCTTCGATGCTGTTTTCTGTGCTAAATGTGCACAGCGAGACACTTGAGGTTTCTTTCCCTGTAATCATGAACGGATGATCGCTGCTTATAACAGCATTTGAAATCAGTTGGCCCCACAATTTGTTTCCTACGATAAGTAGAAAAGCAACAGCAAAAACCCAGTCTGATGAGGGTGCAGCTGTCTACTTTTCTGCGTGATGCGAGCCTTTCTTTTTAAATGTTTACTTTTCAGAGCTCTGGGTAGAGATGTGGGTGGGCCTTGTTGCATTTCAGAGATTCGACGTCTATAAAATAAGAATTCCAGTTCTGAGTCAGCCATGAGACGTTGGGCCAGGGACACTCCAAATGTGGTTGGTCTGTGCTCGGTGGCTGGACCGACCCTTACTGGTCTGTGATGAGTGTAGTAACTGGGAGGAAGCATTTAGAAACTTCTGGAGCAAGTTAATTTGACGTCTGTTGAGTCTAAGAATAAAAAAGTGAGGCTTATATTTTGAATGTAGTTAGAAATAAAAGAAGTGACTCCTCACCGTGGACAGCTTGAGAAACACTGCTTTAGAAAATAACGAAACCTAAAGCGCTTGTCCTTTCATACCTCTCTTGCCAGAATTTCTATATTTCTTTAAATATCAGCATCTTGGTAGACTTGCCTTTGCTTCAGACTTTCAGTATCCAGTTTTTGAAAAAACACCTCTTTGGGGAAAAATGTAGTAACGGTGGCATCATAAAATCATAAAAAAATAGTATTTTTATTAATAGTAATCCAAAAAAGAGATTGGCACAATTGATCCTCGAGTTGGTTAACTATCAATGTGTTGGCTTTGAACTTTTCAAATGAGAGAATTTCCTTTGCACGAGTCCCATGTTAATACGAAATGGTGAAGTAGGAAGTGATTCAATGTTCCCATTTGATGACTTCGCTTTTAATAAACATTCACGTAATTACATACTTAGCCTTGTAACATGTGAAGAGCATGAAACCCAATCAAAACTCTTGGGTGAACCTCATCATTGTAGGTCGAGGTGGTAGAATCTTCATTTTTATTGGAAGGGCAGTGAACAAATTCTCGATTATGCATAGAGTTGCCTTGAACCCTGGTCAATAAAATGAGTCTTTCAGATGACTGAATATCTTCCCATTGATGTTCTTTCCCAAATGACCTGAATAACCAATTAAGATCATGTTGTTGCTTTAATTCATGGAGAAAATGAAGCTCCAGAAAATTTTAATCTACAGCCAGAGCACGTGTTTTAGTGAAAATCGCCATCTATCCCATGAGTTTTCAGAGACAAGGTCAAGTTTGGCAAACGGATGCCGCCATGGCTGTGGCGTGGGTGAGCACGTCTGCTTTCAGTTGTTTTCAGACATCGCTTCTTATTGCCATCTTTTTTGTGTACAGCTCTTACGTTTAGGACAAAACCTTTGTAAGACCCTAACTTTTAAGTCAAGTCAAAATTTCAAGTAAAATGATATCAAGGGCATTTTCGATTATCAATATATATATTTTTAACTCTCCTATTTTCTTAGTGTAAGCAAATGCCTTTGAAATGTATTTTCCCAGGTTTTGGTTACTTCAGACTATTCAGCGCCTTCAAATTCTTTATTCTCTGTCCTCATGCTCGTAATTGGGTTCATCATGTGAGTTAGAGCATCTCCCTCTCTCTCCCTCACCGTTTTCCAGTAATGGTTTATTTCGTGCTCGTTGACTCTCTTCTTAAAGATTACGACCTTTACACAATTTTTACTACTGATTAAAAATACATCTGTCTTGGGTTGGGAGTGTTTGGGATGTTGCATTGCCCTCAAATTCATTTCGTGGGACCCGTTCGCTCTGCTTCTTCTTTCTCATGTGCCTCATTTTCTTCCACCAATTCCTCCAACTCCTTGATTTTTGCCCAGACTCATTCTTTTCTTAGGGATGTTATTATATTTCTGTCCCTCTCGACCTCTCGCGCGATTTCTTCCATCTTTGTAGACCGCTCCTGTGTTACCTAACGGCCTTCTCTAAGCCCTGGAGCATATCAGTGACTGTTTATGACTGATCTGGTTGGTGTCCCCTTGAGGCCAGAGGTTGTGGTGGCATTAAAACCAAGACCACTTCGGGTCCTGGCGTCAGGGTCTGGCTGAGCTGAGAGGGCTGGCTCCTGGCTCTGGGGACCTGCGTTCAGGTTCAGGTTGCTGCACTCATCAACCCCCTGTGGGACCTAGTGCTTTGTACACTCATGACACTGTGTATCCAGCTATTACAGGGAAGATCCTGCCTAAAAGTCTTTTCCACATTCCCGCTGACAGCCAGCTCAAACAGTGCCTCGTTATACAGGCTACAGCAAATGCTTTTCACATATAATCTTGTACAGTGAAGGCTTTCTTTAGTCCCTGGGCAAGTTAACACTTAACAGTAGTACTGCTTATATGCTAGGAGTTTATTAAGTCAAAGAAGGATGAAGAGAAGTATGCAATTGCCTGTGGTTCAAAAAAAAACTCTAAAATGCTTCGAATAGATAACTCTGACATGCAATGCCCAACCCCAGCAGCCTCCAGAACTGTCCTGTTTTGGGGTGTGCCGACCATAACAGAGCAGCATTCATGGCCCAGCCCACCTCACTCTGGCTGATGATCTATGCTAAAGAGAATGGGCAGTGTCTGCAGCCCCTTCCCATCTCCCGCTGCAGGGGATGTGGAAAACAGAGTACTTTTCTATTAAACAAGTCCTTTGTCTGACCGATGGCCAGTAGGGTTGTTGGCAATCAGCTCACAACATCTGGGAGTCATTTGCACGGCTTTGCCTGGGTTAAGAACCCAATTCATGCCTTGGCGTGGATGTTTGAAGGCAAAGCAATTTCAGCGAGCCTGAAGGACTCCGTGACTCTTGCCTGACGTTCTCAGGGTTAGGCATTCTAGTCCCTGGTGTACATTTTGAATGGTTTTTGTTTTTTTTTGACTGATGGGAGTAGGGGTGGCGGGAAAGACGAGTGTGGGATACAGCAAAGGGAGTGGTGGAGCGGCCCGTGGTTGAGTCCACAGCTTGCCTGTGACGATCTGACTTTAGTCACTTAGCCTGTCTCAGCCTCGGTGTTTTCCATGTAATGGAGATCATCCCATCTACTTCACAGGATTGCAACGAGGATTAAATGAAAATATGACAGGACTTTGTAAACCTCATCCAAACCCTAGAGATGATGTTAAGATGGCACTTGCTATGAAAAGGATGGAATCCCACCCTCGGTGGGAAACGCAGTGAATCCTCTTTGGAGTAGATGGCTTTTGTCATGCCTGCCTTTACGGCGCGTTTACATGGCACTTTGTAATCCGGCTTAATGACCGCATAGGACCTCTGTGGCGATTGTACAGATCGGGTAGCATGCCTCAGAGGACAAAAGCGCCTCCACAGTGGGCTGGAGACCACAGTTAGCCCGTAAAGCCTCAGCTGGAAAGAAGCGGACGCCATTGGTGGTGGGAAACGTCACTGACCCGCACAGAGAGACTCTTCCCTCGCTAGCCGGGCTTCAGTGAGCTGACGACACACTTCGAAATCTTTCGAAGTTTTTCATTTTGTAGTTTTATAGCCCTAGAAAAACTCTCAAACAATAAGAAGGACAACAAAGGGAAGATAGGGAGGTGCAATGAAGAATTAATTCTGTTATTACGTAGCTTGGGGGTGATTCGAGTGCAGGGAGCTGGGCTTCTGCCATGACACTGACCGTGAAAATGAACCCAAACAGTACATAAAATAGAAGTAGAAGGAGGACATAGTCTCCTTCTTCGTGTTCGTAGCCTCATGGTTTGAACTGGGGCTTGACGTGGGAGGGTCAGGCAGCATGGAGTCCATTCAGACAGAGTCACGGCGAGCCCTGTGTTCTGCAGGAGTGGGGAGACGGTACAGTCTCGTCTGCTAGATGTTTGTGTTCTGGTCTCCACCTCTGCCGCCACCCGCCGCGGTGCTTCTGTAACCCGTTTCCTTTCTTCGGTACTTACTTATCTAACAACAACAACAACAACAACAACAACAACAACAACAATAATAATAATAATGTATATTTATTGAGGGTTTCCTATATGCTATACACTATTCTAGAATTTTTACACAAATTTAAGCTTCGAAAGCCCCTACGAGTTGGTCCTCTTGCTGTCCCGTTGTATAGGTGGGGAAACCGAGTCACAGATAGAGGTCAGACAGCTAGTAGTTACTGAGTAGGGACTTGAGCCAGCTAGCTAATTCCGGAGCCCAGGAACCGGAAGGTAAGCTCCATAGGGTAGGGCCATTTGTCTCTGCTCTTGGCTGAAGCCCTAGTGCCTAAAAGAACACTTACGAAATGTTTGTTGAGTGAATAAACACATGCTTTCAGCCACTGCGCCCTCCTACCTCCCAACTCAAGAAGGCTTGTGGTAGGCGGGCAATCGTGAAGACTGAACACGAGGATGGTAAATGAGGTCAAGGTGGAGAATGGATGCACAGCAACCACAGAAGCCGTAGGGAGAAGCATTCTGACCAACTCCCGTTTATTGTTCTAATTTTGGTGGTTACTAACGTATTGCGTCCTATGTCACTCAGAGTAAAAGCGGAAAGGTTTTCCGTGACTTACAAGGCTCTCTCTACAATCCACTGCTCCCTCCCCACCCCATCCTCGACTGCTCTCCGTCCTGCGTGCTCCGCTCTAGGCGCCCCAGACTCCTCCTTGCTTTTCCTCAAAAAGTACCAAGACCATTCTCTCCTTCTAGGCTTTGCTCTGAGCATTCCCTCTGCTCTTTCCCCAGATGACTGCTTGGCTCAGCCCTCTCTTCCTTCAGATCTCTGCTCACAGCCACTTACTGGCAAGGCCGTCTCTACCCTCCCGATTTACTATGCTAACTATTCTGTCTCCGCCTTGCTCCTCCCACATAACACCTATTGTCTCAAAAACATTTTTTGGACGAATGAATCCCAGACTAAAAGTGAGAAGGGCAGCTAAGTTTCAAGATCATTGTCCACTAGAGTTCTTCGAGAAATTCACCTCTTCGTCCACTCGTTTCAAACCCTGTGCTCAGGTATTAAATTATTCTTTTAGCTTTCGGATGTCTGGGGGAGATGGCTTCATAACAAAGCATGGAAAAAGGCATCGCTGGGAAATTGAGATTCTTATTCAAGTGTAAGTACCTAGTTGTCTTTTCCAGAGGAAGATTTGTAAGAGATGGGACAAGTAGTGCTGCCTGGGACCATAAACCAAAGAAAGAGTTAAAACAGAGAAAAGAGTTATGCGTTATAGGACTGGCACAGACGAACTAGGGTTCTCCATCTTTTTTCCCGTCTCGTTGAAAAGCTGTCTTTTCCTCCCTTGAATAAACCTCTCTGCTTTCTGTCCCCTGCTTTGATTTATTATTTTAATTCTATAGCTGTCTTAGTGAAGTATGTAAAGCATTTGGGGATAAAATCATGTGGAAGACATTATGGAAACTAAAGATGTATTATATTATGTGGTATCGGGTAGAGGTTCAGTACGCTGATGAATAATATTGTTGATAAAAACACAAATCTGTCCATGGCATTTTTCTATCGACCGACTAAGAAACTGGCTTCTCATTGAGGACACGAGAAGGAAGAAGGAATTTCAGGCTTACCGCCGGAATGGTTCGGTTAGAAATAGGTGCGACCTATTTGAACTCTACTTTCTATGCTGAGAGACGTCCCCGAAGGGGAGATTTTTATTTTCTTGCCTCTAAAATGGAAATAAGGAATTTTTCCTTTTCCTTTATCTGATGACTAAGGTGTAGATTTCGTGAGAACAGGAACTGTGGCTAATCCTCCCACAGCACTTAACATTACGCCCCGTATACGGGAGGGGCTCGTGAATGAATGCTGGAAGAAAGAATTGACCATTCTTGAAAACTTAAGACAGCCTTGCTTCTCCAAAGGTTAACATGCTTAAAGAGGCTAAAACTTAAAAGAAACGATGGGATCGTGCTTGAAAATAGCTACGTTTATTGTGAGGCCTCAGTTATCATCATTACAAGTACTAGTATTTGTGATAAAACAATAATTCTGATAGATCAAAAACAAATGGGATGCTTTTCATTATTGATTTTAGCACAATTAGATTTGGCAGAACACTGTTTCTGATAATCATCTTTTTATTCAGCTTTTGCAAAAATGATTTTAGCATTACACTGTAATTAGATGCTTTTCTTAGCCCGTGGTGCGCTTGTTCATGAAGTATACTGAAATTCGGGAAATATAATTTCATGAGCCTAGAAATAATGGCCTGTGTCACTTTCTTGGCATCCCTCAAACCCAAAGCCTTAAGGGTTCATAGTTTGTCCTTTTAAACCCTAGCAAAGGAAAGAAAGGGCCTTGGCAGTGACAAAGAAAGAGAAATTCTCTCGGGCGCTTGCAGTGAAAAGGGGTGTAATCAGCACCACACAAGCCGCTTTGAATAAAAAAAAACGAGCAAATATAAACCATCATTCAAAATTTATATCCAGTCTTTTAGATGCTTCAAAAAATAAAAAATAAATGTGGTTGGTTCCTTTTTCTCAAATAAATTTTCATTTATTATCATATCTGTCACTTCGGTGCTCAATCTCAACTGGCAAGGCGGCTTTTGTGGGGAAAACAGAATATTTCTGAACCTGGCTATCCAGAACTTTAGAGGCACTTTCTAGGGATTAAAATTAATACTCAACAGTCTTAAGTCCCTATACGGTCTCTCACCACTTACAAGTGTTTAAATATCAAAATAAGATCTCATTTCCAGCTCGAGGGGCTCCAAATATCAAGTTAAATTTGAGAGAGGGGGCGGAAGGGAGCCAAGGGTCACCAGGGTGTCATAAAGTCCATGCTGGCTGAGGTCCAGTTGTTGCAAGAAACTCCTTTCTCCCGCTGCCTCCGCTGTCCGTCCGCGAGCGGCTCGGCTTCCAGGTCCTGGGGGAGTTCACCGGCCGCACGGAGCTGGCCCGAGCAGGTACCGCTGGCCCCGTGAGCTGCTGCTGCCCATCATTCTTGGAACAGAACCCGTAGCTCTCCAGCTTCAGCTCTGTGACTCTGCCCAGAGGTTTTCTCTGGCTGCTGGAGCCCACTGCACTCAAGCTGGGACCGGATGGCCAGGGAGGGGACTCACTCTTTTTGGGAGCAGCTTTTAAAGAAGGCCGACAGGTGTCAGGGGATCGGCGCCCAGCTCCCTTGCCCCCTGGTTGGGAAAACACTGAGACGAGTCCCACTATGTCGCCCAGATTTCCTAAGTAGGACTCAGCCCCAGGTGCCCACATGAGCGACCAGATGCCCCCCCTCTGGTGGCTTCCTCCCCACCCGGTCTCACTTTCCCACTCCCCTTCCACGGCGTCCTGGAATCGCCTCCCGAATAAACCTGCTAGTGGTCTCGTCCTTGTCTAGAGATGCTTCTAAGAAAACCCAGTGTAAGATACTGACCATATGTCCCTAGTCATTCACTCTCATTCATTCGCTCGTCATGGAGCATTTGGTCAGCCCTACTATGTGCCAGGCTTTATATTAGACGCCAAGGTTAGCAAAAAGGCAGCCACTGTGGTCAGGGAGCTCCTCAGCCACAGGGGTAGCCAGTCCCACTTCTGGACAGTTAGAAATGACATGGAAGTTCAGGACAGACGTACGGGAGGATGCTCGGTGTCCTTCGCCCTGTAGGTCGTTTGGAAGTTAAAGACGCCTTCACAGCCCCTGTCGTTATCAGAACTTATCTTATGCGTTCATTGCTTACTGATTCATCACCTGTCTCCCCTTCTCGAGTGTAAGATCCACGGAAAGAGGCCTTGTCTGTCTGGTCCATCCGCACCCCTCAACTCAGAACAGGGCTGACGCATGCGCCTCAGAAGCGTGCCGAGTCTGCCGTGGCGACATTCCGTCAGCCCCGAGGAGTTTGCCTGTGTCACAGTCCAGCTCATTCCCACTCCGGCAGCCAGCAGTGTCTCCAGGCCCCCGGGGAGGGGGGAGCCTGCTTCAGGGCAGGAGGGAAGGAGCGGGTGCTCCCCACTCTGCCCACGGCCACCCCCTGAGGGCAGGGGTGCCATTCCAGACTCGGCTCCTTGGGTGCTAAGTACTTTGCCCAGAGGTGCGTTTTCCTTCAACGTGATGGAGGCCGATCTGCTTTCCTCAGCCTGTTGATTGAAATGTTTGTCACGCCTAAGAAATACCTTCTCGGCAACATGTGGACTAGTGTTAGGCCAAACAACCGAGTACCTTAACCTAGTCCAGGTGACCATCACATCTCGAATCAGTACTAGTTTAACTAGAAAATACTTCCCATTCTGTGCAACTCACCAGGCGCCTGCTGGGAGAAACGGAGGTTGCTGCGGGCGGGTTTCTTAGCCGTCAAGATGCTTCTGCGAGAGGCAGCCGCACCTCCATCCCCTCCTGCTCCCGACCTTCGGCCTTCATCCCTCGTCCCTCAGTGTCCCCAGATGTTGATATGTTTAACTTAATCCTCATGTCTTTTGGATAAATTAGAGAATCTCTTATCATTTATTACTTGAGACGTGAGCTTTATTTTATTTTATTTTATATTTTATATATTTTTTAGTGTTCACACTAAAGATTGAGAAAAGAAAACTAGGTGGCATTCATCTTTAGGCTTCTTTGTGGTCCTGATCACCAACCACAGCCTCAAAGACCCATTGTGGCTTTGCTACTTTGCGTGTTCTTTCTTTTCTATGAAGCTGGATTCTTGAGGAAAATTGATTTATGGAGCCCAGATCCTGCTTGGTCAGGGGGAGAGAAGCAAGTGTTGTTCAAGCTGCAGTAAATTTAAACATCGTTAGTACTTCTTTACACATTCAGGAAAAATAAATTCGAACTGATGTTACTGTCCTATTGCTGCAGGAGCTCATAAATTAAAAATAACAAGTCTGTGTCTTCTCCGCCTGGAACTTCAAAAGTACAATCCGTTCATTCTGTGGTTCCCCCTTCATGGGAGAGGCATGGAGCGTCACGCACAAACAGGATCTCCTATCATAGCTTTAAAATCCAAGCAATGATTCGCTCATGTCTTTTGACTGTTCTTTTAAAAAAAGTTTGTGTTTTTTTTTTTTTTTTTTCAGGATAAGGAAGTTATTTACCTGAAGCGTAGACTCTAAGAATTTGGTCTCATTATCTAACTTTCCTGTCTTGTTATTCTCCTCTTTCCCATTGGCTTTTTATTTTATTTGACATAAATTTCAAAACAAGTCTAATAGCATCAGGAAAAAACCACAGGAAAAGTCTTCTTTATTTTTACTCTGTTCTGAGCCATAAATTCTACCACGTACTCAAATAATACACCCCAGGAAGGCTGGAGGGATGCATTTGATTAGATTCTTAAATGTTTTGGCACCTGCACACCACAGAGCTCCTCAGAGTGGGGAAATTATTTTTCCTTCTGTCCCTCACCTGGACTGTGTAGCTGCTCTGTGTCACCTTACAGAGGTTGAGGGAGCAGCCCTGGTGGACAGAAAGCTCCACAGAAAACACTGGCACAATATCGAGGCTCTGTCTACTTTACTTCTTTGTTCTTTGAGAGCTGTGTTTACTTTTTTGAGAAAATGGATAAAGAAATGGAGAGGATATACTTCATTTAGATTTTCAGAAAGCCTTTAAAAATATGTCGTATGGAAGCAGCAGAAAGGAGTTTTTACCACCCTACCACCCAGCCTTTCACTCTTAGGTGTTGACCAAAGAGCAATTAAGATGTGTTCACACAAACACTTGTACGTCAATGTTCATAGCAATATTACTTACAATAATCAGAAACTGGAAACAACTCAAGTGTCCACCAACTGATAAATGGATAAACCAAATGTGGTACATTCCACCCTGTGCAATACTGCTCAGAATACTCACTGTTGGTATATAAAACAACATGGATGAGTCTCAAATAATTGTAGCATGTGAAAGAATCCAGACTCTTCCGCCCAAAACAGAAGACTACATGTGGCATGATTTCATCTATATAAAATTATGGGCAATACAAACTAATCTATGATGACATAAAGCAGTGGCTGATTAAGAACGGGGGTGGAGGGACGGACATGAAGTGTAACAGATGTGTTATCTCATGAAGGTTTCACAGGTGTGTGTGTGTGTGTGTGTGTGTGTGTAGGGGTGGAGGGAGAGACATGAAGGGTAACAGAAGTGTTATCTCGTGAAGGTTTCACAGGTGTGCGTGTGTGTGTGTGTGTGACAAAGCTCACCAAATTGTCTGTTTTAAGTATGCACAGTTCATTACATATCAATTATATCTCACTGAAGCTAAACTAAAGAGTTTTCTTGAGACCAGAGAAAATGTTTCGGATTGGAGAGAGAATCGACTAAGGGAATAAGTAAAGAGTTGAGATACATAATCATTTTCTCTGGAGGGAAAAGTGTTAATAATAGGAACCTGTAGAAAAGCATACTGAGCTGGCCTTATTTACAATTTATTTTTTCAAGAGATCAAGATAAAAAAAGTACCATGGGCAATCACCAAATTTGTGCACAAAACTAACTTCTGCCAGGTGATAAAATCTCATCAAGGTAGAATGAACGGAAAAAAATGAGCAGGGGATCTTTAATGAGATCAAGGAGAACCATTTCAGGAAAAATAATGCAGACTATTCTGTGGGACGGTAGACTCTGAGAAACTGATTAGACTTCAGGAAGACAGCCTAACGACTTAGTTACCTGAAGATCCAGCCTAAGGTGATGACCAGGGAAACCACCAATAACAAAATGTATGGGACAGTATCACAAGGAATATTGGAAATAAAGTGAAAGGTATCCTCTTCCTCTTGGACAAAATAAAAATTTGTTCGAACCTTGAAGTTCTTATGAAGTTTTGATAAGGACACCTTGAAACATAAAAAGGAAGCAAAAACACCCAGGAGTGGAAGAAGTTTCATTTGAGACTAGGTGGTTGGAAGAAACTTCTCAGTCTGGAAGACATGAGGTTGGGAGGACTCTGAGTAGTTCATTTGCCATGTGTGTAGATTATTCATGAAATCTTGGATTTATCTTGTAAGATTGAGAAGCAGCAGCAGCAGGGAAAAACAAAGCAAGCTGTCCTCCACGTCCTCAGACCCGGCGCTGCCTGGGAACTTCAATCTGCAGGTCCAGATTCATTCCCAGATGGTGGGCTGATTGGAAGCTATTAGAGAAGGGGGCTGGGGAGCAAGTCCCAACTTCTGACGCCTTGGAGCATGACAACGTGCCCACCTCTGTTGCCCGGGCGGAGATGGATGTCTTAGCTCAGTGTGTCAGGACTCCAGTCCATTATAATGGCTGTTCTGGTCTGTTTCTGAAATCGTCTTTTCTACGGCTATTAAAAACATAGCTACATTGCCCTGAGCATTTTTATCGGGTAACAAATCTGCTGATACACATGCTCGAAGTGGGCAGAAAGGGGACCAGGTCTTAGAAGCCTTCAGCAAGTCCGGGTTGGGCACAGTCAGTGGCCCTCTCCTTTGGGGGCAGACTCCTGGGCAGGCTGATGTAGAGTGACCTCTGGCTCCTGGAGGAGTTTGGAGTATGAAGTCAGCAGAGCAGATGCCAGGCGGGTCCTCCCAGCACCTGGACCGTTTCACACCCAGGAGGAAGCAAGACAGGAAGGAGTAAAACTCCAAATCGGTGCAGTCCCTCAGAAAGAGGACAGGTGATGGTCTGGCGTTCTCTCGTGGGCTTCGTGTGGAATTGCAAAGTGCTGCTGTGGGACCGTGAACTCCGGCCATCTGCTCGCGTGGAGCCCGGAGAGCCGTCTGGCCGGCCTCTCCCTCCCTGTGAGTAAGGGGAGCACGCAGCAGGCATTGCCGTCCCTTGTTTGTCATCAGGACGGAGCTGCGCCTGAGAAATGAAGAGACTCACGTTGGAAAGTGAAGACGGAAGGAAGCCCGCTGGCTCTCCAAGGACACGGCGCCGGCTTCCCTTATAAAAGGCACGGAAGGCTACAGTGGGGAAATCACGCTGACTTTTTCCCCAGACGTCTATACCGCGGCCACAAGTGAATAGGAGAGGCTTCCTCTGATGCCGGCTTCTTGTTTGCTGTAATCGTATAATTTTCTGAGGCTCCATAACCATCAGCACTTCCTCCTGCTTCCTCATCCTTCCCCCCCACCCCCATGTCATCTGTCAGCTCCTGGGAGTGGAGGTTCCAGTCTGTTCGGCTAACGACTGTGAGTGTGTGATTCTGACAGTCACGAGCGAGCAACACAGAGAGAGCCCAGGACAGGAACGAGAATAGGACGTTCCTCTATTTTTATGTGGAGGTTGATAATCAAGGCTAACAATCCCGGCAGAAGGTGAACAACACATTAAACAGAGGGGGACAGATAATAAAACGTCGCCTGCTGCTTAACGGTCGCTGGGTGGAAACGCTCTCTGGAACTATCCAGCTGTTGCACTTCATGGCTCATAAAGACGGTAACGTCCGTCCAGGGCCTTTCTCTTAGGGAGGGGCCATTTCTTTTCATGCAGTTCTGACAGCATCTGGTCCTGTACCCGGAAGTGCAGAGAATCCACCTGCGCAGGGACGGCAGCCGGAAGAGCCTGGCCGCAGAGGCATCTGGCTCCTTCCGTGGGTTTTGGGTCACTTCTGACCTGAAGGGCGTCATCAAAATGCAGAGTCAGGTTCAGCGGGCTGTCAAGGAGCACCTGTCACGGGCCGGGCACTGGGTTAGGTTATCGCATTTAACATGACTGCGAGGTAGGTAGTATCGCTATTTTAAAAAGAATACTATGGGAAACAGAGCCTTGGATTATTTGAGGAACATACCCAGGTCATGCTGCTGCAAGTGACAGGCCCACGACTGGTGCACTTTGCTCTGTGCCACGTTGCTGCAAAGTCAGAAGAGGAGGTGAGAGTTGCTTCCTGTCATTGCTCCGCGTACCTGTGAAAGACCTGTGCACGTGCTGGTCCTAGCTGGGGGCCCGTGCACGTGAGTGTGGAGAAGGGATGACGCTTTCCAGAATACTCCAACAGTGGGAGTCCTGGGTGAGCTGCTGTTCTAGGCCGAGTTCTCCAGAAGCAGATCAAGAAGTGAGGATTCCTGGGCAAGCGATTTCTTAACGAGGGGGACCCTGGGGAACTGGTAGGGGAAGTGACAGAGGGAGGCAGGACAGGGCAGGGGAGGGGAAGCTGAAGAGGGCAGCTTTCAGCGTCAGCCCCGTCTTGCTGGAGACTCAGGGGTGTGAGTTCCGCCTCACAGTTGTCCTGAGCTGGGGCTGTCTATTCCCTGACCACCTGTTAGGGTTACAGGAGAGCAGTAAATCCCAGAGACTTCCAGCCAGCTTCCCGGAGCATGCAGGCGAAGCCGGCTCCAGCCGCCCAAGGGCAGGCCTTTGAAAAAGAGCAGCAGGTGCCGACTGTTAGAAACAAAAGCACCCCGAAGGGAAGCCCACAAAATGCAGAAATTGCGCTGCGCGGACTTGGGCTCAGCACCAGCGTTATCGCCTGCACCTGCCCCTCCTCACACCTGGCTGGCGGACGAGGCGGCTGATGAGAGAGGAAAGCAGAAGCGAGATTAACTGGCTACCCCCGATGCTTTCAGGCAACACCAGCAACTGTGTCTCCACCAGAAAGGGTGTGAGTGCGTTTCCTGAATTCTGGGGGTGATGTTTTTCGTCACTTGAGCTCGGCTGTCTTTGCTTGGTGAGCCACTTTCAAACCAAGTCAGCGTGAAGTAGGACATTGGGTTATTTCACGTTGGATGACATAATGGGACAAGGCAGACTACTGTCTCTTGAGAGTGAAGGGAAGTTGTTTCTAAGTAAACTTCCATGTTCTCTTACCAGGCGGGAAAACGGAAAGGTAAAATGAAAAGTGGGGGTGGGGCTTGCCCGTGACAGGGAGCCTCCCCATCCGAAACCGCGCTGCGGCGTGAAGTGCCACAGATCCCGAATCCATGTGTGTCTTTCTTCAAAACCAATAGCTGCGTGTAAAAAATAATAATTATATAGTATGTGAACCCACAGCAACATATTAAGTAAAACCAGATTTCTTCCATTTAAAAGAAATGTCAACTCTTTGTTTTGGGGTGGGGGGTCCCTCACATGTGTATCGGCTCGACGCGAACACCAAATTCCTATGTAATGTACAGCAGAATCTGGTTGTGTCCTTAGCTCACTTTGTATCTGTCACAACCGTCAACACTGAGATCTCTGGACACCACTACATTATGGTTTTAATGTCGTGGCTGAATAAAGATGAGAATAAATGTTCCGCCTCCTTGGACTGTTTGAGGCCGGATAGAGTAAAACTCAAGGGGAAGTGATCAGGAATTTCTGGGGACCGATGCTCCCCTACGTAACCCTGCCTGGGGAGCATCATTAAACGGGCATGGGCGACAAGTTAAAAAAGGTAACGAATTAAAACGTTTCTATGACAGTAATGGAATTATAGTTTTTAAGTGTACTTATCCTTTGGAGATACGTACTGAAATATCTACAGATGAAATGTTATGATTATGACATTTTCTTCACAATAATGTAGAAGAAGAAAGAGATAAGACTGGCTGAGAATTGGCTACAAATTATGGAAGTTGGGTGATGGTATATAGACTATTCTGTCTACCTTTTTATATGTTTGAAATTTTCCACAATAAAATGGGATAAAGGCCATGAAATTAGTTTATACTTAAAGATCCCTACAGAAGACTCCGAAAGCCCGGTCCTTCTGCTCCCAGAGTGTCCCTCATGTTCTCTCGGGGACCATGAACGCCCCCACTGCAAGACGGGCGAGGACACTGCCCTCGCGGCCACCCCGCTGCCGTCCCCCGGAACCCGCGCCTCCGGCCCCCGGGGTTCCCCGCCTTGCAGTTCTGTGCGGGCTTCTCCCTTACTTCCGGCAGAATTGCTCTTGGCACGAGTGCTGGGGGCGGAGCTAATTGGAGCTGCGCTGCTCCCACTTTGTTTGCCCCCAGCACACTCCCCTCTCTCAAAAAAGGACAGAAAGGTACACACTTCCTTTGGTTGCGTCCGTAGAAGGAGCTTTGCTAAGTCGTATAGTGCCCGTTAAAGAAAAGTATAAGTAAGAAAAGTGTAAGAAACTGTGATTTAGTCCCAGACATCGGCGACCTTGGAAACGGAGTAGCCATGCGACCAGACGACAAGGCTCAGAGCAAGCTCAGGAAAGCGTCCGGTCTGCGGTCCCGGCCTGCTGGCTCCCAGTTGAATTTTTAGCCCCCAAGGCCACCTCTTTTGATAAGTCCCGAGGTTCTAAAGTTTAATGAAGAGGATTCTAAAGGGCCTCTAGGTTTAAGAGTAATCCACAGAATAACCAAAAACCTATCATAAAGCAGTTAATTCTTACGTGAACTGTTTATCTCGTGGAGGAGATGTCTGATACCCTTACACGCCCCGCCCTCTCCCGGTTCACAAAGCATCAGGCGGGGTCCTGCGGCATCTCCCATCTTCTCAGCGCTGGGGGCTTCCCACAGACAGTGACTGGGTTCTGGAGGAGAATAGGAGGTTCCATTATTTGGGAAGTAAACTTATTTATTTTTTCATAGTTGAAAGTACAGTTTCTGACTGTAGGCAGTGGTCTCTTCCGTAAAGATATGTGTGCCATGAACACTATGGACTCGCAGGATATAATCTGATCGATTGATTGGACGAGGAACTGGTAATTCGCCCAAGTGAGAGTTGTATCAGCTCTGCCTCTTCTCTTCACAACATGTGAGTGGACCAGGCCGGCGCTTCTGGAGCCAGTGAGCTGCTGCACGAGGTCACTGGATACTGACAGTGCCAAGGAGCTCGTGGGTAACGTCTTGATGGTTTACTCCAGTCCCGTCCCACTTGTCTTTGGTTTTGAATATCTATTAAGTGGATAAGAAAGACTATGCTTAGTACTGGTAGGATAAATGATAACTCTTTATAAGGACTAATCTTAGGAAGAAGGACTTGAAATAGACCTTCTAGAGGTATGGCTGCTGCTCAGAAGCCTGGAGGAGACTCCGGAGTTCTCTCAGAAGGGAGCCATGGAATGTTACAGAAACTTCCCGGAGCTCTTCGCAATTGGTCTGCAGTTTGACAGCTAGTGTTTAGGCTCAGAATGGACATCACAACCTGTAAAGCATTGCATCCTCTCTTGCATACACAGAGCTACCTCAAATTTTAATAATGTCATGCTATCCATTCAATGAAACATATATTTATCGAACATCCGCGGAGTCCAGAGAGTGGGGTCTGCTAGTCTTTGGCTAGCTTTCTATTTTTAAAGCCAAGGGCACCCAGCAGCTATTAAATCCTTAAAGCCATACAAAATATTCACAGCCATAGCATTCTCAGAGAGAAGAACCCTGGTGTTCAATTCAGCACATCTGTACATGAGGATCGATCCGATGTTGCTGTTTCTGGCCCGCAAATTCGCAATAACATCATGTGGATTTAGAACCAAAGTGCGTCCAGCAACAGAATGTCCATCACAATAATAGAAAGAGGCTGGAGCCTGCAGCTGCCATCCACATCAGGGGACCTTCTTTCATCGAGCTCCGCATCCCTGCGGATCCTTATCATATGGAAGTGATTGGAGTGAAAAGAACCAAGATGTTTCTAAAAATCAGTGAGAACAATTTGCAAGCCTGAGTCAAGAAACAAGCTGGACACACCACAAAGAAAATGCTTTTTCCCAATAACATTTCTTGGAGGAGGCTTTAGATAACTTGCCTTTGATTTGCATTTGTTTATGAAGTGTCTAGTAATCACTTCCATGGTAGCTGGACCAGGGAGGGCTGTGATTTCTTCTCAGACCTAATTCCCATGGTCAGTGTGCTGTGAAGGGCTCCATTTTTATCGCCCTCTCTGTGGCTGACATATATTTCCACTTGGTACTGTTAATCGGGTAACTTGCTACGAGCTGGGAAGTGCATTCACCAAACACCTGGCTAGCCTCAAGCTCTCGACTCAGGAGACGGAAATTATAATGACTTTTCCATTTTAGACTGGATTATGGAATTCTGTAATCAAGATTACTTTAAAATCCTCAGTTGACTAACGAGGTAAAATATCCTTGATACTTTACAGCTGGGAGGAAATTTATTCAAACAAAAGACAAAAACATAAATTTTAAATGACAGTTTGTCCCAAGGACATTCACCTACCATAGGATGTTTTTTAAAGTTTACTTGCTATCTATTATAGTTATTGCCAGCGCTTTCCGCTAATGGATTCATCGAAAGTGGGTTTACCATACATAGTATCTATCTTTTCTTGTGAGCATTTTTTATTCTTATAAATGCGAGGTACGTCCATACATGATGGATGTGCTGCTTGTTGATGAGGAGAGAAAAATGTGTCGATATGGTGCGTACATGTATTTTGCCTTGGGCAACACCAACACTAATAGAAAATGCAACTGGTGTCTGTCTGGTGCAGAACGTGGTGAGTTTTCCTGGCTCTCATTCCATCAAGCCCCTTGCTGCGATTACCCGCTTCCTCCGGTTGGTATTTTTGATGGCCATTCTCTCTCTCTCTTCTCTGTTGACTCTGTGGTTTCATCTGCAAGTTGCCTTCTCTGTCTAGTGCGGCCCCTTCCCACCAAGTTTACAGGGCTGAAGGAGCTTGCTTGCCACCTACATCAGCTGCCCAGCGTTCGAACTTGGACATGAAGATTGGAAGGGGGACGACTGTCCCCAGTCTTCTCTGAAAAGGTTTTCACTCTTGCTTCTGCTATTCTGAAAGGGGAAATGAGACATCTTCTCTCAATTTTAATGCTAGAGGGAGAAAGGAGTCACGTTAATTATATGGAAGGAATAATCTAATCCTTTTCTGTAAGATCATTCCATAAATTTAGGGCACCATCCAGCGGGCCCAGTGGCTCTGTGAGAACGATAATGGATCAAAGTCGGATGGTGAATTATTGTTCCATCTCTGCTAGTATTTGATTTTGGTGCCTTTGCTTAAAAAAAAAAAAATTCACTTTATTGTGACTTAATCTCTTTGTTGGGAAAATGAGGAGCTGTGGCGTTATACTGCTTGGGTAGGTGTATTCTGATAGGATTTAGAATGAAAGAGTGAAAAAGTGTTAATTCTGAAAGAGTGTTAATTCTGAAGGGACCCCCTCTTAGACTGAGGTACCCCAGCCCCCGGCAATATGGAGCAATGTGTCAGGGCCTCCAAGAAGCTGTTGGGTATATGACTGTCTTCCTGGGACATTAATTTTTCTCAAAGACTTGACGGTGGGAGAAACCAACATTTTAACAATTGGGAAAAAAAGATGTGTTATAGAATACAGTGTGAAATCTGGATGAATTTTCAAGATAGAGTGAACATCTAAGTAATTTCTTGCTAAATTTAGACTGTTTTGGGTTGTGCTGCCTCTAATTCATGCTGTCCATCGCCATTAGATTTATTATAGGGAAAAGTTTGATTTTTTTTTTTCAAAGACCAGCATTTTGATTTATTTTTGACTAGTTCTGTTGTTTTTCTATTTACTACCTCGTAGATGTCTATTTTTAAATTTGCTGTGCTTTCTTTTGGTCTACTTTATTTTTTTTTCTTTGGAATTGGGGATTTAATACATTTATTTTTATGAATACAAATATTTATGCTAGAAATTTGATACCACTTTAATTATATTTTATAGATTCGGATGTGTAATGTTTTTATTAACATATTGTCTTTGGAATTATGTAATTTTGGTTTATATTTCTCCTTTTGTCAGAGAACTATATAATATAGAACTTAAAATTTTTGATAGGAAGAGCCTTTTGTTATTTTTTTTCTGGTTATATTACATTATGATCAGATAATGTTATTTTTATTATTACTCTTCTGTGAAACTTATGTGGTTTTTCTTATGACTTAATGTACAGTCAGTTTTTATGAATTGTACTTAAGAAAGTATATACTGTATTATTTGGGTGCCAAGTATGATATGTATCCAGAAGATCTATTTTTAAAAAAAGTTATTGTGATAAAATATATATAACATAAAATCGGCCATTTTAACCATTTTAAATGTATAATTAAGAATGATGTGCAACTATCACCATTATCTGTTCCCAAAATTTATTCATTCTTCCAAAAGAAACTCTGTACCCATAACCTCCAGCTTCTAGTAACCTCTCTTCTGCTATGAATTTGTTCATTCTAGATATCTCGTGTAAGTGGAAACATTCAATATTTGTTCTTTTGTGTCTGGTTTATTTCACTTAGCATAATGTTTTCAAGGTCAGTCCAAGGTGTGGCATGTATCAGAACTTCATTTCTTTTTATGGCTGAATTATATTCACATTTTGTATATAACACGTTTTGTTTATCCGTATATCCGTTCATAGACACTTGGCTCTTTCCACCTTTTGTCTATTGTGAATTATGCTGCTATGAACATTGGTGTACAAGTATCTGTTTGAGACTTTGTTTTCAGTTCTTTTGGGTAGATGCCTAGGATTGGAATTGCTGGGTCATATGGTAATTCTATGTCTACCTTTTGGAGGAAATGTTCAACCGTTTTTTACAGCGGCTGCATTATTTCAAATTCCCCACGAGTAAAGTATGAGGATTCCAATTTGTCCACATCTTCACCAACACTTGTTATTTTCCATTTTTATTTATTTGTTTTTTAAATTATGGTCATTCTAGTAGGTGTGAAGTGGTATCATATCGTGGTTTTGCTTTGCATTTTCTTAACGACTAATGATGTTGATCATTTCTTCCTGTGCTTATTGGCCATCTGTACATTTTCCTTGGAGAGACGTCTAATCAAATCCTTTGCTCGTTTTTAAGTTGTCTTTTTGTTATTAAGTTCTTAAGAATTTTTTATAACAGCTGGACATCATCAGATATATGATTTGCAAATATTTTCTTCCATTGTATATGTTGTCTTTCACTTTCTTGATAATGTTCTATGATGCTAAAGCTTTTAATTTTGGTGAAGTACGGTTTATCTATTTTTTCTTTCGTTGCTCTTATCTAAGAATCCATTGCCAAATCCTAGGTCATGAAGATTTACCCCTATGTTTTCTTCTAGGAGTTTTATGGTTTTAGCTCATTTAGGTTGTTTATCCATTTTGAGTTAATTTTTCGTCCGTGGTGTAAAATAGATTCTTTTGTGGATATCCCGTTTTTCTAGCGCATCAGAAGATTTATTTTATCGATCATGTTGTTGAGGTCTCCTATAGCTTCGCTTGTTATTTTGTCTTCTTAAATGATCTTGGACTGAGAGTGGCAGGTAGAACGGTGACAGCGTCACACTGCGTTATATCAGAGCCTGAGGCAAAAGGAAAAATTCAGTAGTACCGATCTTGTCTTTATTTAGAATTTTCAGGTTTTATGCATCATGAATTATTTGAATTAATTATCTTTTTAATATTGTATTAAAATATTATTTATTTTGGTTCCTGAGTTGTTGGCATTCTCTTAAATCGTGCATCTGAGGAACGTGCCTCACTCACCTCACCCTAGTCCCAGCCGTAGGTTACAGGCTCCTATTATTCGTATGTTTCTGTCTATTTCTTCTTGTCGCTCATGTAGTTTTGGCTTTTGAAAGTGTGGTTGCTATGTGTTTGGTGCAAAAATGTTCATAAATGCTGTACTATTGCTATGAGTTGTGGCTTTAACTGTTAACAAGCTCTGATATGGCTCAGCAAGATACCGTCACTGCTTCATCTGCCACTCTCAGTCCAAGATACTTCAAGAAGACAAAAGAAAAAAAATAAGTGAAGCTATAAACAACATGATCGATAAGACAGATTTTTGGGTGTGCTGGGAAAACTGGATATCCACATGCAGAGGAAGGTGGTTGGATCTCTATTTCACACCGAAGTCATTTGTCTTGTTTCATGTTTTTTTTGACCTGGATTGTACCTTGTTTGATATCAGAATCACAAACTCCAGGGTAAAACTTGAAATTCTAACAAGTCCTCAGTTTACAAATGATGAAACCGAGGCCCAAGAACTTTGCAAGAAGTTGAAATAATTATGTTCATTGAGGTAAAAAAATGTTGATTGCTTTACTTCTCAGTACTGATATGGTAGCAGCCTCAGTATACTTCGATGTGGAAATGGTATCGTTCTGAAATTGTGTAGATAGAAATTACAGTGAATATCCTCAACATGTGCAAGCATCGAATGAGCCACAAAGCTAGCCAAAGGCGTGGGATGGGTTGGCTTGGGTGATCCCCCATTAGAAAACAAAACTCACAGCCATCTGAAGGGTGTGAGTAGAGGGAACACCAACCGGTTGAAGTAGGGCGAGTCAACCTACTCAGATAGTTTGGAATTTTGGCTTTAACAACAAGATCCTGGGCCTAGAAGTTTTATGAGTGAAGACGAGTTATTTTGCTGCACTTTACAGAATGGTCTTCTGTTCTTTCCCTCTTGGATTTCTTGCCATAGCCTTATAGCCTCTCCATTCATGAGCCTGCTCCATTCAAGTCGCTCCAGACAGCCTCTTACTTTTCTTCTAAGTAGTGCTTCTAAGTAGCTCCTAGGGAAGTAAATCGGAAGTAGGGTGGAAATAAAATATGTCTCCTTTTTGGCTATCCCAGCCCCTTCCAAATACATTCATGCTTCTCTCTGCACATCTTGTTACTGGCATGGAAAGAAAAAAAATTACGTTGGGGTCCGGCAGGTTTTCTTCCCTTTGATTCTTTCTGAGGTGCTCAAAGGCACAGTAGCGGAGCAGGAAAGCAGAACAAAACTCAGTATTTTCCTTTGAAACCTTTCGTTGGGAGCCTTTATACAAGGCACTTTGTCCGCAAACTCCTGCTTCAGGCAAACATTGAGAAAACCATTGAGGCCTCAATGGACGGGATCTGATCTGCCCTAGAAACCGCCCCAGTTCTCTATGTGGAGAGCCACCAGCGGGGGAGGAGAGGGGTGCCCCCTCCCTCAGAAGTCTTTGTTTCTTTCTCTTTTATTCTCTCCTTTCTATTGTAAGAATTGTGGGAACTCTCTTTGAATGAAAATAACTCTCAGCTGGCCTTTGTTTTCCAACATGGATGAATGCCTGGATATCTCGTATCTACTCGTAAAACTAGAGTCTCAACTTTAGATTATCACAGACTCATTTGGGATAGACGCTTGAGTTCAAGTTCTAGGTATTGTGTGTGTGGTTTTTAAAAGCACCTTCAAATTAAGTGCGTGTTCACCGACGTACCGCTAGGGAGCCTTCTACACTCTCCTCGCTGGTCTGTGGTTTGTACGTCCGCTCCAGGTTGGCTTCGTAATATTTGCCTTGGTATCCAATCTCCGGCCACCACCCTATTCTTGACTTTAATTGAATTTAAATATTTCTGAACACCTGAACATCTGTCGCTTTTTTAAAACTATGCTATTGTTACTTTCTACTTACAGTTGCAGCTTATGTGATCAGCAAATACTTAAGGTAGTGATGCCGAGAGAAACAAACTCTCTATTTGGCTGCCTTCTCCCAGTCATTGAGACGAGCCCCATTG
>NW_006436814.1:2238724-2253763 GCF_000325575.1 Pteropus alecto
TGCAATTCCGTTCTGCCAGGACTATTGGGCCCGGCAGAGGCCTTGCCATTCTTCTCTGGGCTTCCCCAGGACATGGCGGTCCAGGTCAGGAAGGAGATGCAGCCCCTCAGTAGTGATGTCACCTCAATTTAGTCCTTTGCCATCTATAAAAATGAAGGGGTCCTTCCTAGATCTTACGTTCTGCAATTATCTGATAATTTATGATTTATTCTAATTATAAAACAGGCTTATTTAAAAATATCTCGAAAATATATAAGGTTATAAAGAAAGGAGACGCTTATGAGCTCAGGTGTCTGAGATAATCACTGGTGGCTTTTTAGCGTGTTTCCTTCCTATCGTTTTTCAATGCATATCTCTAGTTATTTTACAGAATTGGATTCCTATACATATGCGATTGCGTCGTCTCCCGTTTTCCCACTAGCATTATCTCTTGAACATTTGTCCATGTCATTTAACATAAACTGAAAAAGAAATATATATGAAGACCTTAGATTATTACCTCGTACAGATAATACTTTATTTAATGGATACTCTATTGTTATATGTGTAGGTGTTTTGCTATGATGAATGATGCTACAGTGACTGTCTTTGCCCATAAGTCTCTGTGCACGTCTCGTGTTGTCTCGGTAGTATATCATTCTGGAGAATCATTTGGTCAAAGTGCATTGATATTTTTAAGGCACTTGCTACATCATGCCAAATTACCCACTAGCGGTATGTGAGTGCCCAATTTCCTGAACCGATGCCAATACCGAATATTATCTTTGCCAATTTGATAGTTTAAAATATCTCATTTTTAAATGTGTCCATTTGATTGCTCATTTGGTTGAATGTTTCTTTTTTGATTTCTTGCCATAAGAAGTACTTCTGCGAAAAGTTTTCTCTGTCTTTCATTCATCCTTCTAATTAGGGTATTTGGGTTTTTCATAGTGGTATTTAAGAACTCTAAAATTCTATTGTTATAAAGTATAAATTAAGTTACCAAAATATTTTAAATTTTAATGAAGCTACAATAGCTGGTCTCCTTTTCAATCTAACCCTGTCGTCATTTCCCAACCCTTATGCCTGGCACAGAGCTGTGCTTACTCAAGGGGCTACATAAATGCTTTTTAATGAGAGAGCGATCCATTATCTAAATACGTCATTGATATGCAATGATGGTTATTAAAGCTAAAATGAGAATTTTAATCCATTTGGAGTTATAATAAGGAAATCTTTTTTAAATGAATCGTCCTAGAAAAGGAAAATAGAAGAGGAAAAAAAATATATTCATATACTTGACAAGACATCACAAAGGACAAATATTACAAATCAAAGCAAAAGTAAAACTCAGAACTTTTTTTCAGATTAAGCAATACTTTATGCATACAAAATGTAAATAGAGTGATGTAAGACTTTTATCAAATCTTAGTTTTGTCATTTTTCCCGATTATTTTTTTAAAGAAATAAAACATTCACAGAGTAGTCGAAGCTCCTTGCATTCATTTCTTCCATCTCCTTCCCCCTTCCTCTCCAGAAGTAGCTATTATTCTGAATATAGTGCTTATTCCTTGAGTGCATGTTTTTATGACATAGGCATGACTCTGTAAGCAACATGGGGCATTATTTAACATTGTTAAAACTTTACAAATGGTATCGTACTCTTAAGTTTCTTATTGTAACATTTCTCATTCAATATCATGTTTTGGGGCTCAAAATGTAATTCACATGGCATAATCCTCACCCCTTTAAGGTACACAATTCAGTATTTTTTTAGTATCTTCGTGGAAATTTCACAATTTATTTATCTACTCTCCCACTGGTGGTCATGCCAATATTTTGCTCTTGCAAACGCTGCTGCAGTGAACGTCGTTGATTGTATCCCCTCGTTCATATACGTGAGTTTCTCTAGGGTAACGATGGAATTGCTAAGTCACAGGTGTGTGTATCTCCTCCTCTTCTAGAAAGTACCAAATTCTTCTTCATCTTTTAAAAATATTATATAAATACCTGAGTTCTTCCTATGGAAATTTACATAAATAATGCAAGTTCATATTTTGTAAGTACCTGCTGTGGACCAGAAACTGTTCTAAGTGTTTTTCCATGATTCGACACATTTAATCCTCACCTGTTCATTTTATAAATGAGGAGATGGAGACACAAAAAGCTTGCAGATCTCGCCTAAGGTCATATAGCGAAGGGACAAGGGCCCATTCAAACCCAGACAGTGCAGTTCCTAAGCCATCTCTCTTAGCAATAGGCTATGCTCCAAGTCATAGAAAGGCGCCACCGTATGCCACAATAACAGTGGTGCAAGGACACCTGCTGTTCAGCTGACAGGAAACCTCTAAAGAAAGAAGCAGCCTTACTAGAGAGAGAGTCTCACTGTTTCACATATTAGGAAGGAGAGTCAGGTGGTTGCTTAATTTGCCCAAGGTCCGCCGAGCAGCAGCAGAGCCCAGTCTAAAGCACAGGCCCTGGGTGCAGCAGCGTGCCAGTCAGGTCGTTTCTTTTGTCCCTCTGGCCACCTGCGTGATGGCGATGGCACGTAGCTACAGCCTCATGCGCTTTCAGAGTCTCCTAGTCTGGAACAGACAGCTCGCAATAGAAAGGTCAAATAAATTTTTTAGGAGTAGTAATGGATATGATCTTTACGTGTAAGTTTTAATTGCAGTGCTTTAATACCCATTCTACATGCCAAACTTTCAGGATTAATTCGTTGCATCTGTGGGTGACACGGTACTCAGTCTTCCAACCAGGTCTTTGCCCAAGGGCCCTCATTTACTAATGAGTAATAGCTGCAATTTTCAGAGAAAATGCTACTGGTACAATCATGTTGGAACATTCATCAAATATGATGCGAGCCCAGTTAGGAGAGATGTTAGTGTCCCTGGCCTGCAAATAAGGGCCTAGAATTAAGTCTCCCTACACTGTAATTTTCCTAGGGTTAGTATGTCCCTCAGTGCTCGGAATGGTGGATGATGAAACTGTTCGTGGTCTCACAGCTCAGCTGATGGGACCATGTCGTGAGTCAGGCTTACGGAATGGCTGGCTGTAGCCTTACTGCCATTTGCCTTTTATTATCCACGCCCATTTTAACCCAGTTCCCATTTGCCCCGAGAACACTCGCTGGCGGCACTTGGGGCTGCAGCGTTTTACCCCAAGATAACTCACAGATTACAGCCCTAACCTCACCCCCAAAGTTTGCCATGAAATACCTCGCTCTTATTATTATTTTCGCATCGCTCTCATCTCTCGATGGCCTTTGGAAACAAACAACATCGTTCCACGTAGAGCGTTCTGTTTTAGTTGTGGTATTTCCGTTTACAAAATACAGTCATTCTCGATCGCCAAAAATGTCAAATCCTAGAGAACGTCGCATTCCTGAGTGCGGTGTTAAATTAATGCTGGCAGCGGGCTGCAGTTTTCTTTTTTTTCTAAATGGGAAAAGGGTTGGAATAGAGAAGGCAGAGGCGGGAGGGGAAGCCGCTGCAGCAGGCAGGCACCTCTCGCCGTCATCGCAGATACACGGCACTGACAAACTAATTATAGCTTTAGGTCGAGCGTTTCCTCTTCCCTGCATTTTGTTTGCCAACAGCCAATTATTTCCATCCTACATGGAAAAACACGAAACCAAGTGGGCTCATCGGTTATGTTTCTAGTTAAGTCGAGCTGCCCACTTATCTCTCCACTTGAGTTTTTCCTTCCCTTTTGTTTTCAGGTTGGGTTTCTCGCTTCTCTTCCAACCCCATCCAGTTTTGTTTTTGAATCTTTTTAATCTGCCTTCAGACCAGTGGTCGGAGTTTCTGGTTTACCTGTGTTCAGCCTTATCTGCTTGTGAATGTACTGAGAAAGTCAGCAGAGCCTAAGGCTTTATCTCTTCCCTGAGACTGCAAGGCCTTCTGTTCCACCGTGTACACAGTGCATCTTCTGTATGCAGGGCGCTGCCCGTCACGAGGGCGATGGGACGGAATATATGGGCGAATATGGCCTTGGCGCAAAGGACCTTAGGACTGGCTGAATGAAGAAAAAAAAAAATGAGTGGATACACTGGAGAAAGAACGAAGTTCTAAACAAAGCAGCAAAACCGGAAGAGATTCCAACCCTTTTCCCATTTAGATGCAAGAATGGGATAAAAACCCAATACTGCAGATCCGGGCCGAGGTTCCTGTTCTCTGTTATGGCGCATTAAAGGATGACAACCTCTAGGATGAGGATTTGTGATTCAGATTGCAGCCTCCTGTAAACTCTGTAATTCAAGATTCATAGGTCTCTCCTCCTCTCCCTAATTTTTTTTTTTTTTTCTGCCCGTGACCTAAGGTGGAATGAAGAAGACAAGAAACGCCCTAGAATAATTATCCCCAGAGTTATGGACAGAGTTTTCTTATAGGAGAATTAAATACTTTATCACGTTTTCTCTGTATCATTTTTCTCTTCGATCAGAAGTTAACAAAGTATGGCGCAAGGGCCAAATCTAGCCCAAAGCCACCTGTTATGTAAATAAAGTTTCCTTGTAACACAGCCAATTCCATTTGTTTATGGGTTGTGTGAGGCTAACTTTGCATTATAATATAGGAGTTGAGTAGCTGGACAGAGACCACATAGCTTAAAATATTTACCACTTGGCCCTTCGCGGAAAGTTTGCCCACCTCTTAGAAGAGACTTCAAGGAATTCCAATATGAAGGTTCTTGAAAAGCCATTTGGTAAAAGCAAAGCTGTGAGAAAAAGGTGTACATTTTGTGAAAGAAACGCAGACAGTGTGGACAGGCACCAGCCTGCCTTTCCCCCCAGTGGCGGGGAGCGTGGAGCCGCGACGCCCGTTTGGGAGCCGGTACACAGCTCCCACATGATATCACCCTGCCTCGAGTTGTTTTGGCCATCACAGCCCAAATCCAGTCAACAGACTTTTATGACAACTTCATCACTTAAAACAGGAGATACACAGATGGGGAAGCCAGAAGCTGGCTCCTGCTTCTGAGAAGGGGGGAGGCAGACATGCGAACAAATCTTGCAAACAAAAGTCACCAAGATCGACCATCCCAGTAAGAGAACTTACAGCAATAGGAGCAAAGTTGATGGAACGTAAGGACAGCGGATGCTCTGCCAAGGACAGTTGGAGCCCCAGACTGCAGGTCTGCGGTGCCATTCATTCATTCTCACGAGAGAATCTGAAGGGAAAGCGAGAGCCTGTGCCATGCACTGAGGACGTGAAGCCTCCGATAACATTCTTCCCCGCCACAGCTGAGCAGACATCCAGGAAAAAGTGGTCTTACGGGGACGGGGAGAGACCTATGCCTCTTGAATCAATTCTCAACGATTGGGGGACCCAGTTTGGAAGCCTGGGTGACATGCTAAAATCTGGACCGACTCTTTTGTTTCGCTTTCTCACGAAGTCAGCTCAGTTTTCTTAATATTATAACCAATCGGATCAGCTAAATTGTGTTCAGCCAGCGTGCAAGGACGAGGCAGAGCACTCAGTCGGCCATGGTGAGTGGTAATGTGTTGAGAGAAATCCACTGAAGAGGAAAGAAATTCATATCCATCTTGCTTTCCAACTACCTCGAGCTGCTTAAGCTTTGACTAGAACCACTCTTCCCAGAGCCACTGCCCTGTGGTTCTCAGGGCGGCTGAGAGCTCTGTGTTCCATCTCTGTGGCATCTGTGGTCTTGGAAGTGTTGGCCGTGAGAATGGTGTCTTTGTCTCCCGACAAAGACGGTGTGTTTCATGGAAGTGAGACGCAGGTATTCATAGGATGTCACCATCTCCTCGTGAATTTCAACTTAGGTGGCTTGAGGATAAGAGATTTTTGACTAGGAATGAGGAAAACATTTTGTGAAACTTCAGAAATCTACCTTACTTCTCGGGAATACCATTGAGAGTGGAGCGAGTTATATCAAGATCTAATCAAATGGAGTGGCTTCAAGACACATCAAAAGAAGGCTGTTATACAGACACGCTTATGCTTTTCCCTATGCAAAATTTTTAAAAGTTACTCTCCAAAATGTTTTAAAGTCAAGTTTTTGCAGTGACTTCTTAAAACATATAGACGAGGCATGTTTTACCTTACTGATTATTTCAGCCAGCAAATCAAAGCCAGAAACAGACCCCTACTTTGAAGGAGTAGGAGCGAGTGATGGTCACGGCAGTGGACTCCTTCGGGGGCATCTTCACTGTGTATTCGTCGTGTACCCAGTGATAAATAATAACAGTCAACATGTACTGGGTGGCTTCTAAGTGTCCGTGTCCCTTCTAATCAGCCTTTTATGGATGGCAAAGTGTCTCCTGCTCACAGTATTCATAGGAGGAAGCCGAGGCACAGAAGGTGAAATCAGTTGCCCGAAGTTCCTTAGGGCTGGGATTTGAACTCTGGGTGGACCGACTTGAGAGGCTGCGCTCTGAACCCTGACCTTGTGCTGTCTCCTATGACGGAGCCGATGAATCGGATCCGCTGAGGCGAGCAGACTCTGGGGGACACGGAGGGACAGCTCCTGCCCGAAGTATATGACCAGGTTGGGGAGAAAAGGCTCGATACAAAACACATGTGCACGTAAAGAGACCAGAATAAATAAATGGAAAGCAAGCAACGTGCAGTGTATCAAATAAATGAACACTGAGGAAACTCACCCAGCTCCACTATGCCTTCCGGTGGCCCCTTCTCAGAAGGACCCGCTGCCCTTGGGTACCAGTGCGGGTCGATACAGCGACACCAGCTCCCGTCCATCCTGGTACTAATCCCGTTACACGCGTCCAGTCCTCATCCCATGAGGTAGGGAGTATTATTCCCATTTAATAGAAGAGAAAACAGGCTCGGGGAGGGTCAGCGAGTTGCCAGATCTCACAGCTGAGGAGCGGGGGGGTCAGGACTCAGGCAGCAGTAGGCACCATAAACGCCCGAAGATCCGTCCGTTATCTTGTGTCCCCCCAGGCTACCGTTGTGGGTTTTATGTCTTCCCGGCCTGAGAGGGCGGTGAGGGGGCCAGGAACTCGGGAGGGTGAAGGAGTGAAGTCGGGGGCCTGAAGGTGTTTGGCCATCAGGAAGGTCACGGATCGGTCTTTTGCAGACTTCCTGGGATTGTGCAGCCAGTGGTTACAGAAATGACTAGATCAGCTCATCCCTGGGAGCTCAGCGCACCCCCCAGTCCCCTGCGTGTGCCTTTGGGGACCGACAACTGCCCAGGTTGTGACTGAGGGGCGGGAGGAAGTGGAAGCAGGGCTGCGTTGTGTCCCTGAGTGCAGCGTGACTCAGTTACAGGAAACTGGAGGTGGGACATCAGGGTCCCACTGTGCATGAGCCCCTCGGAGGCGAATCCATTCTGTGCATTGCTACGTGCGGACGTCGTGCTGTGCGGTGTGCTGTCTAAGGCTTCTCCGTCATGATTTTTTAATGATTCATTCCTCCATTAGTGGTGTGTTATTGCTGCGTTACCCGCGTTACCACAGAATCACGGCCTCCCCGATTCTGGAAAACGTGCACGGACTCTGCCCACGTTGAATCACGCCGTCCCCGCCCTTCCTAGTCTTTCCTCAAACTTCTGCCAGTTCCCGTGTCCCTAGGATGAGAGGGGCACAAGTCCACAGTAGGAAATAAACACCGAAGATTGTTAAAAAAAAAAAAACACACGCTGGTCTCTGATTTTAGAGATGCTGCTATGATCCGTCAGAGAGCGTTCTGGGCTGTTCCAAGCGCAGTCGGGACTGGGGTCGATGCCTCAGGTGGTGGCAGGCCAGGTGGGGTAAAGCAGGGCCAGCTCCCTGACTGGGTGAGTGTGAGCATGTGTGTGCGCGTGTGCGCCTGCATGTGTGTGTGTGTGTGCAGCTGTGAGCGCATGTGTGCATACCTGTGTGTGCGCATGCATGCATGCGCGCGCGTGTGTGAATGTGTGTGCGTGTGTGGGCTGTGTGTGCATGTGTGTGTACGTGTGCAGGTGTGAGTGCATGTGTGCACACACATGTGTGCTGTGTGTGTGCGCGCATACGTGCATGTGCGTGTGTGCATGTGTGTGCAGCACAGGGTCTTTCTCGCTGGCCTGAGATTGTGGTGCCAGTATCTAGAAGACCGGCACCCAAAGTTGTGCCCTAGGCAGGTCACCCCTATCAAATCTAGCAAATCGTATCCAAAGCAGTGAGTGATCAGGGGCGGGAGGGGGCTGGCAGGCTGGGAGAGGGCAGAGGCCATGGTACAGCGGACAAGGACAGACTGACCGACTGACGGGAGCCTGTGTGACCTCGCCTCTCCCTCCAGCACCCTAGCAGGTGGGGACTGTTCTTGTGGCAGCTTCACAGGTGAGACAGACGTGAGGAAACTGCCAGCGAGCGGCTGTGACCCCTTAGCCTAAGCTCGTGACCAGCTGAGAGGGGGAAGCGGCATCAGTGCCAGGCAGGGGAGCCCACACGCTGTGCTCGGGGTTCACTGTGGGTGGAGGGAGTATATCCACTGACGGATGGCAAAGGACCACAGAGCACTCGGCTTTTGGGTTTTCTGCTCAGGGCCTTGGACACTCACTTTCTAGCTTTCTGTATATTCAATTTCCTTTGAATTTATATAGACTCTTTAAAATGTAAGCATTCATATCCCTTTAGGGTCATCAACCTCTTAAACGTTCTTGGTGTCCTGGCAGAAAGCAGATGGCACCGTCTGTATAATACACAATTTTCAAAGGGGCCGTTTGCAAAGCTGTGGCCAGTGTCGAGAAGCCAGGGAGGATGCTCCTTGAGCCGGGTGGGGGGGGGCAGTGCTCCCACCTGCGGGGCGAGGAGAGGAAGCCGAGACCACAAGCCGGAGGGGGAGGACCCCTGACGAGCAGGGACCACCAGCTGAGACACAGCCAACCTTGTCTTGTGTCTCGTGGGGAAGGAGCATGGGCGCCAGTGCCCTGTCCTGTCCCACGTCCTCTGAGCTCTCCATCAGCTGACACCATCCTGATACCGAAAGGAAATCTGTGTGTCCCTTTGGCTTGCATCGGTCCACCTCTCAGCACAGACCAGGGTGGGGAGTGGACTTAGAGCAGCAAATGGAAGATCTCCAGCATGAGCATCCGACAGAAACGGTAGGCCCGCTCACCCCAAAGTTCCCTCACATGCAAAATGTTGCACACATTTTCAGGGAGTCGATGCCCCTTTTATCCCATCCCTGGATGTCAGAGTAAGAGTTCCTGACACAGGCTGACAGGAAGAGTTTTTTCCCAGACAAAAAGCCTCTCCTCGCCCCTCAGGCCCGCAGGTGGGAGCACTGCCCCTCCTTGAAGTCTGTAACAGCAGAATAAACATACGGCATGCACACTGATACACAAGTCAAAGGGACAGTAAGCAGACGTTTCTTTTCTTGTTTCCACTAAACAAAAGAACGAATAAGCCCAGAAGAAGAAAGAATCAGGCAAAGTAGAATACAGCCTAAGTTATTCTAAAGGACTGTTTTAAATGATGGCTATTTCGAGGACAGTTTGCTGAGATTTACAAGGTAAATAAAATCAACCATAGGAAGGAAAGGAAAGATTTTAAAGCAGAAACGTTTTCCTCCGTTTGGTTCGCTGAATGAAAGGCAGATGTCCACACAGAAAGGATCTTGACTTAAATACTTGATTGCCTTTTCTCATAAACGCTCTAAAAATTCTCTGGCTCCTTAAAATTATTGGCATTCACTTCAGTAAGAAGACCCACTTAACCCTTAGTTTTAATTTTGCATTCATCTAGAGAATAAAGTCACATTGCCCAGAATGTACCATTCTGCTTAAAAATGCTGAAGATGGCTGGTTTTGCTCAAAAGGTATAAGACTGGAAGTTATGAAGCTTCGGACCTTGGGCGGTTGTAATTATCTGAAAATTCACCTAGACACTAACATATTAACCATTTCATAATAAAATAAATTGTTAAATATTATAGATTTATATCACCTGAAGGAAAAAGTGCCGTTCAAGATGATTCAAGCTCTTTGCTGCTTTCAGTTGAGTCATTAGGATGGTGCTTCCTGGAGCATTTTGCGTAGGTGGCGATGCCCGTCATGCTTCGTTTCTTTCACATACTGGTTTTGGTGGCCACGAGAGTCGGAGATAAAAATCTGGTTCCTGAAGTAAAGGGTTTTCCTCTGTTGCTGGAGCATGTGCGTGTTGGGTCCGCGAGTGTTCGCAAACCCTTCCTCTGCTGGTTCCGAGATGGAACGCACTGGATCTCAATGCCTAAGAGGTCCCACCAGGTTGGTATTTTCATCCGTTTGGCCTAAAATTGGTTGGCAGTGGTTCTCAGAGCTCTGGCCCCTGCCTTTAACAATGGCTTAAACCCTGGGTTAGATCCAGGACCTCTGCGAAACCTAAGTGAGAACCAGGTGGAAGCATTTGCTCTTTGACCTAGAGAGACACCTTTGCCTTTGAACTTTCCCAGGAAGAGGGGTGGGGGTGGGCGGAGCACCAACCTAGAATTCTTCGAATTCCTTTCTAATGACTCGGAATCATCGGAAACTTCCAAGCCAACTTCTTTTAGGGTTCACCCTTCCCCACCCCACCCTTACGAGGGGATTTTCATTTTCCACGAAGACCCCTTCTGGGCTGACTCTTGGAGAGAAATCAGAATACTGAGGAGCGAACGTACACCATGGCTCCTTGGTTCCTGACCAAGCAGAAGAGGTCACTGGTCTGGAGAAGGAGAGGGAAGGAACATATCCGCGTCCGCTCCGTCCCCTTACCGGAGACCTCATTTCTTCTGAGCGTTGTTCTCATCACAAAAGAGGTAATTACCTTATTTCCGGCATCGTTTACGGAGAGCAGGTGGCAGACCATCAGTGTAGTCGTATTTCATTCTCCCCAGAGTGGCGCCTCATTGCAAAATGTCCCAGGAGTCATATGCCACTTTTATGAAGAGGTTTGAGAAAAAAAAATGAGAAAATAGGGAGGTTTTTGCTGCAAAGAAGGGAGCCGTTTGCGAAAAGAAGGAATTGGGTTTAGAAAGTTACTGTTTGAAATACTTCTATGGGGAGAGGGGAGGGAAAGGGACGGGGAGAGAGAAACCCGTTGGTACTGAGTCGAGTGACATTTTTCTTTATTAAAAAGTTATCAAGTCTGGCAGGAGAACTGCTGCTAAAAGCTCAGTTATATGCTGGGGTTTGGTTTGGTTTCGCTTTTTGCTGGCTATGCTCTCCCAGCCGTGTGCATCTGGACGGTCAAAATGAAGAATTCTTGCAGGGGAAAGACTTGTTATTGCTTTAACAAGTGAAACTACTAGCTAAAGGAGTTATTTTAAAATAATGTATATCTGTTTTCAAAACATACATTCTGCATACAGACACACTATATGTACACACACAGTAAGTGTGTGTGTTGCTTTGTTTTGTAACTTCGCCTGGGGTGGAAAGACAAGGGTGTCTTTGCTGGAAGTTGTTCCCCATCTGGGCTGTAAAGAGGCTGCGGCTGCGACTTAAGTGACCCACTCCGCCTCCCACAAGCATGGTGCCCAGTTTAGTGCCAGCACCAGGTTCCGATGCAGAAATACTGTCTAGTCTCTCTCCTGTGCGTGGCGTAGAGAAATGACGTCACTCAGGGGGGACCGTCAGGGAAGGCGTGATCTGCCTTGACTTGAAATTGCCTCGCTTCTCATCTCAATTAAAATCATGCCGTTCACTTGGCTTTCATGTGGAGGTTTTGTGGTTCCGTTTTCTTTGGTGGTATCCATTAAAAGGGCGGGGGGAGCTTAATTGATTGGCGTAGCCCTCATGCATTTATGTATTATTAATATTATGTATTATTAATATGTATTATTAATATTTAGTACATATCTTAACATTCCCTACCTGTAGTGAAAACTATCATGGCTTAATGAGGGTCATCCTTCACTCCAGAATTAAACAATGTTTTTTTTGTTGTTGTTACTGTTGTTGTGGTTACCTGCATTCCAGGCGGAGCTAAACACAGCTAAGAGTATCTGGTAGCATTTATAAATGACTTTTATATTGCTTAAATCTTTTAAAAACTGCCGTACAGCCCTGTAAAAACTTTTACTTCTGTTTATCCTTGATGGATTGGCATCGTCACCACGCACATTTAATAAAATGGACAACCTAGAGCATCCCACACCCAGGTGACTTAAACAATTAATTAAAACGTTTACTGCCTACCTACAATATGTGTGTGCTATGCTATCCTCTGTGAGGGGGATATGATCTAGTCCTTTTCTTTAGGAATTCAAGATCTCATTGGAGACCATAAAATGTGCACAATTAAATACATGCAGAAAGTAGTCTATGGATATATGCAAATAAGTGGTAGCAGAAAGGATTTCTACAGGAGTTCAAAGGAACTGGAGGTTGCAGTGGATAAGCGTGGGGGGAGAATCTTCAGGGAAGAAATGGGCTTTGACTTAGACCTTTAAAGAACCCACAGGATTCAGAGGAGCGATGGGGTCTTTCATGCCACACGCTGGTTTTTCAGAGTTTGGGCTGCTCAGCCCAGGGGACCGTGTTGGGAAGGTGGGTCTGTGATCGGAGGGGACCTTGACACTCAGATTTACATTTTGTGGGCAAGGGGAGTTCCCCAAAGAATTGTAAGTACTGAGAGCTGGCGGTGCTAATGGATTATGCAGGAGGGAGATGAACTGGGCTGTTGCAACAGCCAAGATCGGAGTTACTGAGAAAATGGATCAGGAGGACATGAAAAGAAAGCAGTGGATTCAAATTATAGAGAAAGAATCGTCGAGGGGGTGGAAAAATAGGTAATGCTGGGGAAAACTACTGTGGTCTGAAGCGAAGTGCCACTTTGATGCCACAGTCTTTGTTTCTGATTTCTTGAAGGACAGGGTGTCCTCCTGTTATGTTTGAAATTTCTTGCCTATTTCTTGCATAATTTGAAATCATCTCTATGTGACTTTCAAATGCTCATTTCCTCTGGAGTCCCCAGCACAATTTCATGTGAGGGGCTCTCTCTCTCTCTCTCTCTTTCTCTCTCTCCTCCCCACCCCATAGATATGTGATATATGTTGGATTTGCTAACTGGCTCAAAAATTTCAAGTTAGATTCTGTTGCTCTCTAGCTGCAAGTATTTTCAAGAGAGCCTTAACCCATTCTTGTATTGGCTTTTAGGTTTATTGTTTATATTCTCAAGTAGGACAGTATAAAAACGATTACTAAGATCATGCTTCTTATTCAGCTTTTGATAGTTTTTTTTTAACTCTTGATAGTCTAAAAGCATCTGTGACGGTATAGAAGTTAAGACCAAAGTCGCTATTATGTTGATAAACGCTATTTTTTACAATGTTTTTGATATCCATTTACATAATAGAAAAGTTTTACTTTAGCATTTAAAATGTTATCTCTTGTAATAAAAGTGCATACTCATTGGTGATTTCTTGTCATACAAAGTTAGGCATCTCTTAGGGCTGTGTGTAGACATTTTCTTTCTGGATATACGATAACCATATTCATTCATTCATTCATTCATTTGTTAATTCGACAAACATCTATTGTGCTGGTGCCTTCAAGCTTGGCCTGATTTCAGGTGCTTGAGTACATTGGACAATAAAGTTAAGCTTCCTTCTCACATAGATCTTACGTTCTGATCGGGAAAGACAGACAATAAACACACCAGAAAACATCTGATAGTCGAAAGCTATGATGGAATTAGCCAGGCAAAAATCTAGGGGAAGAGCATTCCAGGCACATCTATTCATGTAAGATGCACATGAAGGCTCAGTGCCCGGCACATGGGAGGTACCCGTGGTGCATTTATTGAGTGAACAAATGAATGAATGGATGCATTTATACCCCTGCTCATAAAGCCTTCCCTAGCAGACTGCTGGCTTTTACAACTTTATTATGACAATAAAAGTGAGCTCATGTATTTTCTCTCCAAAATGCCTTGATAGAGAAGCGAGCGGCTGCCTTAGCTGGCCCCCTTTCTCTGGGTTCGCTTCACCCTCTTAGCCTCAAATAATTCAAATAAATCAAGTCGTCCTTACCTTTCAAGACCGTAATTCCTTTAGCGAACTTTCCTGAGCCCCTCAGATTGGGTCAGGAAGGTTCTCGTGGTCCTGCGTAGACCTACAATGTGCAACTGAAATGACAGTTTATGTGCCTGTCAAGGTTCATCCACTTGTAGCAGATTTCAGTACTTCATTCCTCTTTCCGGCCAAATAACATTCCACTATGTGGATATGTCACATTTTGTTTATCCATTCATCAGCTGATGGGCATTGGGTTGTTTCTGCTTTGGGGCTCTTGTGAGTAATGCTGCTGTGAACATTTGTGAACAAGTTTTAGTGTGGAGGTATGTTTTTATCTCTTGGCTATTGGCCTCCAAGTGGTAAGACTGTGATTTGTTTGTTTGTTCGTTCGTTCGTTTTCTGTGTGAAATTGGGAGCCACAGCGGGGTTTATGACATGATCCAGCTTGCAAATTAAAAGGATCATTCTGGCTGCCTGTTGAGAATAGACTGCGGGGTGAATGCAGTGGAAGTAGGTGGCTTAGGCAGGGGGCCATTACGGTGATTTAGGTGAGGGTGACACCACCTCAGACCAGGGTGACGGTGGTGCAGGTGTCGAGAAGCGGGCAGATTCTGGATATATTTCAAAGAGAGACAATCGAATTTCTGCTCAGTGGGAAAGAAAGTGAGAATATAAAGATAAATTCAAAACTTTTTGGCTTGATTAACTGGAAGGATGGAGTGGCCGTTAAGTGAGATGGGAAAGGCATGAGCGGAAGGAAGATCAGGAGCTCAGTTTGCATACGCTGAGCTGAGCCGCCCACTGGACGCCCAGGAGGAGCCGAGCTGTCGAGTCAAGCTGGCAGTTAGATGAATGAGTCTGGAGCTCAGGAAACAGTCTGGGCTGGAGATGTAAATTTGGGAGTCGTTGGCATATAGATGGTATTTAGAACCATGAAACTGAGTAAGATCACCAAGGTTCCCATTTATTTTAAAGACAAAATGACATAAATGTGGGTAGAGAGGGATAATATTTTCTGTTTATTGAGTTCTAACAACGAGCTCATGTGTAACTGAAAATACATCACAGATAAGCTTCTCTAGAAATGCATATTTAACATGGTTGAACTACAGGCATAGATATATATAATATAATATAT
>NW_006436814.1:2255148-2258303 GCF_000325575.1 Pteropus alecto
CATTACACATTCATTTTCTCATTTAAAATATCATCTATAAGTTCTGTCTGGAATATTTATGCTTTATAAAGAAGCATCTGCTTACAACCAATGGTAGACCAAATGGCTTTTCTCTTATCTTTCCTACTGAGTGGGTTTCCCCATGGACGACAACTGACAAAGGCCCCCTCACCGGCTCTGTGGCCCCCAGAGGACACCCACCGCCACCAGCTCGTCTGGCACACAAACTGTTTCGTGTCCCGTTCCCAGGTTTCAGTCAATCTGTCTAGATAACAGTGGAGCTCCTAAAACATTCTGATGCTCAAATATAATGTAGAAAGGACAATATGAAATTTCAGGCTTTTGTGTTTGAATGACTCCCCCATGGAAACCGGCGTGGTGGTCGAGAGCTCGTCATTATTCAAGGACACGTGATGTGGATTCCAACATCACATAGCGCTCTGGTGCGTATACCGCACAGAGATGTCGCGCTTATTCCTATGCTCGGATCGCCGACCTTTCCCCATGAAGCTAACGTATGAGAATTCTTTCTTTCCCTGGAGTGTCAGACCACCCGTCAACTCACCATGAAGACAAGGAAGAGATTTTCAACGAGTGAGGACAGATGTGGCCACGTGCTGGTTATTATCGTAAGCGATGAATACGAATGTTATCGTTACTGAGCACGAAGCTTCGTTTATGTCTTCAGCGTGCCCCTGGAGTCGCTAGCTCGGAACTTCGCCCGCAGACCTTGATAAATGTCCTCTGCCACTCTGAGCGGTCTCTGGTTTGCCGGGACAGCGTGCTGCGGTCTCTCTCTCAGCAGCAGCTCAGCGTCATCTATAACTACGCCGCACTCCTCTTGGAACTGGGTGTATTTTTACTGTCCTCGCTAATGAGGCCCATAGCGAAGGAGGAGAAAAGGAACAAATGGGCAGCCGTGTTTGATTCTAGCAGTGAGTGTGAACCAAGAGTGCAGATTGTCAAGGAGGCGATTCAGCGGGGAAAGGTTCTTGATCTGTAAGTGAGAGCTTCCGGTGAGCGATCCTTTCTAACCAGCGTTAGAACTGGATGTCTCACTAGCTGGGTGTGTATTCAGAGACGCATATTGTTTTATACGAAAATCCGGAGGGCTGAATATAAACGTCGTTAATTAGGCTTCTTGGAAAGCTTGGGAAGAAGCCACCTGAGGGCACCTTGCTTTCTGTGCACGTGGCGTCTGCCTGAAGTCTTTCTTTGCAATGAGAAGGGAAGACAACGTTGGGATGGGAGAGGTGCCAGTGGAGAATGCACCCCACTGATGGAGCCTTAATTAATATGATTCTTTCCTAACATGCCTTCTCGCTGGGGTGGCTGTAATTATTACCAGTGTCCCCACATCCCCCACCTGCCCAGTGAATGGTTCACTCAGAAGCACATGTGGATTCAGGAAGGGGTGTATGGCGAGTGTCCGATTCTAAGGAATGAACAGCATGTTGCACACATAGGCATCTCTGATGCTAGAGCCTTGGAGTCCGGGAGTGTGGCTGTGACGAATCATAAGACGCACATGGTTTCTGGGAAAGTGACGTTTCGTCACTTGAAGAGAGTTTATGTCACTGGAGAAAGTGTCCGCTTCGGGTGTGAGCAGGTGCCCACATGCACGCTAGGCTGCCTCAGGCAGAGTTTCATTTGGAATGTGGGGAAGTGGGTGCAGCAAAGCTCCAAGTCATCTCCTTTCCTGTCCCCTCCAGGTCTCAGAGCCTTTCGTGCGGGCCTGGGGTCTGAGGTTTCACGTAGAATCTAAGAGCCTGGTGAAGCAAAGCAGTCTCAGAGCCGATTATAATAAAAATAACAATTAATAGTTAACAAATCTAGCACATTGCCTTTGTCTCAAGCAGTGTGCTAAGTGCGTCATTCTTTCAGTTCTCAGATTCTATCAGTGTCCCCATTATAGGTGAGCAAAATGAAGCTCAGAGAAGCCAAGAGGTTTGTCCAAGTTTGCCCAGCTGGGATTGAAATTCAGGTCTGCCTGGCCCCAGAGCCCAAGCCCTGACCGCTCAGCTTCCTCTCAGACCTGGCTTAAGTGCCTGGGAATGTCACAGTCTCTCCCGCCCTCATTTTATCACAGCTACTTCCGCCTGCTTTTAGGGGAGCGGGGTGGGGGGGGGTGGCGTGCAAGAATAAGGTAAAAATCATTCAAAAGATATTTCGCTAATTAATCTCGGGAGGCTGCGTGGAGCCAGTCTGCCCCAGTGCTTGTTGTCACAGGCCATCACAGGTGGGTGCCCAACGTGCATGTTACATGGGGTGACCAGATGGTTAAAAAGGAAAAGGTAAATCTGGAACATTCCTCTGGCTGATTTTGTCAGGTTTGATGTGGGATTCTCAATACTCAGAGCGACTACGTGGGATTCAGTCAGAAAGAATATTTCTTTTTATCTTGTATATCAAATGTTCTTTTTCTTTTCAGCTCTCAGTAATATATTCGTAATATGTTGATATAAAAAATCTGTACATTAGTTTCCTCATTCCATCTTTATATTATTTTTCCTTATGTTTTTCTTCTTCCTAATACCTTTTCTTGAACTGAAGCTCTTCCCCTTACTTTGTCAAGAGTGACTTTATGCGAAGGTGCTTTTTATTTTTCCCAGTTTTGTTTCTATTTCCACTCAAAAGATTTTCACCTTCATACCCTTTCTCCCTTTCTCTTAAAAAAATCCCTCTGGCCTCTGCCTTTCTTCTCTTATTAAGAGTCAATCATTCTGGGTTATCTTTTTACTCATTCTGGGCAATATTCTGAATCTCACTTCACTAAAGGAAGTGTTCTACATGGTGCATCTGTGGCTCTTACACACGGATAAGCTCCACGTACCTAGTGTAGCCTTTCACGTGGAGCCTAGGAACAGTGAAAGAAGGTTCATACCTGTCACGAATCCCCTTGGCCATCTGTCAGATTAACCCCGTAACGAGATGCTGTAACTTCTCCAATACATTTTGAGTGGCCAAGTTCTCTGCTATTCCATGTAGTTTCTGGGATGGATTTCTCTCTGGAATATTTGCTCATCAATTAGCCTGATGGAAAAGAAATTTTCTAGCACAATGAAACAGATTTGGGGGCATTGTTTAAAGATTGAAAATTTGGACTTTTTTCCGGATCATGGATTTGGTGATTGTTCCAGCAAGTTAGAACTTCC
>NW_006436814.1:2258361-2274337 GCF_000325575.1 Pteropus alecto
TGTGAGTCATTCACATTCCTTTTTTACCTTTAACACAGTATATTTTTATGAGAGGACTTGGTGGGGGCCCTGAGAGTTAACTTTTTCCCCCTCAGATTACATGGAATGGCAAAAGACGAGTGGACACCTTGATATTTTAAGTCTGTTTTCCCAATGGAAATTGAGAAATGAAAACAACACGGACCAAGTAGCCACCAGCAGATGAATAGATAAACAAAATTTGGCATCTCCATCCAGTAGAATATTAGTTGTCCAAGAAAAGGAATGAAATTCTGACCCCTACCCCAACATGGATGGGCCTTGAGGATATTCTGCTAAGTGAAATACGCCAGTCACAAAAAGACAAATAGTACATGAGGTACCTGGAGTAGGAAAATTCATGAAGACAGGAAGGAGAACAGAGAACAGTGGTAACCAGGTGCTCGGGGAGGGGGAATGGGGAGTTACGTTCTAATGAGTTCGGAGTTCCTGCTTGGGAAGAAGAAAAAGTTTTGGGAGACGATGATGATGGCTGCACAACAGTGAATATACTTAACGCCACTGAAATGTACACTTAAAAATGATTTTATAATCTATCTATCTATCTCCAAAATTTAAAAATGTATTTTAAAAAATGCTGCATGTGACAATAGCCTTAGGAGAAAACTCTGCAGCTTCTTACACATGGGTGACCTGTGTAGCCACCTTCTGCGATCACAGATTGTTTGGGACAAGACTTTAAGATGGCACATTGCGACCCTTTCGCATGAGCGATGCTAACATTTTCTCCATCGCTGTGATGAATAAATAAATGAAGGAAGGAGTTAAAATTCCATACTGCTTTGCGTCTTGATCAGTAGTCATTCTATCTTCTGGTTAAATATGAACATTTTTTTAGCAACTTCCTCCCAGCTGTTATTCTTAAATATACTGGCATTTACTTAAGCTTGGCCTTTCCGAAAGGAGCTTTCAAGAAATCCATATACCATGATTAAAAATAGAAGACTGTATGTTTTCTCAAGGGTTAATGTAGGCAAAGCAAAGAAATGTTGGTTCTAATTTAAGTACATGTTTTTTAAGGCTCCTTTTGTACCGTATTTCTCTCCATCCATTTGGGCTAACACTGCTTCACTGCACATTTTATAAAATCACGGAAACTGCAGAAAAAGATTCCTCTTCTTCTTTTTTTTTTTTTTAAATGAGGTTGTATTTGGTGTAAAAGAAGGAAGAAAAGCACTATTTGAAAATCATTTCCAAGAAAGAAGTTTTAGCAATGTCTAAGATTGAGCAGGCAATTCAAGAGGGAAAAAAGAGAGGAAAAAAAAAGAATATCACATATAGTACTTTTAAAAAGGTTTTTGTAGAGAGATTTTAAATCCATAAAGTAACTTCATTCATAGTATCTCATTTAATGCTCACAATTCAGCATCAGTTACCATTATATTACAGGTGAAGCTGCGAATGTTCAGCCTTCCTATGTGGCTCGCCCAAGGTCACACGGGCCATAGTAGGAAAATCAAACCGTAGCAGAGCCATGTTCCTGTCTATAGCACCTTGTTGTCCCAAAGTCGAAGGTCCCAAACTCGAGGGCTGGGTTTGTGTTATGGGGCTGGCTCCCCATAGTCAACCTTCATGGCCCCTTGTATATATGAAACGAATCTCTAATTGTGGAAAATTACGGTGGGGTGTTTAGAGTCCCTTGAAGTAGTTCACCAAGACCACCCATATTGCTCTGTGTGTATGTGTGTGTGTGTGTGTGTGTGTGTGTGCTTGTAAATACAATCACACATGTGTTTCTGAAATGGTCTTTAACACCTGAATTTGAGCTTTTAAATTGAATAGATGTAAACAGTTTGGTGGCTTATCCCTATCTAAAAGAGAAGGGTGCAGCTGCCAGGTCTGTATAATTTGTGGGGCCCACTGCAAAGTGAAATGTGCAGCCTCTGGCTCAGGAATGGTTTAAAATGTCGACATGGTGGCGGTAGCGTCTTAAAACAAGCACAGGGCCTAGAAAAGCCACAGGCCGCTTCTGCAGGCCGGCCATTGCACAGGCCCCTTCTGGGCTGCCTGCGGCCTGTCCTCACACTTTTTAAAAAATTTGTTTCCTATTTTTCATTCGTCCCCACCCCTCGCCGCCCCAGCTTTACTGAGGTACAATTGACAAATAAAATTGTACAATCATGATGATTCGATGTACGTATGCATTGCGAAAGGATTCTCCCATCTACTTAATTATAACGCCCTGATATTTATCTTTTGGTGCATGAGAACATTTAAGTTCTACTCTCTTAGCAAATTGCAATCATGTGATAGAGCGTTATCATTTCGCATGGTCGCCATGTGAAACATTCGATCCTCAGGCCTCATTCATCTTATAGCTGAGAGCTCGTCCCCTCCTCAGCCTCTTTTGGGGGAAGCTGGTTACATACCTGTCTCCTTGACGTCAGAAAAAGCGAAGGGTGGAAGGAAAGGGAATAAGTAGCTCTGAGGCCTGAGCTCTCTTCTCTAACACATCTTCTTTCATTGAATGTCTATTTTGTCTCCTCAATGCATGAAAACTTCCTGTTGGTACAGTGCCTTCTCTCCTCATTGCTTTGTTGGCAACTTTTAGGCTCACTTAGCGTTAAAAAAATAAAATAAAATAAAAATTCCCCTAACCATAGGAAAACAATGAGCAAAGGCTTTGCACCCCCCTGACATTTGATCACAGTTTTGTTTTTTGCCAATGGTTCCCAATAATGGATGCACTCCCAAACACACTAAACAGATGAACACCGCCTCCACAGCACAGAGGATAAGAGAGAGGGACCGGGCTGTGGTCCCTCTGTTGCCTCTCAGTCTGAGCAGGACCACACAGCCCGGTTCCTGAAGGAACAGTCTCTGGGGGAATGAGTTCCCTTCCCAGCCTGGGAGAGCCCGGAGCCTCCTGGTCTGTCCACTGCTGGGGTTAGATCTGAACCACAGACGTGTCACTCTCCTGTGGCCCCATCCTCCTCCATCTGGCCTTCGACGAAGTGAAGGCTTAGGTCTGGGCTGTAATGGAGACTTAGAGTGAAATGTTTTAGCTTTAAGAAGATTATTATAATTATCCCCAGGCACTGAAGTGGTACTTCATTTGCATTTCAGATACTAAAAATCAGAGGGCGGATCTCTAAGAGGTTAATTTTGTGAGCGAGTCCTTAATAACAGAGACACCAAGACTAGACTCTTTATGCCTTAGGCTGGGTTTGCATTTGGAAGAGGCAAAATATGCTGATAAGATTAAAACTCCTCTAGTGACTCTTAATCAAGCCTTATGCTCTTTTATTTGCAAATGACCTCTACCCTCCATCTCAGAGCCTGTCCTGGGCTCTAGCTCCCCCCTCTCCCACCCTGGTCCCTATGGATTTGTAGGGATGAGAGAGCAAATTATCTCTTTCAAGTCAATGCAAGACATAGAATAGCTAGACCTCTTAAAATCTAGGTAAAGGCCATTTATCGATCATTATAAATATGTCCATCATAAAGCAGTCCTGAATTTCAGGCACTTTTTGGACAAACTTATCGAGACAGCCTAAGAAGACTAATGAATCCTATTCAATCCTCAAGAGCAGATAAGAAACAGCAGCATCATTTGTTAAATTGCAGTTGCGTTCAATTATGAATAAACATGGATTGGACTCAATGCAAATATAGGGAAGATATTTATACCTCATGGAGTAAATCTGATGGCTCGTTTTCTCTTAAAGTCATATAACCTATGATCAAGACCTGAGGTGGAAATCTAAGCGATGTCAAGCCCAACAGCGGGCCGAAGTGACTTTGGGATAGCCTGCAAGTATGATTTTAGCCTGTCGTTTTCCACGACAATCAGTCAGTGCATTTTAAACAGAGCCCTGCATCTCTCTTCAACGATTTAATGTTAGTGCTTGCTAAGTTTGCAGTTTTTCAAAGCAAGAAAACTGATCTGTGTTCCATTTCTGATTCCTCTCCGGGTTGTGTGTATGCAATGTGGAGGAAGCAAATTTGCTGCTCAGAAGCTGTCATGCTCACAGTGTGGCTTCATTTAATACAGACCAGAGCTTTCTCTTTAGATATTGCTAATAATATTCACATTGTTCTGTAACTCCTGATAATAGCTAATGTTCGTTGTGTGCTGACAATATGCCTGGCACTTGGCTGAGAACTTTATATCAATTATTTTATTTTTACAGAAACATTTTGGTGCAGATTCTGTCGTCGTCCCAGGTTTGCAGAAGAAAGAGGCGATAGGGTCAGGGAGGCTGAGGAACGTAGCCAAGAACAGGTCACTCGTAAGTGACTGAGCTGTGTGTAAACCTGGTTCTTTCTGTGTCCAAAGCTCTTACTTGTAATAATTGCACTGCTGTATGTAGAATTGTTTGACCACCTGGAATAGTAAATCACTTTCATCTTAGGATCATCAGATGTTGGCCTCTACCTTGAGTATTGAACTTGGCAGGAAATGGTGCTGTGATTGATTTGTGACATCTGCAATGGGTAGATCCAGTACACAGGAAAGATGGAACGGGGTTGCCATTCCCATGATAGGTTATTCTCAAACTGTCCATGAGGAGCTTCTGTGTGGACCACATGCCACCCAGGCTTCTGTAGAACACAGTCTTGCCACACAGCCCTTATTTGTATTTCTAGTCTGTCGGTTGGCTACATATTAAAAAGTGGGCAGTTTCATATTAGTGTCTTATTAAAAGCGATGCCCATTTTTCGTTCATTCTCCTTTTGGATTTGTTTTCTTCCTCAATATTGAATCCTTGGGAAATGATGTATATGATGAAAAATATTTGAGAATGTCTGAGGGTGACCCTATGTTACCTTTATTGCTGTAAGTGCACCTTTCTATCAAGAACCCCAAGTACTTTATGATTTCCTTGTTTGTGAAATACACTCTTAACTCCAATTGTAGCTGGAGAAATAAAAACAGAGCTAACAAGTGTTGTTTTGAAATATATGTAATATTGGCAAGTAAGTCAGATCCTCGTATTTTTCATTTTTTACAGAAAATTCACATACATATCCACCTCTTCAGTAATGAAGAATTCTTTCTCTTTCATTTTGATGCTTAGGTTGGCATTTGCCCCATGAGAAATCACTGAACAGATTTAATTTTGTTTATTCTTTCTTTTGAGACAGCATATTTCTTCTCTGCCAAAATTATCCAAAGAATGAAATGAATTTCCATCAGAAATGCAAGGACCTAAAAAATTTAGTTCAAAGCTAACTTATCAGTGGCTTTTTCTTGCTGATATTAGTATTTCCATATTTTTCTTCTAAAAAGAAAATACCTATATATTGATATTTTAGAATTACAAGTAGTCTCTATTACTGACTGCTGTTTTTCCTGCTCTGATACAGAAACTTCTATTTTCTTTGTCTAGGGCATTCTGCTCATGTCCAAGACAGCTGGATGGGTACAAGTAACCTTAAAGTCCCGTGCCAGATTCACTGTTATGGTGACCTAACTTGGGTTGGGTCATAAAAGGAAGCTTAGGGGAATGTCAGTAAGCCTGAGCAGGACCCACTGGCCTCTAGGAGCTCCTTCTAGAGGACAGAAAACAGGAAGCCTAGACAGGACAAGGGTTAAAAATCTAGGAAACTGAACTCTGGGTTGGCCTTACCTCCTGTGTAAATTTGGCTAAGTTATCAAGCTTCTTTTGACTTCAGTTTCTCTGACAATAAAATGGAGACAATGAACCAGAACATGTCTTAAGTTCCTACCAAGTTTAAGAATTCGGAGATTTCATGGTGCTCTGTGCCCAAGCCCTTCCTGGCATTGGCTTTCACGGGAGGGCAAACAGTTATGCTGTTTTGCTCTGCTTCTGGGGGGCCATTCCTACCAAGCCCCCTGCAGACAAGGGCTGAGCCCTCTCAGCTCTTGTCCACGAAGCAGTCTGACCCCTTCACGTGGTCAGAAATGCCACTTTGGTGGGTTCTCTAGGTTCTTGATGTGTTTTACCGAAGCGGGACCCAGGTTCTCTAATATCCTTTGCATAGGATGCCATCTGCATGCGTCGTAAGCTTTCTTCCAATGGAGGGCGGGAAAGGTTCAGTTCTCTTGAATCCGGAGATCAGCTGTAACTTTACGAAGACCTTTCAATTTCTTGATTTCTCTTTGTGTGCAGCTAGAATTAATAAGAGAACGTAGCTAAATTGGGCCAAGAGAAACCCAAGATAATAATCCCCATGATATTTTTAAAGAAAAACAAAGGTGGAAAGCCAGAGCAGGTATGACCATCACCGATGGCCACTGAAGTCTTGCGTTGACTTGTGAAGCAAAGGATATCTTCAAACCGCCCTAAGCCGATCTGTTTATCTGTGGTTATTTTTGGTAGATATTGTTAGGCTCCCATAAAGGTAAGTGGGGCCGTCACTTTTCCACAAAATGTTTCCAGGTGGTGTTATAAAGAAAAGAAATCTTAAACCAAATTCTGCCGTAGTTACAAACCTATATTAGCAAGCTGGTAGGAAAAGTTATACAATCTGTCTTGTAAACTTTGGTGAAGAGCCACATCCTTGTCCTTTTAGGCACGCATGCCTACAGCACCTTGCAGAAAGGGTACACTAGAGACAGATTGTGGTTCTGTGTGAATGGCATGCTTCAGGTAATCATCCAGTTAAAGTCAGGTTAAAAAATCCTCCCGTAAGAATATGAACGATGGACCAATCAGAGCTGACTCATTGGGCTTGCTGGATACTTATAGACTGTTTGTACAAGAGGAAGAGAGCCTATGCGATATTTCTAGCTAATCCGTACATCTTGAAAACAATCATTTTCCTCAAAGAAAAATCATTTTTAACTTGCATTATTCTAATTAACGATACCTCGGCTATTGACCAGTAATAAAGATAGCAGAGCAATGGTGGTAACTGCCTCTGGAGTGTTTCCTTTCAGTTAGAGTCTTCCGCATAATATCTTGGATTGGTCACAGGCACTGACCAATCGGCAGAGATTCTGGCCTCTTGTGGAGGCCAGTCGTCTCAGAGAGCTGCCACGGCAACAAGACTTAAGTGGCTAAGATCAGAGAGAGAAGGAACTACAGAGAATTGAGAAGATGCTTTTCTCTCCCAGGTCATCTTCTGAGAATGCAGCAGAACTTTTGGCGATGTCATGGGGCTAAAAGAAGCAAATTTGAGTTCGGGGCAGCCAAGGTAAACAGAACCTGAGAGGTCAAGATACTGAAGAAAAGGAGGGCCCAGAAAAATGGCTGGATACTCCAGTATTTTCCTCTTTGACACATTTGCCAAATAGTGCTGTACAGAATAAGAAACTAAGCAGCCAAGTAAAAAAACACAGAAAAGTAGAGTTTTCAGTATCACAGTGCTGACTAAAAAATATTGGCATTCAAAGCCTACCAAGGAAAAGAGGCACCAGTAGACACCCCATTGGGCTCCTTGGAGAGCTGCACCCTAGGAACAGTGGTAAACCCACAGGAGAGTGGGCCGTATGAAAACTCAGTTAAGTCTTTGATTAGGTTACCGTGATCACCCCCATCCAGGTTACCTACCAGAGGATAAGGAGAGCCATTACGGAAGGAAGAGAGTATTTTCAAATCTCTAAATATTTCATATTTTTTTCAACCAAAAAGTACCAGGCATACCAAGAAATAGGTCCAAGAGAAAACATAGGCAATGGTAAAAGACCCATCAGTGACCCATTTATCGATGTCGTCAGAATAGACTTTAAAATAACTGTGATTAAGGTGTTCAAGAAAATAGATAACATGCTGAAGAATTTTACCAGAAAACTGGAATTCATGAAGAACAAAACCAGAAATTCTAGAACTTAAAATATTTCTTGAATTAAGAAATCGATAGATACATTTAATTGCAGATTAGATGCCTTACGAGAAAGAATTATCGAAAATGAAAGATCAGTAGAAAATATCCAAGTGGATGCATGGAGAACTGAAATGATGATAATACAGGAAAGAGCGTAAGATAATCTATAACATGTTATTCTATATAACATCGTGTGATTGGAGTCCCAGAAGAGGAGGAGGAATGAGGCAGGAGCAATATTTTCTCAACATGATCGAAGACATCAAAACACGGATTCCAGAAGCCTTGCATCCCCCAACTGAGGTGCAGACAGAGGAGACCACAGCTAGGCACAATGTAGGAAAACGGCTGAAAACAAACCCTAAGAAAAAAATTGTAAAAGTAGGCAGAAAAAAATGTATTATTTTCAAAGAAGCAATCACGAGACTAAGAGATCTACTATTCAGCAGAAGCAATGGATGGGAGAAGACAATAGAATGTCATTAACATGTCGAGAGAATGTAACTGCCAACCTAAACTTGCATACATCCGGCAAAAATATCCTTCAAAAGTTGGAGTGAAATAAAGACATTTTTAGAGACAAAAATTGAAAGCATTTATCACAAGTGGACTAACATTACAAGAAATACTAAAAATATTTATACGGGTAGAAAGAAGGTGATCCTAGAAATGCAGGAAGGAATGGAGAGTGACAGAAAGAGTAACTGCGTGGCTAAGTTGAAATATGTTAAAGATAAAAATGGATCGATGGCTGGGTAGAGAGATGGATAGACAGGTGATAAAGTAAATATAGAAAAATGTTAATTGTAGAACCTGGGTGAGGATTATATGAATATTCACTGTGCGATTCTTTCAACTTTATTTTTGAAAATTTCATTTCGGAAGAAAATGTTGAGAAAAATACATGGACAAATATAAGTGAATATTGATCCTATAAAACAATTAAAATGAGGTCTTACGGGTGTCAAATCCATGTAGAATTAAATGTATGACCAAAATAATAACATAACTCCAAATATAAAAAGCAGAAATTTGACAGAAATAAAAGAATAAACCAATTCATCATTATAGTGGGGGACTATAAACAGCCCTCTCTCAAAAACTGATAGAACAGGCAGACAAATAAATCGATAAGGATATAGAAGATCTGAACCGTTGGTTAATTTCACCTGATTGACGTACATAGACCACTGTACTCAACATTGACAGAGTACAATTCTTTTTCAAGTTCCCCAGACTGACAGTTTGCTGGCTCAAAACATAAGTCTCAACAAATTGCAAAGGCTAATTTCATTCAGACTATGTTTTTTGACCAAATTAAGCTAGAAATTAATGACAAAGAAAATAGAAAATATCCAAATATTTAGAAATTAAGTGATTCACTTATAAATAACCTCTGAGTTGAAGGAGGAATTTTAGTGGAAATTAGACAATATTTCGAAATTAAATGATAATGAAAATCAACTACTAACTAATCAATCGTCCTGTAGTGTGTATTCCTAATTAAGAGATTTCAGATGTTAACTATCTATCCTGATAGTGTAAATTAATGCTAACCCACATGTATATCACAGTATCCATGCTGAAGGACAGGACTGAAAATAAACTGCTGATATTATAACAGGAATGGATAATTATAGTAAAGCCAGTGCTTTAGGTGAGATTTCCAATTATTAAATTAAAAAAACAACGCTTAGATGAAGCTATTTTGAAAGATACTTATCTATTATATGTATTCATCCAAAAAAAGCCCTGCTTATTCTATCATAGTATATTCATCCGTCTAAAAAAATAATGCAACTGCACATGTAATTTCCGCATGACTTTTCAGCATTCAGACATCACTTATTATCCGTCAAATTACCATCTTCCATTTTCCTGTGTGTCTCCTTCCCATGTGGAAGTCTTCTTGGAAGTAGAGGGAGGGTGGAGGGAGGAGAATCTGGTCTGCCACGCTTTATATTCTAATATTTTCAACTCGATTGCTTTAGCGTGATCAGAGAAGCTGGAAATTGAATCAGAGACCTCAGAGGCAACCCAGGTGATGAGTCAGCCTGGGTGGGAAAGTTATCACTGTCGATTCCATGTACTTAATTAGCAGCTAGTGGAATATTATCATTTACTCTACCAGGAAAATTCTGCACTCGAGAGGCAACTGGGTTAGGACGAACATGCAGAAAACAGAGTTTGTGAACCATAACTGAAAACTGTTTATCAATAGCCACCACCAGAAAAAGTGAGGGGGGACAAGGAGGAGAAAGTGCAGCTGTTGACAGTCTTCTCACAGAGTCTGCGTGAGGGCGAGGGGATGATTTCTTCGAAGCTCTATCCTGATGACACTCAATCACATATGCCGGGCTTTCTTTCTGAAAAGAGAGTGTGGATTGTCAAGTTTTCCTCCTCTCGATAATATAGTCATTAATATTTGACTTTCTTTTAGCCTGGAATGTTCAATAATTTAATAGCTGCCTTCACAAGCTGCCCATGAGGAAGGCCCATCTTGCCCGTTGTCCCTTGGTCCTGTCCTTCCACCGGACAGAATCTGAGGTCACCGAGGAGAGGCAGGAGCAAGGTCCCATCACTGCTCCTCCTAGCCTCCCTGCGTTTCCTTTATTGGCTCCCATTCTTCTTGCCCTGGCATCAGGACATGTGGTTAAGGAAAAGGAGAAGCTTTGGTCTGTGCGTGTGGGAAGGGAAGAGGGAGCTGAGCAGGTGAGCTTCGAGAGAAGCAGACACCGTTGCGTTCGGGAGGCAGCGGGCTGCCAAACTACGATGACTCCTGCCAAGGGAACTTTGCATTTTTGCACCAGTTTTTATCTGTATCGAATATCTTTTATCAGTGCTGACGAGTGGCTCATGTTCCCTTTGCTCAAAGAGAAAGGTGTGTGGAAGTTCCACACTCGGGACAATTCTCAGTCGCTGTCCTCGGCGGGGACCCATATTAAAAATGTGAGAGAGCACTGAATAAGGGCAATGCGCGTGTGTGTGCATGCACGTGTGTGTGTGTGCATGCACATGTGTCTGTGCACATGCATGCGCACATGTGGTTTCCTTTCCTGGAAGGGAGTCACAGTATTTTTACAAAGATAATCTAGATTAATCCAGCATCATCAGAGTGTGCGAAGAAGTTAAATCAATCTGCCCAGACAGGCTAAGTGTTGTAGCCAAGGCTGTGTGGTGACTTTAGAAGTCAGAGTTCCTACTTCATGGGAAGTAAGGGAGAGGTTATTATCCGATTTTATTTTTCCAGGACAGGTAACCTTGACCAAATCATTGGGCCACACGGCTGATCCCAGATATATAAGTAACTGTTTATGTGTCATGTAGAGTATGTAGACTCTTGCTAAGGACATGCGAGTTTTTCAGACTCTCATCTCTTAGACACCGACCCCCTCAGCCCCAGAGCAGCATGTTCAGAGGCGTTCCTTCCGGTTCTGAATTTCCTTAGGACGGGACTGTTGACTTTCCTTGGAGAACTGAGAAAAAATAATGCATTTTGCCAGGACCCTGACCTCACACCTGCGAGCTTGACACGCTGAGTCCTGGGAGTGATATTTGTCCCAGTCTCTAGCTTTCAAAAGTGATTATTTGATTCGAAGAAATAGTATGGCTCATTTAGCCCACATCCTGATTCCTAAATTAGACTCATTTGCATTAAATATATCTCACGGTTGAGGACTGAGTTCTTCAACACATCTTCCAAGTTTTCTGCGTTAGAAAAAATACGTTACTTTGTAAAGTACAAAACCTGTAACACTATCTAACCCAAACAATAGGTTAAAAACTGGGTTTGTTGTAAGTAACATATTAATAACACCTGATGTAATACCTGTTAACACGCTCAGTGCCTGAAGCATATTGGCACGAGCTTCTTCTACTTTTGCCAATAACTTGTCAAAAACTGACTTAGAGTTCCTTCCATGCTCTCAGAAGAACATCTAAGACAAGGTAGCTTGTGTAGCCCTCAAACTTCACCAGGGAAAGCCTGGCTCCCGGCCAACTTGCAAAGTCACAGCGAATTAGAGCAGGAATTGCGCGGAGCTGGGAAGGGGCCTCAGGATGGCGAGATGCTGAATAAGCATACGATGAATTAATTGCTGAGCATCTCACACAAGAGTCAGGGTGAGGATAAAGGTGAAGTTCATTTCCTTCGACAGCTCTGCTCCTTCCGTTCTGGAGCTACAACGATGCCTCCATCCCATGGCAACCAGAGGAGTCTTTATAGCAAGCTTAGGACTGAGTGATGGCACATCCCACGGACCAGAAAAGAAGGCGAGAAGAATGAATGAATTAGTCTTGTGGAGGCAAAGTATTGGAGAAGGACTGAGCACTGCTTAATAGTTAAAATAGAGACTAGGCACATGCGACGTGCCTGCCAAGCACTCTTAGATGCTTTATCTTAGACGTTCTGGCAGTCCCATGGTCAGTACCGTCATCTGCATTTCACAGATAAAACAGTAGCTTTGAGCAGTGATCCCCAACTTTTTTGGCAGCAAGGACCGGTGGACTGGTGCTTCTATGAGGATCTAATGCCTGATTTAACTGGAAAATAATTGCTGGGCCAGTAGTTAGAATTCACATCACAATGAGACTTTGTGATGTACGGTATAAACAACTGCATTTTTGCTAAGACTAGCCACATAGGTAGAGGCATAAAGCAGTCCAAAATAATTTTATTCCTTTATCAATAGGCAGACAGAGGATTGTTGAGCCTTTTCCTAAATTCTGCTGGGCTTCCCTTCTGTCTTTAGAACTAAGCAACTGCTTCATCATGCACACATTGTGCTTCTCTGATATTTTTTTGGTAACTACAACATGGCTGCACACACACCGGATACCAGCTGCACGTCTGCATAATTCTTTGAGAACTTGGCCGTTGACTATCCAAAGTCGACGTATTAAACCAAGGTAGCGTGAGCTCCAGAGCAGACAAACTCCAGACCCAGGAACAATAACTGGATTCTACTTTACTGATAATTTTATCTATTATTTGCTGACTACTTGATCTGAAAGATGGTGTAGCATCTTATCTTTCAACTGGGGATTTCGAGTTTAATGAAAAACTAGGTAAAACATATTTTCTTCCATCTTTTCAAGAACAAGGTGGAGTGAGGGGACGTTGTGTTTGAGAAGAAGCAACAGTTATTCTAGAAAACCATGAGTAGTTTACATTAGACCGCAAGCTCAGAGAGAGCACAACTAGGTTGGTTTTGTTCCAGGCACTCTACATGTTTGTTCGATCGAATGAATGAAGGAAGGAAAGTAGGAATGAAAATAATAATTGCGATTGCAGCCATTATCTAGGAATGAAGAAAACGCTTCTAGTTAGGGAGAAAGTAAAATGGCGGAGGGATAAAGAACCCAGGACATCAGCAGATACGAAATCCTTTCTTTCTTGTCATGAGTGGGCCTCCCCTGAAAACGTATCTATAGTAATTAAAAAGGACCCTTACAGCGAACTATTCTTTAAACCACACATACGTTTTTCTAATTTGTTTTTGAAAAACTATATCGAATTTCATGTATCATTTTTCCTCATTAGTTTACCTCATTAACACATAGGTTTCATGTCTATTTGACTGTATATGATACGATTTCAACTCCCGATTTATATGAAATGCTAAGATTTTCATGCTTCTTATGGGTGATGCTGACCACCCTATATATATATACCATGTATCGAGTGAGTTTTTAAGATAACTGGCTTTTCCCAAATTCAGCATTTACATTCTTGAAAGTGCTTCCTTTTTCCCCACACAGATCTAACTAAATATTAGAGGTATTTGACCTTTTATTTAAAAAAAAAAATGTTTGATGTTCTGACTATTTTCAACAAAAGATATCTCTGTTCTCAAATGCATTCTGTGGAGAGAATTCCTCAGTTCTTGTGAGAGGGATAAAAAACCCTCTCAAGTCCACCAGACTGAAGATCAAGGACATGGCGGTGCCACATAGCTGAAGAGTGATTATCATCCATGAAAGCAAGCTGGGTGGAGATGGGGCTGATTCAACTCCCGGACAAACCAGTGGATTTGAGCTAGAATGTTCGGAGCTTCGCTCTTGGCGTTACCACGGGGTGGCTCTCTCGCCTCGGGGAGGTCCGAATGTCAGGCTCCTCTCCCGCGAGGCTCTAATAGTGTCCCAAGGCCAAGGCCAAGGCTGCCGTGCTGCGGGAGTTGGTGTCAGATGGCTCCGTGGGGGCCCATCCTGGGCCTGAGCCTGTGACATTTTCCAAAGGCGCTCCGACTGAGTGGCAGGATTTAGCTGGGGCGAGGGCTTCCCGAGAAAAGAGGCCATGTCCTGCTTTGGTCATTTTCTTAACCCTCCCCACCCCCCAGGGTCTACTTAATAAAATACCAGTTCCCACGCTTTGAGAGCTGCCCCGACTGCACCGTTCGCACAGGGCGGGGCCTGGACGTCAGGGCGTCGGCTATGGAAAGAGAGGAGGCCCAGGTCCTGCTTCCTCTGCGTGGCTGACCCCCACCCGTGCTCGCCCCTCCTCTGGGCATGGACTCCATCGAGGACTTCTCAACCCCCCTCCACCTCCCTTTCTTATACTATCCACCTTGCTCGCTCTCTCCTTCCTCAATTAACACTGGAGCTGTGATCGGGGCTAGGAAAGCAGGTTCTATGAGAGACCACAGTGGGCTACAAAAAAAAAAAAAGCCTGTACAATTTAAGTATCTTAAATGAACAAGTTCTGAACTTTCTACTGAAAGACACACTGTATAATGATATAACCTTGGGAAATTAAGCAATAAACCATAGTGTTAGAAAAAAAGCCGCCTAGGCTCCCACGATGCCTGACTGCTGCGAATAGTGACAGCAACAGTTTTCTCATTAGCGGACTTAGGATCTGTTAATGTGGACAGTCGAAGGTTTGAGGACGTAAAGGATCGTGTACAAGGCACGATGTGCCACTCTCGTTATGCGTTATAAGGTTCTTTCTGCCAAATGTTTTCTTGAATAGCCTGGATCTTGAAAATACTCACCAAACATAAACATTCGTAAAAAGTGTAGATTTGGTGGCACATCACGAGAAGGAGCACAAGTCGTTTTGTAGCCATCTCTACGTTGCATTTTCAGAATACGCGTGACTTATTTTCATTTTGGTGTCTTCACATGATTAAGGACTTTCCTTTGTTTGATATTTCCCATAGAGAAATTTCCATAGAAATTTAGGTATGATTATTTTAGAGGTTTTTAAAAATTATTTGGTAACTGCTACGCCTTCCTTCTTGCATATGAATACATACGTTTTTATATAAAACGTATCACTAGAACTTTTGCTGCTTGGATTTCTTTTCTTTTTAATTATTACTCGGAATAGTATTTCCTTATAAGAGGGACAAAGCAATTGAGTCTCTATTAGGCCCACTGCAGAGGCAATGGGACCTAATTTCTTATGTCTCCTGAAATAGCCTTAGTCACACACACTACTTACTGCGCTTGGGTCTAGGAAGGAGCAGACAACCTCCTTCCAAGTGCAAACCACAGCCCAGTTCGTGTAGCTGAAAGCCCTTTCCTCTACTTGACCATTTTAAATCCTTCTCATAGCCCTATAAGCTAATAAATTGTTCAAATCCTCCAGGAAACTATTCTTAATTCTCTCATCATTTATATAGTTCCCCATCTGTCCAATAAACGAGAATTTAGCCTTGAAGGCATCTGTCACTTAATCTATATTATGGTCTTGTCTTTATATGTGAGTTGATTTGTTTTTCCAAATCAGTAGTTGGCCTAAGGCACCATGTTGTTATTCTGCTTTTTTGTATGTCCTCTGAGGACAGAGTGTGGTAGAATGGTACAGATAGGGGGTGTCTATGGGATCATCCGAACCAGCGTTTCTCAAAAAATGTTTAACTGTAAGCCTTAATTTCAAGTGAAATCTTATGAAATCCTCAGCATTTAAGACAGACAAAAACAGACTTAGTCTGGTTAAAGCGGGGCCTCTGACTTCCTGATACGTCCCAGGAGGCCCCAGAGCTTCATGGCCTCATATTTCCTGTTCAGATGTGAGAACTGAGACCTGGAGATAAGATCGTTGCCCAACATTTTGGCGAAGGAGGAAGAATCGATTTTCGTTGTCTCGTAGCTCTGACGTCACTAGAGGTACAGGTGTGGAGCTGGCTGGTAGTGAAGCTCCAACAGAGCCTGAGGACGGGACCGCTTCACGCTGGGTTCTCTGGAGGCCAGGGATTAT
>NW_006436814.1:2277311-2281676 GCF_000325575.1 Pteropus alecto
GATTATTTTAAGGTTTTTAAAAATTATTTGGTAACTGCTACGCCTTCCTTCTTGCATATGAATACATACGTTTTTATATAAAACGTATCACTAGAACTTTTGCTGCTTGGATTTCTTTTCTTTTTAATTATTACTCGGAATAGTATTTCCTTATAAGAGGGACAAAGCAATTGAGTCTCTATTAGGCCCACTGCAGAGGCAATGGGACCTAATTTCTTATGTCTCCTGAAATAGCCTTAGTCACACACACTACTTACTGCGCTTGGGTCTAGGAAGGAGCAGACAACCTCCTTCCAAGTGCAAACCACAGCCCAGTTCGTGTAGCTGAAAGCCCTTTCTTCTACTTGACCATCTTAAATCCTTCTCATAGCCCTATAAGCTAATAAATTGTTCAAATCCTCCAGGAAACTATTCTTAATTCTCTCATCATTTATATAGTTCCCCATCTGTCCAATAAACGAGAATTTAGCCTTGAAGGCATCTGTCACTTAATCTATATTATGGTCTTGTCTTTATATGTGAGTTGATTTGTTTTTCCAAATCAGTAGTTGGCCTAAGGCACCATGTTGTTATTCTGCTTTTTTGTGTGTCCTCTGAGGACAGAGTGTGGTAGAATGGTACAGATAGGGGGTGTCTATGGGATCATCTGAACCAGTGTTTCTCAAAAAATGTTTAACTGTAAGCCTTAATTTCAAGTGAAATCTTATGAAATCCTCAGCATTTAAAACAGACAAAAACAGACTTAGTCTGGTTAAAGCGGGGCCTCTGACTTCCTGATACGTCCCAGGAGGCCCCAGAGCTTCATGGCCTCATATTTCCTGTTCAGATGTGAGAACTGAGACCTGGAGATAAGATCGTTGCCCAACATTTTGGCGAAGGAGGAAGAATCGATTTTCGTTGTCTCGTAGCTCTGACGTCACTAGAGGTACAGGTGTGGAGCTGGCTGGTAGTGAAGCTCCAACAGAGCCTGAGGACGGGACCGCTTCACGCTGGGTTCTCTGGAGGCCAGAGATTATGTTTATTAGAGATTAACACCTGTAGAAATGAGGAGGACACAGGACTGAGCAGAGGACAGCGCCCGACTGCCAAACAGGCCCAACAGAGCCTCGGCCAAGGACGAAGGGAAACTGGAGCATAAATGGCCCATCAGAGTGACCTGTGTTGGACTTAATGGCTGGGCCCTTGAGTCCCCATTTCCATCAGTAATTGGACGTGGGCCACCTGGGAAGGCCATGCTCTTGGGTAAGGTGGCTTTCGGTAGCTGAGGCAAAGCCTGGCAGAGCCGACCGCTGGAGGCTGACTGCCCACAGATGGGGCCGCCAGACCTCCCTTGAAGAAAGACCTAGATGGCACATCTCCACGTCCACCTCACAGGGCCACTGGGAGTTCTGGTGAACACAGGGACAGTGGAGAGGAGGGCGGTGGGGGCAGCTTTCCCAGCCGTCTGCCCGGCCACCCCGCTCTCTGGTCAGGGATGCTCCACTCCTGGCGCTGAGCATGAAGCTTGCCGAACAAGTGTTTTGACAAACAGGTCAGCCCTTAGCAAGCTGCTCCTTTCTGTTTCAAGATAGGATCCTGTGGGTATTTTTCATTTCCATCTCTGTTCACCAAGTTCAATGACCATTTTCACCTGTTGGGGCTTAATTCGGTACAGTGGCACACACAGCAGACTAAATGTGGAAGAATTTGGATTCTAGATCTCATTCTGGAAGTTTTTAGCTGTATGATCAAGGGCAAGTCATTTCCCTTTACTGACTTATGATTTCTCAATTGTACCTGGGGGACTTGATACCAAATAAAACACTTTAAAAACTAAAAAACAGTATTTAAAATGCCCCTTAGATACAACCCAGAATTGTTCTGGGGTCTCTTACTTTACCACTCCCTCCATTATCCATCCATTCACCCACCCACCTATCCATCCATCCATCCATCCACCCATCCATCATTGTTCTGGGCTCTCTTTCTTTAGCACTCCCTCCATCATCCATCCATTCACCCACCCATCCATCTAACCATCCACCTGTCCACCCTTTTGTCTGTCCGTCCGTCCATCCATCCATCCATCCATCCATCCATCCATCCATCCATCCACCCACCCATCCATCCATCCATCCATCCACCCGTCCGTCCGTCCGTCCGTCCATCCGTCCATCCATCCATCCATCCATTCAATTATTCATGTGAGTGATTTCTAACTTTTAATTAATAATTCCTCCAAACTTTCAAAGCCAAATAATGGGGGGTTTGGTTTTCTGCTAATTTTGGTGATTCTTCAGGAAGAGTTAATGCAAGGTCTGCTCCCACTTCATCTGGCGCATATCTGTTTAAAACGTCTCTTCGCCACCGTAGACTGCCAATGTGGCAACTTTTTGGGCCCCAAACACATCAGTTTGTGAGAAAACCACCCGCACAATGTCGCACATCCCTGGGTTCACCTCGCTCTGGTGACTTCTTTGCTTTTTGTCCCGTTAATCTCCTTCTTACGTTAGCTCTCTGTGATTTTTTCTCCTCATCTCCACTAAGTCCTAACTTTCTAGACCAAATCTACGATGTTATGACTTATTTAGATATTTTTTATTGTTAAGTGTATTATACATATAAAATAGTATATGAAATGTTGAAAGATGCTCCGTTTAAAGACAAACAACACAGCGAACATCTACACCAACCACTCAGGTTAAGAAATCATCTTATGATATATTTAGCCATTAAATTAATGCATATTTATTGAGCGCTCGCTTTGTGTCCAGAATTGGGGGATGTGTAACAACGATTGAGAGATCATCTAGTTCACATAAAATAGCTCACCACCCTCTAACGGGAAGGAAGAGACTGGCTAATAAATAATTGCAGTACTTTGCAAGAAGAAATACAAACAAAATGTAATCGCGACCATTGCCTACATCTGGAAGAGTTAGAATGGCTTCCAAGAGGATGAGACTTTGGATTGCGATTTAAGAAATGGCTTGCCTGAAGAAGAAGAAGAAGAGCATGCTAGGCAAAGGCAACCGCACGTGTAATCTCAGAGCTGCGAAGGAACATGGCGTCTTTGGAAGGCGGCACATCATTCCTTCTCGTGACTCTCATTTCGTCTCTACGATCCTCTCCTGGTTCCTCTCTCATCTCTCACCTCTCATTTCCAGTTTGGTTTTGTCCCCCCACCCTCCATTGATGCTGGGTTCTCACAGGGGTTCCATTAGGATTTCTTATTTTATTCAATTTTTCATTCATTCACCCACTCGCTCAACACTGATGAAGAAATGAGTCTTCGCCAATGTCAGCCTGCATCAGTGTCATCTGTGGGGCTCGGGAAAATGCAGATTCTGGTCTCTGCCTGCTTAATCAGAGTCTTTGGGGGAGGGTCTGAGGATCTGCATTTTTAACATGCTGTCACCAGGTATTTCTAATGCAGAAGACGGGGACCCCACTTGAAGAATCACAGTGAGCGGATTCCTTGGATAGAGAGGGGAGGCTTGTAGAGGACACTGCATTTCCCTCCAAGAACAATGTCAAGAGCTGGGCAGAGATCGTCTTGTGCTACCTGCCATCATGGCTGCCCCTTCCAGCGGGCCTGTCTCACGTCTACCTTCCTGCTTCAGCTCCTCATTTGCTGTACTTCTCCCTCCCGCTATGCCTCCGCCCGTTCCTGAGCTGTCTGTGGAGCCCCATTGGTGCGTCTCACGTCCCTACTCCATGCCGCTCCCTCCATCAGACATAGTCTGTGCCTGGGCTCTGTCCGTGGAGCGTCCTGGGCTGCGGCCCACAAACAATGGAGTGTGGCGTGCGAAGTTGGCAGTCACACTGAAAGCCCCTGCCGCACCTCTCTACCCTCTTCTTCTGGGGGGCTCCTTTCCAGAGGGAAAAAGAAACAGGAAACACCCCCCAAAAGCTGGGGGAGACATGATCAAGGATGGTACGAGAGGCAAAGGGTGGGGTTCGTCTGATCTGTGCTTCCATTACTGAGATCATTTGAATAGTTTTAAGACACATCAACTGTGAGACTAGACATTGTCACTGAAATACATGCGTGTAGATGTTATTCTTGTGGGGACATATGCCTGTATGTTTGTCTACAAGTGTTTACTCGCAGAGTCGCACACATATCCAGAGCCTTGGTTCTGTCAGCTTCGCCTGCACGAAACGTGTACACGGATGTGTAATTACAGACTTTAAACACTTGGTTCTGATGCTAGAGACTGGCTAATAAATAATTGCAGTACTTTGCAAGAAGAAACACAAACAAAATGTAAATTCCTAAGCTACTGCGGTTGATGAGAGTTCTCGCAAATGTTTCTGTCTCCGCTGGTCTCTATTAGTAAAGCTCCTCTCCTCTCTCCCCTCTCTCCCTCCGTCTCTCTCCCC
>NW_006436814.1:2281713-2296980 GCF_000325575.1 Pteropus alecto
CTCTCAGATAGCAGACAAGAGAGAACTGGCGGCTTCCTCTGAGAAGCGTGCTTGCATGAGGATTGGCAGAATCCCTTGAGTTCCCCTGCCATCGATGCAGTGTTCTTGGAGGGAAATGCAATGTTGGAGCTGGGGCTGAGCTGGACTGGGAAGGTGGCTGGGAGCTCAGGGAGGCCAGGATCACGGTTGAGCCACAGGCTGGGATCACAGGAATGTTTCACCAGGGTCTGCTCTGAGAAGTCCCAGACCCCCATGGATTTTCGAATTTCCCAGCCTTTTCTCCTTCACCTTTTCACTTTCTTACTTCCTCCTGAGATGGCCCCAGATCTGCAAGAGACATTTGAGAGAAGCTATTTATTAACAGATGGGAAGAGATGGATTCTGCACTTGATTATTTAGCCATGATGTAGCAGTGATGGATTGGACAGTGGTGTAAGTAACGATTATATACGTTCCTGGTGTTAGATGCTCTGTCTTAGTTGCTTTTTCTTTCTTTAACTTTTTTTCAGTGAATTTTCTTTTGAGGAAAGTGAATATAAAATGTATAAAGTACTCCAAAGAAGTTAGGAGGATTCAGATTTTATGAGCTTTCTTCTCGTTCAATTGACTTGCAGGATACACAGCTATGTCAGATGAGACGCCCAAACTCCTGACACAGAATCTACAAACATCCCCTAGAGGATAAGACTAAAACTGGAAATAAATGAGCTGGGTTTTGAACTGACAATCTTTGCTATAATCAGACTTATTCACAGTTGCTAAAAAAAATTTGACAGTGGCTCATTTTAGAATGAAAGACGGAATTCAAATGTGTTCTCTGCCCAGGATCATAAAAATGAAGTGAGCCTATGGCTTTCAGAAGAGGTCCTTTCTGACCACAGAAATGAGATTATTTGCCTAATGTTAAATTTCGATTATATTTCTCTTCCATTTCAGCTTTTCTTGAGACAGAACACCTCCCATTCTAGAATCTAATGTCTGGTCACCTAGGCTTGTATAGGACACTGGCGATCTGAAAGCTAGTTATCGCTCATCTGTGCCAGTCAGAGGGTTTTCCATTTTTCTGTGCTAGGGCTCGATTTAAGCACCGAAATTCCCCAGGATTCGGGGAAAGAAAAATAAGTAACGTGGAGACCAAATTCAGTTTATTTCACAGGAGAAAGGAACAGCTATCTAAAAGGTTAGAAATGGAAATGAAAGAATACGATTTGCCTTTTCTTTGAAGTTTGAAATGAGCTTAATTTTGTATAGAAAGAGTAACTTAAACTTTCTTGATTAAAAACAGTATTTTTAAAGGAGACTTACGATCATATATCACTTAGGTAAGGACATCGAAATAGGCGGCTGATATATTTTTATGACCAGTGGCAACTTTTTTTTTAGTGTCGGCGCAGTAGTGTTAATACAAAATATGTCTGGCTTCTAAAAACTTGCTTAGATTTGGGAGTGGGATTTCTAACTGAAATGAGCTTTTCCGGGTGTTCTTGGCCTTTCTCCCTCACATCTTACCCCAGGCAGGGCGACCAGCCCTCCCGCCTGCCCATCCCCCTGCCTGCCTCCCAGCCTCCACCCTTCTCTCCGAGTCTTGGAACATCATGAAAGATCCTTCTGCAGATTCCCTTTAGCACGCCCAGCCCAGCTCTGGACAGAGGGAGTACTGTAATGTGACACACGGGGTTGCCAAATTTGGAATCAAATGAGCTCAGTCGATTGCTGAATATTAAATCAGTTCTGTGAGCCATCGAATGAGGTCATATCTGACAAACCTGACCCGAAGTGTTTCTAACTTTATTGATTGGCAGTTAGCGTCATCCAAGGCTGAGCACTGAGCACCTGAGGGAGCCAGCCTAAAACCCAACGAAATGCCCAAAGCCTTTGCAGATTCCCGCCGGCCAAATACACTTAGGGCCATGCCTTTTAAAATATGTCCTTTGTTATCAGGGAAATCTGAGACAGAAAACACATGTTGGCAGTGTCACGTGAGTGGTTCTCTGCACATGAGGTGGTTGGATCACAGTGGGAAATGCTTTCTGTCTTGTGCTGTTTTGTTTTGGTTTCTTATTTATGTGGATTCTGTCAGACTCGTGCATCTGGAAGAGGTTGGGGAGGGGGGTGGTGAGTGAAAAACCTACAGCAATACATGCGGGGAGAGGGGAAAATCATTAAAAAACAAAGTCAGACTAGAAACAGAATAATTTTCTTCCTCAGGTCCTAGTCCCATCCTAGGTTTTGGTTCCCTATGGAAGCAGATGCCAATTGCAGCCTATCTGGGTTAGTAAAGATAGAGATTCTTTCATGCTGCTGGGAGCAAAGGAGGGAAATTTCTCCAGAAATATGCATATATATAAATATATATTTAAAAGCCAATAAGAAACAAATCTTTCAAGTCCCTGCTCCCTTTAACAGAGCAAGCGACTCCCTTCCTCCTCCTGCTTTTCCTCGTCTGGCCCCAGTCCGTGTCCTCTGTGCCTCTGAAGTGTCCCCTGGTGACCAAATCCCCTGGGAATCTCATGTGTGTCCTGTTAAGGCAAAAGAGATTAGCTGCCGAGGGCAGGGTTTTCATGCAGGGTGGAGAGTGCTTTTCAGCGGTGAATGAGCAAAGGGACCAGATATGCTGATACCTGCAAACAGTCTTTGAGAGAGGCAGCTGATGGCATCAGAAAAACTGCTGAGCAATTAAAAAAAAAAAGTCCTGGAGTCAAGATGAGAGAAAGAAGAACACGAAAGAGAAAGAGACAGGTTGTCTCTGAAGAGTTTCAAAGAAAGTTCTGTTAAGCACCCCAAAGGTCTAAATTGATAACGCCAGATGGTTAAGATAGTCATAAACTAATCAATGCCTTGCAGATGGGACGGGGCACCCATTCTGGCCTGACGTCCTGTGAAAAAGCTTTGCTCGAGGTAAATGGCCAGTTCTCTCATTTTGCTTCTGTCTTCCCAATCCCTTCTGTGATGGTGTATTCTCTCTCTCTCTCTCTCTCTCTCTCTCTCTCTCTCTCTCTCTCTCTCTCTCTATCTGTCTGTCTTCCTTTGTGACTCGTTCAGATTTGAAAGTTGGGAGCTAAAGAAAGGTCCTCAAACCCACTGTGACCTTCAGATCTTTAACTCTGAAGAGAGTGCTTCCCTTGGGGTCATCCTCTCTGTTCTTAGTTCTGGCCCTTTTCTGAAGACTAGGCCTCAGGTTTATATCCGTTGAGACTCTCCCCACCATGAACGCCATTCCTGCCCAGTTCCACGTGCATCGTCGGGGACGCTCCGGTTCCTGGGGGCTCTGCGGCAGAGCCGCGCCACGTTGGCACAACGCACCTGTCCTTACCCTCTCGTCTCACCTGCTCCCTTGGAGAAACTGCAGGAGAGACACAGGTCTTCAGTCAATTTAGCAAAGAAAGCTGACTTGTCAGAAATGCCTCGGCACATTGTTCCAATAAAAGGACCCGCCGTCTTGTCGTCTTCCGCCAGGAATCCGTGGAAGAGCTGCTATCGGAAGACATCTAAACTCAGCAGCATCAGTAGTTACTAGGCACATTTGAGCCATCGACCAGGAAATTATGAGCTTCTCTCGGCTTCTATTCTTTGCATCAGTAAAACACATGCGAAGCTTACCTCATCGGACTTGGCGGCAATTAAATCATCATCCACGGCGCTTAGCACAGCACTTGCCCGTGTCCTTGTTCCCGATGCTGTCCTCATGTTCTCCTGTCACCAATGACCCTTGTCAGACACTTCCAACAGAGGACTCAGATCCTAAATGATGTGGGATGTTAGGGAAGACAATATGATAGAATGGAAAGGGTAAGAGTCTGAACCTGGCTGTTTCAGTCCCAAGTCTGTTAGAAACCACTGTATGACCTTGAGAAAATCACCACCCCTGCCTCGAATGCTTCTCTAACTGGGTTACTCCATCGAAGTCTGTGCTGGTCCCTCAACCCAGCACGTTCTCCTGTGGCACCCGTGTCTCTCTATTCCAGGCTGCCCCACAGAGATGCCAGTGTGTGCTCGTCTGCCTCCCTCAGGAGACCATCATCACCTTGACAGTGACCCCTCTGTCTTGAAGCTCTGTATTTGGCATCAAAACCAGGACCCTGCTCAACAAACATGAGCTGAATGGAAGCGTGAATGAAGACTCTGCCCCGTGATGAGTCTCGAATGAGATAAAAGGAAAGAACATGTGCGTGAAAGGCTTTGATGAGCAGAGAGCGCTGTGTGGTGACCTTTCGTTTCGAGTTCGTATGAGGCAGAGTGTACTTTTAGTACCAATATGGTAGTTGGTGTCTTAGATACGAAGATTCATATATTTTAGTGGAACAAAACAATATTCTTTTTGTGCTGCGCTTGCAATGCGGGTCCCTTCTCTGTGGAGGAAGCAGGACAGGCTTTGTGTGGGCCGGAGGCTCTGATGTTCGAAACCCTGCAAACGGCAAACTTCTCATTCCAGAGCGGAGATCAGCCTGCGGGCCGCGGGCCCTGGGAGGATCACGCTGTAACTTAGAACGGTGATCGCAGATCCTCGCCTGGGAGGATGGACGAGGGGAAGGGGTCCTAGAGCACAGAAAAGGCACACCGCCTCCTTCCTCGGCTGCACCGTGCAGGTAGCACCGTCGAGAAAAGAGCGGGGACTCCTGAGTCTGACAAACCTGAATTTGCGTGCCAGCCTCATGCTTGCGTCTTTGCTGTGCTCACAAGCCCTCTGACGGTTCTCCACAGCGATGCTTCAACTCTGCTTTATGGTGACCCATCCTCTTTGGCATCAGGTCTGTTTTCCTTCAGAAAATGTTCTTTGTTGGAAAAAAGAAAAAAGCATGTTTTAACGGGACTAACCATTCCCAATGGCCAGTCCTGATGCAGAGCCACAAGATGGCCCGGAGGGTGACACGTGATCATGTCCGTGACCATGCTTTGTGAACAGGCCGCTCTGTTGGGCTGTGTATGTCACTGCTACACGCGTGTACGGCCAGGGCCCACTGCAGCTGCCTTTGCCATTAGAGCGAATACACTGTGGGTCTATTATTCACCTCTTCAGGTCCAGCCCAGGGGTTGTGTAGGCTTCGTTTTTCACTTTCCCTTGACCCTCGGACGTCTGCACAAATGAGCCACCTGCTGTATCTTGGTGTGGGGGTGGAGATGCGGGGTGAAGTAATGAGTCCACAAGGCCTCTCCGTGCCTATCGGCCGCTCTAAAGGGAAATTGAGGAATACTGCAAAGCCACAAATCTGAGCTGTCAGCTCATAAATATGTAAGCTCCTCGCTTAGGTAATAAGCTCCTTGACAGCCAAAACTGTCATTTGCACATTCTTGTCAGCTGAACACAAAGTTCCAGTTTGCCAGACTGTCCCTGGATAGTGGGGACTAAAAGCTGGCGAGTGGGGAATGGGGAGGGGGGCCGGGGGACTGATTGCTCCTTAAAGATCTCTGGCCATTTTCCAGGGCTGCTTGTCTTCGCCCCCACCTCACCATGAGGGGGCTTTCTCTCTTGGTATTTTGATTACTAAGTGTAGGCAAAAATTTTGCACTGTGGCACTTGGCATAGGAAAAGAGTTGAATATGAATATATAATTGGAGACAGGAAAAATGGTTGCCAGCATTTAGCTTTTGGCCACAGTGACTAAATCTGTACAAATTTCCATCTCTGTTGTATTATGTTTAAATCTCTTACCGGGTGTTTCAATAAAAATGAAATCAATAATTTTCTATACATCTAATTTTAAAATATAAGCCTGAAGTTCAAAATTAGGACAGGAAGTAGATATTTGGTACACAAACATTTATTTAGTGAGTCCCTAATATGTCACAGCCACTGTGGAAGGTTTTTGGGATTCAAAGCGAATCAATGAGCAGACACAAATTAATCCTGCTGTAATACTCTGTGATCAACTGCAAAGTAGCTCTATTAGCAAAATACTGTCAGAACATGTGGAAGAAAAGAATAAATTCTCCTGATGTAGGAATGGACCCACACTTGTGTTTACAACCTTGATTCTGTGATCGAGTGGGTGGGTCGTCTTAGTCTACTTATTAACTCACTTTCTCTGCATATCCATTTCTAAAAATCGTTGCTTAAAGAGGAAGAGCTTATCCAGGAGAGAGAGGACAAGAGATTAAGTCCAAACAACTCGATGTCACTTGAAAATTCAGAAGCCATCACTGGAAAACTTAAGTAAAAGCGTAGGATTTTATAGCACCTTTCAAGTAATTCAGTCTTTTTACAATTATAGGTAACGCTCTGCCTGCCAGATCCTGTTAACCAATTACTTCATTAAGGTACACACCCCAAATTCACGATAGTGGTAAAATATACTAATGAGCCTTCTAAAACACCGGAGGAGGGTGGAATGATGTTTGGGATGCTTTAAACAGTAAGTCGGAGCATCCGAGTGCTTAGAGCGGGGAGAGTCATTAGGGATCCTACATTTTGACTTTCAAATCTTTGAAAAGACTTTGTGCAGAAAATGTGCAAACGTGTGGGAGCAGAGTCGGTAGGAACCGCCACAGTCTCAGACGCTCTTTCTTGGATCCATTTATGCATTTATTTATTTATTTATTTTTTTCATTCAACAAAAGTTCGCAAAGACCTTGCAACATGTAGGATAAGCATTTAAATGAGGTACTGGCTGCACCCTCCAGGGGCTTAGAGCTTTGTAAGGAGGGAAGAAATGTAGTAAAAAATATAAATGGAAAGTTATTTTTAAAATACAATGAACGAGATCTATTAAAGTTCAGAAAGGAACAGTTATTTCCAAGTGAAATGGATGACCAGGCCTGAAATAGAGAATTTGCTGTTTTAACTCGGACTTACTACAGTCGCATTTGTTTTACTTAAGAAGTTTTAGGGAAAAAAGTAAATAATATAATAAAATAAAATAATAAAAAATAAAATAAATAAGTTTCGAGCATCCAACAAGAATGTAAAAAGTTAGGTAAAATTAAGTGTTCGGCTTAACCCATGTCTTTATTCTGGGGAAAAGCAAAGCGGCCTAAGATTGAATTGTTTAATTGTCATTTGTTAATGGCCTGATAAGGGCATATTGTTTAAGCCCAAGAACATTATTGATTTAATTACCTTGAAAATAGAATTTTGAAAAATACCTATTTTTAAAGAAAATGAAAGATGTATCATTCAGTTCACACTTAACGTGAATAGAACCTAAAGGCTTCGCTCTCATCGGAAAGAATTACCCCAGGGGCAAGCCGGCGAATCGTGGGCTTTGAGCCCCCTCTGGAGGAAAGTAAAAGAGCCCTCCCTGGCCAGGCTGGCAGCATGTGGTTTCTTTTCTAAAGGTCAGAATTGGACAAAAGAATCATCTAATCAAATTAACTTTTGGAATTAGTCTTATAAAGCAGAAGGCTACAGCCTTGACCTCATGGAGAACCCAGTGAGGAGATTCGCTTCAATAGGCAACTTCAAAACATCTCTCTCCTGAAGGCTCAGTAAGACAAACGTTGGACACAGACAAATAATGGTGTGGAAAAATAATGATAATGAACATAATAATTATATTTGTTTTATGAATGTAGCCTGCAAATCCCATACCACAAAATATTTTATGGATTCTCACCATTTAAGAAGCCAACAAGCCTTAAAAACAAAGAAAAAATGTATTAATTCATTCATTCGTTTGACAAGTGTCTTTCGAGTACCTACTGTGTACCAGGCACTATTCTTGACAATAAATAAAAGCGAACAAAAGCGCTTGCCCTCATCGGCAAGAGTGATGCAGGAGCAGGAGACACAAAGTGACAGCTCTGACCGCATAACCCGTAGGGAATGCAGCGGAATGCCGGAGGGTGGGGTCTGGAGGCAGGGCGGTGAAGGTTCTGGTAGATCTGGGGAACTCTCAGAAGGTTAGACTGTGCTGCATCCTTTAAAAAGCAATACACAGCATCTTATTTCAGCCCCCATACAAAATAAAAAATAATCACCTTTCCCGCAGATGATGAAAAACCTACTATTACTTGACAGACTTGTTTGGGGAGCTATTTAGAAACTTAAATATATTCAATATGCCCCAAAGCATAGCCTTGCAGAACCTCTGGACTGGAGGAATCCTGAAATAAAAGCCACCTCTGCCTAGACGTTTCTAAACTCTCTTATTGATGGGAAGCGTATGAGGACGGCAGGGCTGACTCTATGGTGCAGCCAGACTTTGTTCTTCAGTGGCAGTGATTTGGGGACAATCGTCCAACCAACCATCCATGGTTGTAGGGTGCTCGCTGAGGACAGGCAACATTGGGAACACAATGACAGGAAGGGTAGACATGGCTCTGGAGCTCTCAGTCCTGTAAGAAGCAGTGAGTGTGGCAGGTTATACGTTGGCCCCCGCTCTTGACCAGGGACCACACTGGCAAGTGGTCGGGTTCCATCAGCCTTTGTGTAGCTCAGACAACTTATTTCCAGTGCATTAAGGAAAGCAATGCTGTCTACACCCAATTTAAATTGTGGACCAGTTTAAACTAAACTGTGTTAGTTTGCTCAACGCAGCATTTTGGTTTTGCATATCTGTTTTGCGTTCCGAGACCTGGGTCTCTGAGCACCCAGGACCCTGCACAAAGTGTCCTAGTGAGGGTGATCATCAGTTGCCCTGCCCCTGGTCACTCTGGTGTGAGGGCACACTGTCAGAGGAGCGAGTACCAGCCTCTAGCGCACCAAGGCTGCACACGCATGGTTGACGTGAGAATCTAGTTTTAGCTGGTGGTAGTTTTCAGGCCAAAAAACTACACCAATGAAGGTATTCCTGATATCTGATTTAAAGCTGTAGAAGACCCTGATTTATCGATTCGGACCGAGGATGTCCTCTTTGCTGGCCTTTCTTAGCTATTAATAGGCTCTCTCAGCCCCCAGCACAACTAAAACTCATATTCAAGATGCCCAGGGCCTGAAATATATCAAAGTCAATATCGTAGCATCAATTGCAATATTGCTAAGCCCTGCTGGGCAGTGTTTAGAGTTGACTCAGAATGTGGCAGGGCTTAAAGCAAAAGCACCTTTCACCTTGCTTTTTGTGATTCATAGTTTCAGAAGCTTATGGGAAAGAATATCTAAAAAGAAACATTTAGGATATAACTTTCGTAGGAATATTTAATTGTAGCAAATAATTGTAACAAAAATTTCCTGGGTATTTATTTACTGTGGGCCAGGAACTGTTCTGATATATCCTGTTTTACAGCTGAGGAAGTTGTGGCACAGAAAAGTTAAGGAATTTGATGAAGGTCACAGAGGAAGAAAGATTTGAACCCAGGCCATTAGGTTTCACGAACTGGACTTTTGACTATTTCTCTTTTCTCCCTCTTGAAGGAACTCTGAAATACTGAAGTACTGTAACAGTAAATGTTTGCTGAAGTACATGTTGAATCACAAGCCTTCCTTTACATAACTCTTTTCTCCACCCATATTTGGTCATAGATCCCTTAGGGCCTGTCAAAATCATAGTTCTAAAAATCCCGCTGAGGAATTTTCTGGACTAGATCAAGTTAGAGTATTCGTCATCTAATAATCTGGAATCACAGCAACACCTAATTTTGATCCACCTAACCGAACTAACTTTGAAAGAACTACAAGAATTGACTAATGCAATATTATCATAGAGTATGACATTGGATGCAGACTCCTCTTAGTAACCTTGATAAGAGTATGATAAAAAATCACCTAGAAGATCGATAAATAGCAAAATAGTTATATGTAACATTTAAAGGGATTTATACCTTATCAGTTTTCCCAAAATGATTTTAAGTGACTTACAAAAGTAAATATTTATAAAATAAATTATATCTTAAAACAGGTATTGAAAACCACTTAGAAGGAGACAGAGATTGAGAGAGAGAGCGAGAGAGAGAGAGAGGCAGAGAGAGAGAGAGAGAGAGAGAGAGAGAGAGAGAGAGAGTTACAGAGAGAGAAATACCAGTTCCTGGACCAAATTGGTTATTGCAATTGGATGTTAATTAGATTCTGAATTTTATTTAAACTAAGGCAAATGGGTCATAAAGGAGTGAAAGAAAGAGGAAGAGAAATGACATATGTTGAGCTCTTACTATGTGCAGATCATTCTGACGGCCACTTTTCCATCCATTATACCCTTTATCTTCACAGCAGACACTTGAGTGGGTGTCACTATTTTCATACACATGCAAGGAAATGGCAAAGCCATAATTTGAACCTAGTCTCTCTGATGACAAAGCCTGTTTTGTTTTGTTTTTTAATATTAGGTTATGTTATTCTTACCTAATAAAGTGACGCACAGGATTTATCTGGAGACTCATAGTCTTTCTTGGAGAATTCTTAAAAATAAATGCGTATGTAGGGAACATTGGGTAATAGCAGAGTAACCTATAAATAGTAGGTGCTCAATCAGTATCTGTGGAATAACATGAATAAATAAATGCATGGCTAATAAGATGAAATATGTCTTCTTTAATTTTTATTAGCTATAGAAATGTTTTTTATAGATGTTTTCATATCAACGTGTATAAAAACGAAGCCATACCATAGCATCATAATTCAGTAGAAGGCATTTAGGTTAAGGCCTACGAATATAATGTTTTATATTTTTTCATTTCTTTAATAATTTAACTTTTTGAAACAATACAGCAGACCTCTGTATTTTTACTTCTTTAGCCCCATTTACTTCCCAGGTCACTGAAATGTACTCCACCTCTCCTCTGATTCTGTTCAAGGTCAACGATGAACTTATTCATTCTAATCCAATGGACACCGCATCGTCTGTCTTTTTTGGTCTCTTAGTCACGGTTAGCGGTATTGACCACTCGTTCCTCTTTCCCCTCACTCTCTGGCTGCTCCTTTCTAGTCTCCTTTGTGTTCCCCAATTCTTGCATCACTCATGAAACGCTGAAGTTTTCTGCAGGCCACTTTCCGCTCTCATTCTGCTCTGCGTTCTTACAACCACAGCCGCCATCTTTATGCTGAAAACTCTCCAGTGTGAAAACCTAAGCCAAATATTTTTTATAGCCAAATACCAAAAATGAAGATCTAAACCAAGATTGTATGTCTTTAGAATCAGTGGGTTCTATCTATGGAGTCGAAGACTTTTTACAGAAAGAGAAAAATCTTATATATTTCTGGCCCATTTCTTGATAATGAGGAGTCACCTCGGTGCATATTCGAAGGCAGCATTGAACGACTCTGTGCATTAGTTGTCATTGGAGATTTGCATGACACAGCAGAAGCAAAGCAAAGAAAGTTTAAGATAAAGTGTCTGTAGCCACTGTCAATCGACTCTCATTCATGAAGAGAAAGTATCTCTGAAATTTTAATACAAATCAATGTGAAATAAGATTCAATTGACAAAAACTCAAATCACAGGCAATTCGTAGATGTATATCTGTTGTGTAAACATGGGAATTCACACGAGGAGAAGACGATTGATTGCATTTGATTGATTGTATAACCCGAATTACATTCTGCCAACTGCACACGAATATATTCACGGACACAGCTGGATGGCGGCCTCATCTAAGGAACAAATACTTCATTATTTCCACACAATCTGGGCCTAGGAGCTCTATCAGTACAGAAATACTATTTTTCTTATGATGATATCAGAGGTGGGAATTTTATTCTTAGCCAAGGATATTTCTGATTTTGAGTCGGAAAACTATAACTATAATAAACAGAATGTTATTAAAATCGAGATAGTACTTTAAACCTAAATGGCTACTTGAAATAATGTCATCATGCTCCAAATTCTGCAAAACTGGGAATCATTTTACTTAAGATTCTAATAACTGAGAGTAGTCACGGCATAAAAAATTTAATTTTACCTATTGTAGATTTCACTTACCTAAAAAAAAATGCCCTCTAAAGTAAACATTAACCAGGAAATTCGAATTCAATCTTCACCTTATTTTGATAAATGTCCTTATCGCCTGTAGTTTCTTTCAAAATAATTTCTTTACATCAGTGTTTAATTGTCCGATAATTCTTTTCAAAAATACTTATTTACCACAAGACAAGAAAGTTACTATGGAGAATGTAATAAAGACTTTAGTTGAGAGAGATGAATTACTTGAGAGGAATCCACTGAGTTATCTTCTTGTTTTTAATTTCTTTATTCTTCCCACCTTCTCCCTCCTTTTTCATACTACACACACACGCACGCATGCACACACGCACGCACGCACGCACACGCACGCATGTGCTCGTGCAGGGCCTTCAACAACGTCAGGCACAGCATTAGAATAATTGCAGCGGGGAAATGGAAGGGATGGAGAGAGTCCATTCTTATGCCCAAGTTCATGCCCTGTCAATGGAGATGAGTACCCTTGACCTACCCCTGTTCCCTTCCCATGCCACTTACAGCATTATTGCCCCACACCTGCAGAAATAAATCAAATAAGCAAGTATGTGCAACAAAAAGTAAGTTATAGGTCTTTGTTAGCAGCAAGGTCACAAAAGAAATTGCCCATAGAGTCCCAATAGGCCTTGATTGCTATAGATTCTTTCTCCTTTCACGAGTTATTCTGCTCTGGAGTAATTACGCATCTATACCATCTGCTCCTTGGAGATCTCTTCTCTACTTTATTGAAAACAAAAGCTGCCTTCTTTCCTCTGCTTCTGAGCTTTGCAGCATGACTGCGATGAGTGCACATTATTGCAGTGTGTGTTTGCCACGGTTTTCAGCGATCTGCATGGTTCCCTCCCAAGTGACCTGGTAGTAGTAGAGGAGAGGAAAGGAGGAGACGTGAGTTTCTGCCTCTCTCCCTCTAGTGGGGCTGCTGAGGTACCGGCAGTTTCAACAATTGCCTGGATCTGGGCCAGTCCGGCCTGGCAGCAGAGTCGGGGCTGCCAATGTGTGCTGCTGCTGTGTCGGGCTCACATCATGTGACACAGAGACCCCATGCAAATCGTTGCTCTTTGAAATAACTTAATTATTTCTTCGGATTTCAACTATGGTAAATAATTTGTTAAACAAAAAGAAATGTTGATATTGAAGGGGAAAGAGGAAATGACTTCCGTTAGCAAATGAAACCAACTGTTATATGCAAATTTAATTAACCAAGAAGCCCCCAAACCACAGAGCGTGTCACCCAACTTTGACAATTAATTAGCTTTGCTCTGAAAGAGCTACAAGTATTGAGCAAAGAGTTAGGGATTAAAGGCTTTATCTTCTCTGCGAACGCTGTCCATTTTAGCTATCACACCTTGATAGCAATTTGCCGCTTCAGGCAACAACTTATATCTGAAGTGTGTAATTTCATGTCAGTTTTTAATTTCATATGATCAAAATATTGGAAAAGTAAGAATAAAGCACCACTTCTTACAAAATAAAGACGTTAAAAGTGAACGATGAATTGCTTTCTGGTTTCTTATGCTTTTCAAGATAAATGATCTACTAAATGGCTAAGATGAGTGTTAAGGATGACTCCGAGGGAGCTAGGGGTACCCCTGGCTTCTAGATGTGCTGTCTGCTCATGGCAGGTCATGCAGTTTCTTCCTTTTAACGTTACATTAGCATAGATATAAATGATTTCACTAGAAACTCCTGGAGTTAGCATCTAAAAGGCAGTATGATGTAATGAAAAGAACATTAGATTCATTAGATTCTTGAAATCAAATTATCTGGAATATGCTTATTCCTTGAAGGAATCTTAATTTTAGTTGGGTAGTCCTTGAACTGTGGAAGATTTATATATACATATATTATAGACAATTGTTTCTTAGCAAAAAAAAACAAAAACAAAAACAAAAAACAGGCACTGGTGGTCCACAAGAAACAGGCTTTAATTAGTTTATGATTTTTTTTTCTGTCTATATTTACAGGCAACTGAAATAGCTGGATTATAGCTATATGGTTTCATCAGTTCAACTCAATAAGACTAGCCAGTTCTCGATAATTAATGTTTATGAAAGATACCAATAACGGCAATGAACTAAAATCATAAATATCTAGTTTAGGATGGATTTTCAAACTTCTGTTTACCTTGACTTGGGTCTGGTGTTGTAGGTGTTCACAATTCTTCTATTAATGTGTTGGGCCCAGTTTGCAAAGTTATGACTTCCAAGCAGGTTAAGCTGCTTCGTTTCTTGGTACTAAGTAGGCATGGGCTGGACAGATCCAGCCAAGGACATGAAGATCTGCAGACAAGGATGGATGGTCAGAAGGACTGATGACTAGAAGGTCAATTAGTTCAGGGGCCTAAGTACAAATAAGGAAGAAAGCCAGGGAGATCAATCCAGGCTGGAGCAGAAAGCTCGCAAGCAGAGACCAAGATGCAGGTGATCAAGAAGCCAGGTCGGGAGTCTGGGAAGACCCAGACCCAGGCCTTGGCGCAGGCTACGAAGCAGGGACAAGAGCACGGAGAACTGGCACGCAGCTGTGGCTGTCGTCAACCCAGGTGCATGGCCACTGGCGCCAGGTCAGACAACAGGCAAGGCTGTTTCCCACCAGAACAGGCAGTGTGCCCATTTGTGCTTTCTCCTCACCTGGCAAGGGCCTCTCTCGTCAACACGCTTCAAGCAGAATGCCCTAAAGGTGCATCTCCAGAATTCTGTGTTTCTTGTGCTTTCTTCCCCACCAATAATCCAGCTCCCATGAGTGTGTATGGGCAGGGTGGAGCCCAGCCCTCCAGGGCAGCAGGAAACAGGAAGTAGGTCTGTGTGGAGAGATGTACTGATGCAGTCGTAATAAAGAAGTTGACGGCTATGGAGTCACAAGCTAAAATGTGTCACATGGCATTGAAGGAAATTTACACGTTGGTAGTATGTTCCTTTAGACTTTTCTATCACACAGGAATTGAGAATAAGTTTAGGTTTATTCCATCTTCCGATGTCCTTGAATTTGGAGGGGGCTGTGGTGCTCTCTCTTAAAACGAGAAAGATTGCTGAGGCTGGAGACCAGGTGAGCCTGTGGCTGAGGTCGCTGAGTCTCAGAAACAGAAATTCACTCCAGGTCTTGACCTGGCATGTGTTGACTTACTGGGTTTGCTGGACATACAGAAATAGCACAGTGTAGTAAGAAAGTCCGTTTCTCCTCAGGCTGCCAATAGAGCGTGGCACCAACTTCTTAAGCTCTAGATGAAATTAAGTTCATTAGAGCGGAGGTTCCCAACCTTTGGGACCTGGACCAGCCCTCAACAGATGACATCTGGGCCATTAATGAAAGTGCTCCGTCAGAGTCCCTCTCCCACAGAATATTAAAGGAAGCCACAAAGGTCGGCTGCAGTGTCTAGGATCCTGCTGCCAGGAGGCCTGAGGTGGGCAGAGGCTAGGGACAGTGAGGTCTGAGAGCCCCTGGCATGACAAGTAGAGGAAGAGGAGTCTTC
>NW_006436814.1:2297023-2302438 GCF_000325575.1 Pteropus alecto
ACCACATAAAGACAACAGCATAGGCACCGATCAGAAACGGAGGCAGAGGACACTTCCCTTTGAGCTTCGGAGGCAAAGGGCCTCGGCAAGACAGATGCTGCCACTGATGGAGTGTGTATGTGGTGTTTTTAAAACCCAAATTTTCACAGCCACAAAATACCAGATTCATGCTTTATACTTTTGCTTGACCTGCCATGCCAACAGCTAATTCTTTTATTAAGCATCTGCTTTATTTGGGCACGTGAAGCATTTCTATTTTCACACAAGGAGCTGGGCTCAGCAAACACTTTCCTAGGTACCTGGCTTTAAGCAATGGAGAAGGTTTTACTTTGAATAGCTTTTGTAAAAACATTAGTCTGTGAATAGGCTCTTTTTTCTCCCCTGTTTTTTGCCTTGAGTCACATTTTCATTTACTCATAATATTCTCACTCTGACCGTGAAAAAATCCAGACATAAATGGATTAGCAACAGTATGGTTTTCAAATACTGCTTTTTACCCTTTTTATGCCTCCAGGCCTGAATGAATGGTCTGCTCCCCAGATAACGCAGTTCAGGAAAAGCTTTTGGCTCCAGCCTAATGGTGAAGCTCTTTAGCTGGGTAGCGTGTTTACCTGCTGTGCATCTGCAGGCTTCTCCCAGCTTTTCATCTCTGCTGTGGTAGAGCCAATATAAAGTCATCAAAAATATTGCGTGGTATGGATTCTTCTCATCTAGGCAATTTAAGAGCGGACTCTTGAACACACAGCAATTGCTGGGTGACTCAGAGATGACTTTGGCCATATATATACCCTATGGATTGCATAGTTCTTTTGTGCATAGTTGTCATTCAATAAATGTTGACCGATCGAGTTTCCAGAGCACTGGAATGCATTCGAAGCAGCTTCTAGAATTCCCTCTGAGTCTGCGAGGGAGAAGCATGAGATGGGACTTAACAGTGTGGGGTGGTGGTGGGGTTACGGGGTTGTTGTTACTGTCTTCAGGTTGGGATTGTAGGACTAGAGTAGCCATTTTCATAGAATTTGCTTTTCACATCCTAATTCTGGGCATGACCTAACTCACTCAGCTGAGACGTTTTTCCCTTGTGATGTGCAGGTATGTTGCTAAGCAACTAGATCAGTAATTGGTAAATGCTTATATATGATTTGATTTGAGTTACATACAAAAATATGTAACTGCTTTTTTGGTCTTCGTTATTAAGCAAATGATTATCATTTGGTTTTATTTTGCCCAAATGAAATAAAATAACTGCTTTCATTTAGCAAATGGCATAATAACATATTGTATTAGAAAGACCCTGGGTCTAGAAAACAGAAAATTTGAATCCTAATCGCAGAGAATCGCTGGTTCTGTGACCATGGATGAAATCAATAACATCTGAGACTTCTTAAAACCTGTAACATACCATACAAATACCCTCTCTGCCTGCCTCGCAAGGCCGAGTGAGGATAGATGTGACGACGTGTGGAAAGTGCTTTAGAAAGAGTGAAACATTCCATGGTCTAAGCATTATCTAGAACGCCAGGCAACTTAATCTTGGGACTTAGCGTTTGCTAGTGTCCATCCAAAGGCTGGGTCGATTGAGAAGCGCTGAGCGATACACTAGCCCGTCAACAAGGCACAAAGCCGCAGGGCAGGTCTGAGAGCTGCAGAAGAAAGGAGACACGTGGTATTGACCTTCGATGAGTTAATAACGCAGTGGAGGCAACACTAATAACCGACAGAAGTGAAGGACCACACGGCAAAGCGGCGTCTCATTAAGCGTGAAACCCTAAGATAGGTACTCGCAAGACCAACTGCTGTAAGATTTCAGGGGAAAGGATGCTGATCCCCGAAAAAGTTGGTGAGGGCACCATGGACGAGCCCTTGAAGGTGGGTAAATTTTTAAGAGAAGCTTAAGGAGAAATTCACAGTAATAATCACTATGGCTTGACGCCCTGCATTAAGTTGCGAAAATCAATCCATTTTCAAATTATAACAGTGTCTGGCTGTAGTGTTTGAGGCTGATGGTCAGCCGTGTTTTGCCTCCTAGCAGTAAACATTTTATTTGAAGTCATGTCATGAATTATTTTCCTGCACTAATGAAATAGATCATTTACATAAAAATCAGAAAAACCCCAAGACCCATATGCTTTCAGTCTCTGGGGACATGGAAATGACCTTGGTGACAGCCAATTAGAAAATGGAGAGGTGAAAGAAGATGCTCTTATTCTATATTTGGAGAGTTTCCAAAATGACTAACATGCTTCATGGCAGGGCCAGAGTACTTTTAAATAGGCGTTATTTCAAGAAGAAGCATAACTGGCATTTTCTTACACATAGATGGATATCTTAACTGCTTCCAGAAGCTTTGCCTCAGACCACGGGTTCTTCCTTATTTATCATCTGTTTTATTTTCTTCTACCCCTGGGTCACTGACCCCATGGATTTCCTAGGAGCTGCTGTGGTCTGTCGTGTCTTTGCTCATTATCAGACAGTCTTAATCCTCAGAGCTTTGAAATGGTTTATAATGGCACGTGAGCCATCGGAGCCCATGGCAGCCCCAGCCGTTGTCACATGAAATTATAGCTTGGCTTGTCTTTTACATGCTCACGGTGGAGATTCTGTCACTGTCGCCCCCGCCCTCCCCCGGCTCAGGACTCTCCGGGCAGCAGATGTGACAGTCCCGAGGGCCTCGCCCTGCCCTCCTCTTGAGCGGTTTTTCAGTTGCTGCCTCACCAATCAATTGCCCGGGTCCAATTCAGTAGAGCTCGAATGGCCTCAATTTTCATAAACCTTTACTCACCTGTCTGAGCATCCCACATTGGAACACCCCCCTCAGACAAGATAAAATGCTCTCGGGGTGTGGTTAGCAACACCTGGGGGGAAACAGAATTTTTAAAAGGATAGAGACTCCTTAAAAAAATGATGGCACGGCCTGGTATTCCGGCCTGTTCCCTAAGGAAAGTTCTATTCTTCATGACACTAATAATGCCTAGAAGACTATTGATAGTTTAGTTATCCCTAGACACCCAGGTCGGTAGACTCAAATTTAATTCTCATGAGATGCACTTAGACTGAGGGGTTTTCCATTTAAACACCCCACAATTCCGAAATTCCAAGGTCAAGTAGTCTATCACACAAATGTGGGGAAAAAAAAAAAAGTCAGAAAATATCCATAAGTTTCCCTCCAATCAATCGATATAATCGAGACTTAAGGCTTTTCCCCCCACCTACACTGATGAAGTTCACCAGATACTTATTTACCTCATTCTTAAAAAGATCCGGGTAGATCTAGCCAATGAGAACAAGTCACCATCCCGAGCGACGGGTGTGTCAATTCTAAACTGATTCCCGAATTCATATGTCATCACAGATTGACGCGTTAGGATGGTCACCTCCTGGGCAAGATGAGTCAGGATACGGAAGGAGAGGGATGGAGTTCAGAGGGAAGGATCGAGCTCAGCAGATTTAAATTTTTGCCAAGTTCACTCCATGGCTCTTCTCCTCACAGCCCGATGCTGCTTGGCGGGGCGCCGCTTTCTTTATAGGTGTTCAGTAAATATTAATTTCATCCTGCTAGGGAGACTATCTTTTTTCCTGAAATAAGGCACAGAGAATTAATGAAGCTCATGGATATTTAAAGATGTGTGCTGGGATGAATAGCTTTAGGAAATATGGGATACTATTCGTGGTTAGAATGAGACAAGTAAATATTGCTCATAATAGCTTCTTAGATTAATTTTTTGTTGTTTGAAATCTTCTAAAAACAGCTCGTTTGTTTTTCTCCTGAAAAAAGAACGTGTAAGGCATTCATTACACAAAATATGCTTCGAGCCAAAATGTCTTTACCTTTTCAATTCTTTCTCGACTGCTCTCTATTATGTCACTGAATCATACGATTATACACGAATGATTTCTGACCTTCACCTCTTCCTATCTGCATGTCACCGAAGTGCTGTATAAAGAGCAGAAGCTGCTGGATCCCAAGAAATGGGAACATAAAAGTTAGAGATGGGACGGTTGATTATAATGATGTTAAAATTAAAATAAAATCTTGTGGAATATATGGTTATAAAATGTGATTTCTATTAATTTCTAAATTCTGGAATTCTCTCGGTATATTTATTTTACATGTTTTAAGAAGATGATAATTTTTCAGTGTATTCTTCAAATAACCCTCCCCATTATTGGTTTTCTGCATGGAGGCCGACAGAGGCCTCCCTAAATGGGGTAGAGATTCCAGGGTTATTTCAGAATCTCTGCATTGGATGAGATTTTGGAAATCGTTCACCCATACTTATCTTAGAAATCCCCTAGCCACTATTTGGAAACTTCTAGTGACAAAAGGCTGACTGTTTCATGAAGCAGACCCATCACTAATGGTTTATCCCATTTTTACAAAGATGTCCCTTATGCTGATAAACCCTTTACATTTCAGCTGCTTGTTTCGCTACGTATTCAGAGACGATATGGCATAATACTGGGCACACAGACCTAGATTCAGTCTGGACTCCACTACTTCCCTATTATATTCCCTCCGAAGCGCCGTCATCTATTAAGTTCTACCTGTGTACGAACCCCTTGACATGAACTCTTACTGAATTTTCATTAAAAGTCTATAAAGATAGGTGCTATTTTTTCTGTAACTAACTATGCAGAAATCGAGGCTTTATAATAATATTTGTAATAATGACAATGATGATAATATTACTGAATGCCAACTACATGCCCGGTGCTGTGCTCGGCCCTTTATATACATTATAAATATTATCAAAACTTGAGTCGGTTGTCTATGATCTACTTAATATCTGAAGAAGCAGGATGTTCGAGTTCAAGTCAGATATTAAAAGGACTCTGGATTTAACTACTTAAGCCTCATTTCATTGTCTAGTAAATGGGAGTACTGTTACCTTCCTCACAAGGTTTTCTGAGATTCAGAAAGATGGCCTATGAAATTACCTGGCATTCTTGCTTAAAAGTATTTACTGCCACATATAATTTATTCATGTTCTTAAGATCGTTTTTTTTAGAGGCCTCCTCCTTCCACTTTCTCCAGGTCGACATTCTTCAGGCTAACCTTCGGTCTTCATTCGTTCATTCATTCATTCATTCATTCATTCAACAAACATGTAATAAACTCTCTGCCCCACTGGAACTTACCTTCTAGAGAGAAAACAGTCATTAGTTAATAAACTAAGTACATCGCCTGCTGTGTTAGAAGGTGATAAGTGCCATGGTGGAGAGGACGGGTGGGCAAGGCAGGCGGGATGAGTGACCTCAGGAGATTGGGAGTGGGTGGCGTTTCGTTTACTGTGGCCATGTGACCGATTATTCCTAAAACTTAGTGACTGAAAGCAGCAATGGTTATTTATGATCTCTCATGATTTCTGGAGTTCAGAAATTTAGACAAGACATAGTGCGGATGGTTTATTTATG
>NW_006436814.1:2302469-2308642 GCF_000325575.1 Pteropus alecto
CACTGGAATCATCTAAAAGCTCATTTACTCACGTGTCAGGTGGTTGGCCCTGGCGGTCACCTGGAGCCTCATGTTCTCCATATGGTCTGTGCTTCTCACAGCGTAGAGCCTGGGTTCCCAGGATGAGAGAGCCATGCGGAAGCCATATGACCTTGTATGACCTCGTCCCAGAAGGCCTTAGAGTGTCATCTCCACGATATTCTCTTGGTCGAGGAAATTTCAAAGTTTCACTTGGGGTTGAGAAGGAAAAGGGACCCTCCTGCCCCTCGATGGAGAAGTGTCAGTATCAGAAGAAGAGCATGTGGGATGGAGTACGTGTTGGTGCAACCATCTTTGGAAAATAGTCTGCCATGGTAGGTAAGGTAGGTTCATCGATAAGGTAACATTCGAGCAATGATTTAAGGAGAGAAGAGAGGGAGCCCTATGCCTCTGTGTCTGGGCGAGAACATTCCAGGCTGATGCAAGAGCCTGCACGAAGGCCCTGAGGTGGGAGTGTCCCAGGAGTGTTTGGAGGCTGGTGTGGTTGGATCAGAGTGAGCAAAGGGAGAATAGTAGGACAGGGGGTCTGAGAGGTATGAGAGAGGATGTATGTGAGGCCTGATTGGCCACTGTAGGTACTTTGGTTTCACTATGTGATGAGAAGCAAAATGGAGGGTCTTAAGCAGTTATGTTTTAAAAGAATCGCTATGGCTACGGTGTGGAGGATCGCTGGGCGGCAGGGGAGGTCACAGGAAAAAGGGGGCACGTTAGGGGACTATTGCGACCATCCAGGCAGGGCGTTTACTGGCCCGGGCCAGGACGGTAGCCGTCAAGGTGGTGACAGGCGGTTGGATCATAGATCTATTCTGAAGTCACAGCCACAAGATGTCCCGATGGATCGAAAATGTGGTGTAAGAAGAGGGGTCACAGAGGTCAGGGCCGTCCTGGGGATGGAGCTGCCATTCCCTGAGACAGGTAGATGTTAAGGAGCCAATCGTTGAAGAGGTAGTCGGAACTAAAAAGTTAAGAGCCGTAGATGTAACAATGTTATTTAAATTGCGATCCTGAAAGCAGACAGCAAGAGGTTGAGTGCGGAAGTGAAGGGGCCCAAGGACTGAGCCCTAAGGTACCCCAACACTGAGAGATTGAGGAGAAGAGAAGAAACCAGCAGAGGAAATGGGAAAAGACGGACCAGGAATGTTCTGGAAGCATAAGGAAGAAACTACGGCAGGAAGGAAGGATGTACTCAGTACAGGTCAAGTAAGATGGGGCTGAACACCGTCGTGTTTAGCAGCCATGGGGTCATTGGCGGCCTTGACGAGAGCAGTTTCGGAGAGGCAGCAGGACGGTCACCTCACTAGAACAAGCTTATAAAGAATAGAAGGAGGGGACTTGGAGACGACAAGTATACGCAACACTAGCCGTGCGTTTCCTGCAGGACGAGCAAGGAATAGCTGACTGGGAAAGAGGCATCAAGAGGAGGATCTGTGTTTTAGTTTACAGGATGGCAGAAATAACAGCATGTTGGAACGGCATTGGGAATGATCTCGTACGGAGTGAAAATTGATGTCGTAGGAGAGAGAGGGAGAGAGAGAGAATCTCCTTGCGTGTGTCCTTCAGATGCTTTGATTTCAAGGACCCTCACTGTCCTCTTCTGCAGGGTCTATGCGTGTGGAGGGATATGTGGACCTGGGTGGTCGAGATAAGAAAAAGGGAAAAAACAGCAGATAACTAACTACCTCTTCTAACTTACCTTTCAGCAGCCCTCCCTTCTCTGCCCTTCCCTTCTCTATCTCCCCATTTGTACTGGGAACCCCAACTGGTGGGGGAGTGAGAACCACAGCAACCACTGGGTCCTTTCGCCACTGGACAAAAGAATCCTAATGTAAATGGAGAAATGCCACCTTTCAATTACTAGCAGATCACCCTCCGCCTTCCTTCTAACTGTCCGATACCGAGGTGGCCTGGCTTGAAAGCAGTGAGAGGTCTCTGAGCAAAGGCACCAGTGTCCAAAGAACGCGACGCGGACACACGTGTCTGGATGAGTCACTGTTCGTTCAGGGAAAGAATCTCAAAGAGTAATGAAAACGGCTGAGAGAAGCACCAGACTCATTATGTCCTTGAACAGTAAGGCTTCACCTTTCATTTTAGAAAGCATCGGGAAGAGTGGCAATGAGATCATGGAAAAAAAAATTATTTCTCATTTTTTTCTTTTCACTGATTAGCAAAAGAGAAATTGTGGCGCTCCTTCCCGCGCCCTTCATGTCCATCATCCTGTGATTGAGGGACTATGGTTCCCTAAGCTTGGCACATGGGATTGGAACCGGGGCCTGCGGAAGATCATTCTGGCGAAATCGGTTCCTCCTCCTGTATGTCCTTCCTCTGCATTTCACTCTTGTGCAATCGGTTTTCAGTTTTCTGACTAGGAAAAATTAAGCTTTGCAATGGTATTTCTATATTTGTGCAGTGGCAATTTTGTAGCTAAGGGGATTTGTCAGAAGCATGCTAATCACCGACACAAAATTAAAACTAACTTTTCCAGATCATTACGATGGGAGGTGGGAGGAAGGAGGTACAGACGGGCTGATTTTACCTTTTGGACCTGCCTCTCTTGTGACCTGTTATGTGATTGGTGAGGTCACTGGATGGAGTGTAAGATTTTGACCCTCAGAGTGAAGTCATGATAATCCATTCGTTTTAAGCAGCAGCTCAAATGTTTAATGACATTTGATAAGAAAATCTTGTCCTTCGAACAAGAGTAGGGTGTGAAAATACGGAGTAGAGCGTGAAAACATGGCGAATTAATCCAGAAATGAGTCCGTTGTCATCCGGGACACCTTTGCTTCGCCTTCTTTTTGCCTTGTCGCCCCGCCCCCCAAACATTGTCACGTTGTAAGTGTTACAGAGCATTCGAACGAGTAAAGATGGGATCTGAACAACCAATGTTAGTGGGGCGCAGCCTCCCCCACCCCCTTCTCCCTGCTGGCAGCCCGAGCGTCACCTATGTGGGCGCTGACCCCCTCATTCCTTGCACTTGCTCATAAAATGCGTTTTGTAGTGAGAGAGCCTGCAGTCTCAGCCCGCTACCCCCCGGCTGGGGTCGATCCCGATTTGGGGTCATGTTTCTAAAACCAGTGTGATTTATTTCCCCCCCTCGCACGGGGGTGCGTGCTTTTCTTCTACAAACACATCCAGAGCAGACGCTGATTGGCCACCACGCGGCTCTCCAGCAGCCGGGTCTGGGTTTTATAAGGTGTTAGAATTTCTCAACAACTCGTAGGGTCTCTCCCACTTGAGTTTATACTAGAGAAATTATGGCGCGATTAACCCAATAGGGGCTATTTATCCCCAAAGATGACCAGCTTTATTCATGCTTAAGCCGAGTGTTTGTGGATAACAAACAAGTCTTTGTAAATCTCGGTTGCAGAGCAAGGCACTTTTACGGCTTATTTTCTGCTGTATAAATGATCGGTGGCTCATTAAGTTTACTCCGTTGTGGTATCGGGAGGCTACAGAGCACGCGGAAGGTGGAGAGAGAACTATTAAGCTTCGGCAAGAACTAAGAAGTTCTTTAAGAAAAAGAAAATAAGATAGGCCCTAGCATCTCTGACGGTACCGTACTTCTTCCCTCATTGTCCCTTTTCTGCATTTTTCCCTCCAGAGCTGCCCAGAAGTTAAATCTGTCTTCTAAAAAGAAGAAACACCGACCTTCTACTTCCTCTGTGGCGGAGCCGCCTCTCTTTGCCACCAGCTTCAGTGGCATTCTGCAGACCTCCCCTCCCCCAGCCCCACCCTGTCTGCTGAGGGCTGTCAACAAGGTGAAGGACGCCCCAGGCCTGGGCAAGGTAGGCGCCTCTGGTTTCTTCAGCGTTGGCTCAGTGTGTGGGGTTCTGTATCGGGGTAGAACAAAACCAGGGCTCTGGTTTGCCTGTTAAAACAAGAAGATGATGGAGAAAAAAAAGGGAGACAAAATGAAATTCACATGGAAGTGCTGTCAAATTGTTTCGGTTATGTATACTAAGTAGTAGATTAAGACTCTCGTTACTGGAGGTCTGATTTGATTTGGCCTTGTTCACAGAACTGTAACCATTTAAACAAAAGACACAAAGATACAAAGGACAGAAGGCAGAGAGGCAGGAGACCTAGAGAAGACACAGTACGGGAATAAGACATAAAGATGCTTCATAAATTCCCAGGGACACTTCAGAGAAATCACGACTTCTGCTTTTGAACCAGATCACGGATGGGATTTCTGGGGAGCGTTTTCGCTTGTGCTGTTCTAGCCAAGAAATGCAGTTTTGAATTGTTACAAATACTTAGAAAGAGATGTAGGAACACTATTACGAGGTGTCGCTCGGCCTCGTTTGGGATAACGTAGCTTTTCGATGTCATCTTTAAACTCTCTCTTCTGAGATAAATGTCTGGGTGAAGCAACTTATGGTTCATTTTTCAACTGGTAAATAGCCAAGATATACAAAAACCATTTCGCTAAAGAAAGAGGTGGCTTTTATTTTCTTCAGACACAGGATGGTCCATACACCTCATCAGCCCCTTGCCAACTTACCGTGGGTGGCCCAGGCCTCGTTTTGGCAAGTTGCAGCTCTTGTGGAGGGGCTGCTAAACTGTGCAGACTGAGATTTATTAATTTAGGCCACAAAGTCCCTTTCCCCTTGACCCTCGAACATAGTTGTTCCCAAGTTCAGGGTTTGCTGTCTCCTCCCAGGCTCATCACCCCACTGGGAAGATGTTAAGTCGCTACGTTAACGCTTCCCAACGGTGTGTCAATTTTAAGATTACGTTGAATAGAGCAATGCTCACTCTATTGGAAAGCATCCAGTCCTGGAATTTTCCATGATGTCAAGTGGGGCATGTAGATGTCAGGTGATGCTTTCCCCGGGCCCAGAGGTAAAGCAGGGAAGGAGGCAGCAGAGCAGCGGCCTGGGCTGGGTCAGTATGAGCATCAACAACCACGGACAGAGATGCAGGAGATAGTGTGTGGACCGCGACTCCTCCCAGGGCAGGTGGGGTACTCACCCGGGTGGGAGCTGCTGGGGAAGGACAGTGACACCCCGCAGGGGCACAGGGCAGGAGTGACAGGTGCTGGGCACGTCACCTTCTAAGGATGGCAGGCACGAGTAACCGTTTTAAGTTTTTAATATGGTAAGGCGCGCATAACATAAAACTTGACATCTGAACCCTGTTTAAGTGTGTGAAGGCTTTTGTTTCGCTGACAGGAGTTTGGAACTTCGGTGCCAGCGCCGAGCAGCCCTGGACTAAGCGAAGTGGTCCCTGCGGGCTCTGAGTGGCATTCAGCTTCTCTTCTGAGTAAATGTGAGCACATGTTTTAATGCTCTCTTGGAAGAGGCACCAGATGATCAGCCAAAATGGGGCGCTCGTCCGCCCCAGCGTGGCCTGTCCAGGGCCCCCCCATTGAACCGCTGAGGGAACTGTCTTCCCACGTTGTTGACGGTGGCCCTGTTGGTGGTTCCTAAAAGGGTCAGAGTAGGTACATCTTCAGGTCGGCCCGGACCCCAAACCCAGGGCCTCTGTCCCTGCCTTCTACCACCCCTAACCCACCTCCCTGGAACTCTGGGACGAGGGGAGCAGGGTGCCAAGCCAGGGCCTGAACCAGCAGAGGGTGTTGAGAGTGTTACTGGCCGGAAGGAGGACCCGGCACTTGCTCCGAAGTAGTTTGGGGGGCACTGGTTCTATGATGCACTGTGTGTAGTGACCGGATGTGAGTATAATCACAGGTAAGGAGGTATGAGACAGGGAATGGCTGCAATTAACATTATAATCATTAGTAAACTAAAGCTGGCAAATCATGCACTTATTTTTTAATGGATGATATCATTCCTCTGGCGCCCTTACAACCTAGTGATTTTTCGAATGGGAGAGAAAGAGGTGACGTTGACCAGCCAGGAATGACAGGGAGCCCTAGGTTTGTCCATGGAAGTGTGTCACAGATGGGGTCATCAGGCTGGCTGTCACAGAAGGTGACAGGAAGGGGTGGCCACGTGCTGAGCTTGGGGTGCAGTATAGTTTGATATCCTGTGCTGGGCGTATAGATATTTATGATTGTTACATCCCCTTCTTAGAGTGACCCCTTTATAATTGTGTAATGTCCTTCTTTTTTTTTTTTAATGTTTTTTGTTTTAAAGTCTGTTTTGCCTACTTAGATGAGTATTGCTGCC
>NW_006436814.1:2309276-2318487 GCF_000325575.1 Pteropus alecto
GTTAGAAGAATTCGAGGTAACTTCGGTATACTTGGAGCTGAAATAGCACGCACACAACACAGGAAACACCTCAAGATACTTAGCAGCTAGAGCGACTCTTGCACATATTTACGGAGGAGAAGGAACCATTTTCAAACAGATTAGAAGTATCATTTACATATAAGCCCAATCAATGAAATAAAAACAGGGAATAAGTTGCTTTGATCCACTAATCATCTTTATCTGTTCATTGAGAATGTCTTTACAAGGCCAGTTAGTTGTATAGTTTCTTTACGTAACTTCGAAGTTAGACTGTATTATTTTAAGTCTGTGATTCCGTGAATCAAATTGTCCTTCATACTGGTACAGGTTGGAGAGGTGTCTGATTGGAATAATGCACTAGACTACGGGCACTGCAAGGGCGGATTCTGCCTGGTCCGTCCACGGTTGCAAGCCTAGCGCCCAGGGCAGTCCCTGGATCAAAGCAACTTATTCCCTGTTTTTATTTCATTGATTGGGCTTATATGTAAATGATACTTCTAATCTGTTTGAAAATGGTTCCTTCTCCTAAGTCAGTAAATGCTCTTAGTAAAATTTGTTTGCACAATTAATTAACATCTATGTTTAAGGCTCATTTGTTGGTGTGTCACAGCTTAATGTCAGAGCTCTTTGTCTTGGGTTATAAGCTTCTAGAGCAAAGTACATTATCTGTTTAATTCACTAAGTGTATAATTCTACAGCCATGCCATGGGTGCATAAATGCTTTTATTTTTTTTTTAATTTATTTTTCAATTACAGTCGATATACAGCAACATATTATTTTCAGGCGTACGACCTAGTAACTAGACATTTATATACCTTACGAAGTGAATATTACTCAGCCCTAAAAAAGAATGAAATCTTACCATCTGCGACAACATGGATTATGCTAAGTGAAATAAATCAGACAGAGAAAGACAAGTACCATATGATTTCACTTATACGTGGAATCTAAAAAACAAAATAAACGTACGAACAAAATGGAAACAAGCTCACAAACGCTTTTGAAAGTGAGAAGGGTAATGGCAGCAGCTACCCTGATGATGAGAATCCCTCTCTGAGCTGGTTAATTTACTCAATGGGGATACATGAAGCACGGAGGGGAGGGAAGCCGTGTTTTGTTTTGTGTTGTTTTGTTTTGTTTTGTTTGATGATCTCCAGGAATTCCTCATAAGGATGGAATGATCAGCATCCAGTCTTTTTTTCCCCCAAAATATGTTTTGGGAATATGAGCAAACCCTTGTAGGTGAGTGCTAACAGCAAGAGAACAGACTCTACAGAATTTGGAAAGATCATAAAAATTTGGTAGGAGCAAACATGAAGAAGAATTATGGGAAATTAAGCTGGGACAGGTTGAGGAGGGCTTGTTAGACTCGATTCATTCGGTGACTAGCAATGGACATAACCGCGTTCCAGGCACTGCAGTAGGTGACGCTGTACAGGGCAGTCCACAGGAGCCGGTCAGCCGCTCTGGGCCACATCCCTGAAAAGCAAGAGGAGGGTGTATCTTGACCCTCACAAACTCCAGGCTCCTGTGAAAATGTTTGCCTGGCGTTCCACCTCAACCACCTCTGTGTTACAAATGCTGTTTCTTTCTGCTCTTCTGCTCATGAACCCCACTTAGCCTAGTGTGGGTCGAAGAAGGGGGAGCGGTATCCGTTCGGTGGGTCCCCATCGCCACCCATGCCTACCCATCTGCACATTTCTGGACGGCTTCGCTGAGATTTCTCTGCCGTGGGCAGTGCTGCCCATAGGCGGGGATTCGGTAAGGTCCTCAGACTTGCAAGTTAGAAGCAGACTTGCTTGTCTGGCCAGATTCTCTCTCTTATGCAATAAAGCCTAGAGTCTTAGTTCTTCTCAGTCTTTGATTTGAAGTCATCTGTCTCTTATTTGGCACTGTTTTTCAAACCCAGTAGCAGCATAATTTTGACCCCTATTAAAACATGTAAACATATATTCTCTAAATAATCTCTCTCTCTCTCTCTCTCTTACACACATGCACACACACACACACACACACACACACACACACACACACACTACGTGGCTCATGTCACCAGGTCCTATATTGTCTACACTTAGTTTAATTCTAAACTTTCTCTTGTTTGGTGTATAAACTAATAATAGCATAGGGAGAAAAAAAAAGCACCATATGTACTTTTGAGTACAGACTCTACAAATTTATTAACATTTTTAGGGTAGAAGTCATTCAGTTACTAAGCCCTTACAAAACACCATATGGAGGAAAAAGCCAAGATTCTTGTTCAATCGACATTCTGATTACAAGGAGAAAATGATAAGAGAGAAAAATGTGATTAAAACAAGATTTTTAAAAAGGTACTAATGTAGATCTTACTCATTTATTCAAGCAGAAATGGCTGGTAGAGGGATCCCTTACTCAAGTAGAGATGCCAGTTTATATTGAGAACATGTCATGCCTTCCAGCCCACCATGGGTGAGAGTATTTGAACAATATGCAAACTGTCGAATTCTACATGATCATTTCTACCATTTCTCATCTTGAAGCTTTATCGGAGAGAAGAGGGCAGATTTGTGCCAGCCTTTAAATTCCTTTCATGTAGATATGAAATAATGAATTCAATTGTGATGGAAAATTCTGGATTCCACTTCTCATTCACCAGTGACTACTCCATCCTTAAATAGGACAGATGAGAAAAAATGAATTGTGAGTTTTCTATTTTGGCGAAGCGGGGTTTCGGAAGAAGCCTGTGTAAATAATGCATGTGACCACATTCATCAGGATAGCTAGCTTGATAACTTTGCACATTAAATTATCAGCTCTTCCGGGAAATAAACTCGTGTGACCTTCCACTTCCTAATTACAGTTCTTTTCTGTGCTCTCTTGGTTTTGATTGAGTCTGCTAAGGTCATGTAGCTCAAGTTTGCTTTTTCCTCCTTCTTTTCTGTCTTATTTTGACCCCTCCTCTAACCTGTATCTCAAGAGAAAGGAGCTTGGGGAAAATGTTCTGACTCATTAATCTTCAAAGTTTCTTTTTTCCCACGGAGGCAGAGGTGTCCGCACTGGTCCTAGTGCCCGCCCATCTCTGGGTCGCACATGCGCAGTATGCAGCTGCGGGGTCCTAGAAACCCAGGGCTCCCAAACGCACGTGCTGCTGCTCCAAGGGCCTGCTGCTTCTGGAGCACACTCCGATGACCTGAGACACGGAGACATTTTCCTACACCGCCCCCTGCCATGCCACTCTCGAATTTAGTAGTCACCATTCTTGCAAATAAAAGGGAAGTATCAGGAGGATGCTCTCCATGAAAGACGACCGCACAGAAAAGTCATGGTAAAACACGTCTAAAGTTCTGTGACATTTTTGTTTTTAATTTTAGCATGACTGCCTTTAATACTGCTGATTAAGTTGTAAGGATATAATTTTCTGTTGATTTCCTTATTAAATGGAGAACTAGAAGAGTAAGCAGCACATTTCAGCTTAATGAGATCCGATTTTTCATAGGATGGCACATTGCTATATATAAAATACTTGTTTTCTAGGTTTCTCTGCCAGAGGTCTCTACACAGAGCAAACTGAATGACAGGATTTCCGGGTAAGCAGGAAGGAATAGTTTGGTCTTGCAGCTCAGAGAGTCATCTGTCTTATATCCCAGCTTCATTCATTATTGTAGCTTTCAGAGCACAGGGAGAGGAAGAGAATTTTACATCCATTTTCTTTATGGAGATTCTGCATTTTCCGGTTCTCTGAACTTGCCCTGCCTGCTTCAGGTGAGGAGGTGGATCTTCTGAAAACCTTCTGGATTAAGTTTCAGGGGCATGAAGTTCTCCAGAAGCTGATATCTATATTTGTACTGTCTCTTCACGAGGTTGTAAACTTTTGGGGAGAAGGAGTCGTGTTCTTTTCATCTTTGTACCCCGTAGGTACCAGCTTACATAATGGACACTCAAAAAATGTGGAATATTTTTATATAATTCTACTTAGTACTTGTGAAGTCCTGACCAGGCTTTCAACACTGTATGGGATTCGTCCTGCCTGACGAATCGGTGAGAACGAGTCAGAAACACCAAGAACATCTAAACGACAAGACCCCACAGGTCCTTGGCCCCACTCACATCTCAGCATGTGGCTTACCTTAGGAGAGTGACCTCTGGGAGAAGGTGCTGCCTCATGCTGGCAAAGAGCAAGTGCAGTTGGCACCCCTCGCTGAGGAATCTTCTCAAAGTTCATCTTGTCTAATCTTCTCGTATTGAATACGAAGAAACTGAGGCCCCAAAGATTAAGTAACTTGATACCCCATTTTTATGGGAGCATTTAAATTTTCGAATGGAAGAGGTCATCAATCATGAAGACTTTAGGGCAGAATTTGAATGAGAGATTCTTAATCTTTCCCTTCCTTTTCGTGGCCTTTGGCCTTAAATCTGCTGGCTCTGTCTCTTCAGGTATTGAGTAGAGATGACAGACATGTGCACGTGTGATTGGCCCGCACACGCATAGAAAGAGGAAGAGGAAGGTGATTTTTCTAAGGGGGCTTTTTAAAAGCTAGAAACCTTTATCGTAAGTGAGGATAGGTTTGGGGTCTCCTGGGTTACCTGTAATCCCTAGTTAGCATCCTGACTTAGGGAATGAAAACACAAGACAAAAATGAGGGACCTCTCTCTGCAATAAATACCACTTTCTCAATTAACCGAAGGGCAATAAGATGGATTCTAAAGCCAGAACAGGGCTTTTGATCATTCTTTGTTCAAAAACCACATATTAGTCAGGCGCAGAACAATTAGGCAATTACCGATATAAAGAGAAGGGGATAGTAGGTATATTTTAAGCTAACATTTCTAGCATCTTATCTTTCTAAGTCTTTCTCTTGCTAATGGCCAAAAGAAAAGTTAATCATGATTTGCTCTAATTATCCCATTAAAGTGGGATTGATAGTCATGTTTTATAAAAAATGGTGAGTCCAAACTGCTGAGTTAATTAGAAAGTTTTCCTTTGTGCTTCGGAGGAGCACATGCTCTTCTTATCTGCGGAATGACTTGCATAACAAAGCATTTGAATTCCTTTCTCAGGCTTCGGTGAAGTAAAGTGTATCATTACGGAAGGAGAAAATCATTCTGGTCCATAGTTTTCTTTAGGTTGTTAAATAGTTCCTGATGTAAAAATCCCCTCGCTACTCAGAGCCACACCGTCAGAACCCTCTGCTGTTCTCATATTGCTTGCTTTACTCATCCACCTTAGCTCCGTTCTGTAATACTGTTTTAGTTCGTTCCGGCTGCTGTAACAAAAATACCAGAGACTGGGGTTCTGGAACAACAGAAACTATTTCTAAGACTGAGACGTTCAAGATAAAGGTGCCGGCAGGTCAGGCGTCTGGTGAGAGCTCTCTTCCTGGTTTGCAGACAGTCACCTTCTTGTACCTCATGTGATGGAGAGGAGAGATTGGGAGGGGGAGAGGGATCGAGAGAGAAAGCGAGAAAGCCAGCTCTCCTGTCTCTTCTCGTGAGGCTCTACTCCCGTCATCGGGGTTCCGCCCTCACGACATGTTTATCTCCCAAAGTCCCCACGTCTTAATACCATCACCTCGGGGGTTAAAATTTCAACATATGAAACTGGGAGGGACACCAAACGTGCAGTCCGCGACACTGACCTCTAAATTTCATCATTGAATTAGGGGATTCAGCTCTCCAAGAACCAGAATTAGAACCTTTATCAGAGCATTTAGTGCTAGAGAGAAAATTCCTTTCAAGTTTTTTTTTTTTTTTTCCTGTTCCCTTGGTCTACTGTGTTTCCTGCTCCAGCCAACTACTGAGAAGTGTTGTCCATCGGTAGTTCAGCTGGGATCTCTTTACCACCAACAATGGATATTTGATGGAGTCTTTAGAGGGGCACCGCACAGGCTGCAGCTAATCACAGAGGTATTTTTTTTTTTTTGTCGAAACCAGTGACGGTGAAATTGGTCTCCATTGTCCCATACGAGCGTCTTCGGTTTGCACGTCAGTTCTCTTCTTCAGGCGTGTGCGACCACGGTGGCGTGTCGGCATGCCCGGGAGGGAGCACGTTTGCCTGCTCCAGCCCAGGTGCCCCCAGATGGCCCCTGACCCGCTTTTGCCGCACCTTGAGTTCTGTCCATCGCATTCATCACTCTTTAGATAACCGATCTCCATACTTCCACGTTTAATGGATCCTTTTATTGACTCCAAGCTTTGTGAGGACAGGGCCACATCTCTCCTGTCCCCGTTTGAATTCAGAGCACTACACCTGTGCTCAATAAGTAAGTGTGTTAGGGTTCTCCAGAGAAGTAGAACCAACGGGGTGTGTGTGTGTGTGTGTGTGTGTGTGTGTGTGTGTGTGAGAGAGAGAGAGAGAGAGAGAGAGAGGGAGAGCAATTGTGGAGGCTGGCAAGTCCAAAATCTGCGGGGTAGGCCAGCAGGCTGGGGACCCAGGGGAGAGTTGCAGTTCAAGTCCAAAGGCTGTCTGCTGGTACGGTTCGCTCTTCTGCCAGGGAGGGCAGGCTTTTTCTAGTAAGGCTTCAATTGATTGGACGTGGCCCACCCACATTATGGAGATGAATCTGCTTTACTCAAAGTCTACTGATTTAAATATTAATCTCAAAAATATCACCTTCCCAGAAATCTCTAAAATAATATTTGGCCAAATATCTGGGTCCTGGGGACCGGCCGGCTTGACACATAAACTTAACAGTAGGTGAATGAATGGATGGATGGAACTGTGACTCCAGTCTTCACTGTGCTGTGAGGATCCTACACATTCGTATAAGGCCTTAGAGCTCACACCCCTTTTCACCTACATCATCTCCCTTGACTTTTAACTTTTAATAGAGAGGTGGACAGTACGTACGGGGCTGGGGAAGGGGACAGATGAAGACACTGAGATTCAGAGAAGGCAAGGGAGTTCGCAGAGGTGACTCAGCTTTGCAGAGCGCGTAGGGACACCCTACGTCTTTGTTTCCAGTGTTCTTTTCCTGATCATACAACCTACATTGGCCGTTTCCCTGTGCCAGGCGCTGTTCCGAGTGTTTGACTTGTATTAACTTGTTAGATCCTCTTTACGACTCTGTGGGAAGGGTCTGCTATTATCACCCTCATTTGACATCCGGGGAAGGTGAAAACAGATTTGGGGAATCTGCCTGAGATCACACACCTGGTCCGTGGTGGAGTCGGGGCATGAGCCCCAGTTCTGGAGCCTGTCGTCTGCACTGCACACGAGACTGTCTCCCCGCACACTTCCGATGTAGTAATTTTGGTTTCCGAAAAGGCCCAGTAACGAACGTCCCTGGCTGTCATAACGCAGCTGCGTTTGTCGGGTGGCGGACATGGAGCCGAGGCTGAGGCTGGGCCACCGTCCTCAGCTGCCTGTGTCCCACGGCTCCCTCTTCCCTCATCATCTCGGAGAGCTTTGTCATTGTCACCGTGGATTGCCTTTTACGTCTCACCTTTCCCTTAAATAAGCAAACCAGCGAAAATAAATTCATATTCAAAATGATTATTTAAAGGGGCTCAGCCAAACAAAGTTTTAAATTTCATGAGAGAAAAAGCCATTGCACTTTAGCCTTATTCCAGAGTAGTGAAAACTCAGGACTCAAGCTGGGGCATTAGGGGGCGGGGATGACGGATGGGGCCCCTGGAGCTGACTTGATATTTAATCACATCCTAGATTATATCGAGTCATGTGGGTGAAGGGGTTTCATTAAGAATTCTGTGTCTGGAAAACCATATCAGTGACAATAGAAATGTTTGAATTTCAACTTTTGTTTAAAGAAGCATGTTGTATTTATTGCGCCGCGGTCTGTGGAGACGATGCTCGGGGAAGCAGCCCTCCCCGGACCCTCCCTGCTGGCCTGCGCTCTTAGTTTCTCTCATCGTGGACCACTCTGTCCCCTGCATCCACATCCACCCACTCTTCCAGGTCCGGCTAAATGCCCACTTTCGTCAGCATCCCGTATCTGTCCCCAAGCCGGCTCCCGCTCCTCTCTGACATTTCATACCATGCATTACCCCTAGGACAGATTCTCCTCATCAACCATTTACCATTTACTGCTTTAGACAGTATTGCCATCATGTTCTACGGGTATGGTTTATCTCCTCCACTGAGTCTTGAGGGTGGGGATCTTGATTTATACTGCTTTCCTGTCCCCTCAAATGCTTAGCCATATGCCAGGCAGATAGAACTCCCTGAATTGAAAGGCATTTAAATACAGAGTATAACAGAGTCATTTTCTGATCATTCCCGCTGCCTTTACCAGCTCCATCCCTCATTCATTTACGCATCACCCATCCATCCGTGTCTCTGTCCACCGATCCATTCGTAAAGGCATGTATTATGTATCTGCCTTGTGCTGGGTACACAGATGAATTCAAGATGGACTCTGCCCTTAAAAATCCCAGAAACTGCTGTTCGAAAGAGTCAAAAGTCATTCTTTAGGTAGACAACTTAAACTAAAAATACCTATTATTATTATCATCACTGTGGCTTATCATTGCAGATAAGGCTGAAATTTGTGCAAGATAATTGGCTTCCCAGTGAGTTTTCCCCTTTTACTGAGTGCACTGTAATAGTTCCACAGTATTCATATTGCATCATGATGACAGCTGGTAGTGTAGCAGGCAGGGGAGGATGTACTTTTGTTTAATTTTTAATACTTTGATGCGCTACGTGCAATTCCCTTGCAATTAGTTCGTCTGAATGAATCGCGGTGGCGTTCTCTTTCTTAAGAGAACTCACACATCCTGACCCTGTGGCTAGAACTCCTCTAAACGGAAGTGATAAGGAAGTTGTGGTCTTTCTCTCCAAGGTGGGGTGAAGCAAAGGGCTTGTTCAAGGTCATTTAGAAAGCCCTCCACCATTCTAGGTTATTCTTCCCAGGAAGTTTCCCCAGGGCCTCCTGCCGTCCCCCCTGTACCCCATGTGAGGCCCCGGCTCAGCATTTATTTTGCTGTGTTGAGTTTGACCTTTGCCCCTCCTCTGCAAGCTCTCCGACCAGCCACATGCCCAGTCCCTCCTCACATGTGGCGGGTGCTGGATGCATGTGTCACTCGGGATCTGAGCGGAGGAAGTTGCAGAGACAGGGCGCCCACCATGCCATCGTCCTGCCTGACTTCTCAGCACATTCAGTTGGAATAATTTCAGTCACTGTTCACTTGAATAAACAACACAATGCTTGGGAAAGACACATTTATTTGCAAGGCGACACGCACGAC
>NW_006436814.1:2318504-2344992 GCF_000325575.1 Pteropus alecto
AGAGCCCAGTGTCTGCGTCGCCCTTACCCCCGGGCTCGGGGGCGATAAGGGGACAGGGTTAGTTAATACATTTTCCGTCTAGGCGACTTAGTATTACCAAAGATACTCTCGAATCTTTGACAGGAGTCGAGGCAGAATTCTTGTCAGATTATATAAGAAAAACAGCTCATCGTTACACGACACACACCGGAAGCTGTTATGTGTTTTAGCAAAGCCTTCGCGGCTGCAGGCTCATAGCATTTAAATTAAAATTTAAGGAATTCTGTTTTTACTACCAAATGGATAGTGAGTAACAAGAGTTTTTGATTTGTTCTTGAGTTGGTCTATTTCTTTCGATCAATACTGTCACATTTTGGCTCCAGACGTGACATGTCATGTGCTACTGACGTACCAGGCCCTTTCCTGCCTCTGTCTCTGTTCCTCTGCCCTTGTCTGTGCCAGGGGTGCTCATCTCTCCATCCTTCCTTGGCCTGGACAAACGCTGCTCTTCCCTCGAGGCTCGGCTCCCATGTTACCCGCCACCTGCAGCCCCTCTGCTGTCCCCAGCTCCATGCCCTGTGCCTTCGCCCCCACACTGAGCAGACTGTGGAGGAAAGGAGCTGTATCTTATTTACCTTCTTTGGTGTTCATTCGTTGGAAGACACAGGTGCTCGTTCACCTCAGTTCATTGAGCACCTGCTCTCTGCCATCACCCCTTCTGGAGGGAGACTGGGATACTCCCAGGATGCCCAGCTCACCCTTGCGGAGCATCCCTTCTCTTAAGAGAAGAGACGGACTTATTGAGATTCGCGTGCGATGCTGCGCCTGGCAACCTGCTACTTCGCTTCTTGCCTACAAAATAAAAGGGTAGCTCTGGTATTTCTTCATTTTAATTCCGCCATGGTATTTGTTTTAAAATTCAGAGATTACCGGATGTGAGTCCCCTTATTATAGTTTGTTCTTAATTATATCAGAAGAACGACAAAGAGGTGACTTGGGGTTTGTGTTGCTTTCATAGGGTATCGGGGTTTAAAACACTTCGCCGACGTCACGGAGGTTCTCGGGACCCATCAGTTTCTGGGAGAGGGAGAAATGCAAACCTGTCACCCTGTCAGTCCCTCCCCTCCCAAGGGAATCCGACATGTGACTCTTGAGTTGTTAGACGTGCTGTCAGGTGAGCTGTCTCCCCCGAAGACATCTTCCTCCCAGCTGCCAGCTCCCTCTCGCCACCACCCCTCGCTCCTGTCTGAAGAGTTTTCTTCAGACAATGGTGACGCGTGCGCAGCCTTCACCCCGTTGGTCTCCCCCAGACGCCCTGTGCGCTGGAGAGGATAGATTCTGGACCTTGGGGTCTCGTCATCCACATCACAGCCCCTGAGGGAACCATGCTCAGGCACAAGGCAGGCCATCCTGTCCAGTCCCCTGGAGGCCTGGCTGACAGCAGCCTGCACAGGGGGCCCCAGCCCCTGCAGGAGAAATCAAGGTGCCTTAGAGAGGGGGCAAGTGCTGCCCGCCGAGGCTGGTCTGCAGGTGCCCTGGGGAGTCCCCCTCTTCAGCTCCTGGGAGGCTGTTTATCAGGAGGGTCGCTAGGCGGACAGGAGGCAGCGCTGAAACCCGCCGGCACAAAGCTCCCTCCACGCTGAGCTTGGCTTTGAGTAAGGAAACGGCAGAGGCGCAGGCCCCAGCTGGCAGCAAGTCGGTGGTGGGAGAGGAGAGTTGGACGTTTGGGGAACAGCCTGGGCAGCTGCAGATACGGAGGGTTCCCCGGGGAAGAGCGACCCTGAGGTGAGGAAGGCAGAGTCATCCGCACGCACAGTGAACGGGCTAGTGAAGGGTCTTATAACGAAGGGGTCACGGAGGTTCACCCCGTGAAGGGAACCACTCGAACCATTCCATACAATTCTGATTCAGGACTCATATTTGAATCCCAGCATTCCGATTTCTGATGTAATAATAATAGTAGCTAATAAGAGTAGTTAGCACGTGTCGTGTGCTGAGCACTGTTCTAATATATAGGATGCACTTATACAATCGATTCATTGACATGCGTGGCACATTTGCATACATTAACTCATTTACATACAGAATACTTTTGCATGCTGTCCCAGCCCGTTCAGGCTGCTGTAACAAGATATCACAGACTGGGAACTTGAACGATAAACATTTAGATTCCACGGCTCCGGAGTCTGGAAGTTCGAGATCGTGGCACCAGTGGGTCCGGTGTCTGGTGAGGGCCCACTTCCTGGTTCACAGACTGCTGTCCTCCCTGTGTGTCCTCACGTGGTGGGAGGGGTGAGGGGGCTCTCTGGGGTCCCTCTTATAAGGACACTGACCCCATTCACGAGGGCTCCACGTTCATGACCTGATCACCTCCCAAAGGCCCTGCCGCCTCGTGTCATCACACTGGGAGTTAAGTTTCAACATGTGAATTTCAGGGGACACATTTAGCCCACAACACACACATCGACTCATTTACATACATAGCACATTTACACACATTCACTCATTTAAATCACCTGTTTTACTGATGAGGAAACTGAGGCACAGAGCAGCACTCGCCTGAGGTCAAACAGGTCAACTCTGGCTCAAGAATCCGAGCTCGTGACTGCGCTGCATGCGGCTCTTGCTGCGTCTGATGGTTTGACTCTCACCCACGATTCCAGTTGGCGAGCGGTTTCATCAGCCAGCTGATTCCCCACACCGACCTACGGAACATTTTACGAATGAGACGGAGGTCTCCTAGTCAGGGAGGGATTCAGTGGGGACGTCCAGCCTTGTCCAGCCTTCTGCAGCCTCATTTCCTGCCACCGCTGGGGCTGCCTCCCAGGCGGCTGTGGTCACCGTTCCATGCCTGGCGCCTTCAAGAGGGGCCAGATCAGACTCGCAGCTCGGTCAGCCCTGCAGGCTCGCTCTGTCTCCTCTGCCGGCCTCGGCTGTGGAACCACTTCTCATCTGTGCTAGTGGCCACGTCCCAGGACCCAGCCCAGAGACTGGGGAAGGCCGTCCTGGGGGGAGGGGGAGAAGGTCAGGAATATTAATTTGGTTCGTGACTGACTTGCCTTTTTCACTTAATATGACATTTGGACTCTTCAAAACACATAACCTGGTAGCAAAAAAAATGGCAGTTCTTAGGTTATACCCTTAAAATAGGAAGATCCTTACATTGCTTACAGGCGGTCTTCAGGGAGAAATTTACCAAAAATCTCATGGTTGGGCCTCTGCTGTGTCGGCACATTCTCTCTGTGAGAGGCAGGCCCAGGCCTCTAGATTTGAGGCTCTGTTCTCAACCTCTATGCTCACTGATTCCGCTGGTGTCTTTCATGACCAATCGGCTTTCCACCTGCACACCCGGTTACCGAATCAACCTGTTCGCACTCAGCGGAGACCCAGGCCCTTCACTGAGGCTCTGCTCTTTGCCTGGCCGGCCCCTTGCTCTTGGGGAAGTCCTTGAGAGGCCCTGCGGGGTCACCTCGTCTGCGCCCCAACAGATTTATGAAGGCCCTTATCACATTGTGCTGTCCTTATTTGTCCAACTTCCCCCATCAGACAGTGAATTCCTCAGGAGAATTTGAAAAATTCATCTCCTTATCATCTCAGCATCCTGCTGCCTCCTCCCCGACCCCCTTCCCCCAGCACAGGAACTGTCCCTTAAAACACGTTTGTTCAGGTCATCAGTGAATGATTCTGAAAAGAGTCTATTGAAAGTGGAAATCCGCAATACTCAAACGACTCGCGTTAAATGCCGCTCAGAATCTCGTTCTGAAGCCGCCCCCGAGTCCTACGGCCTCCTTCGTGGGGACTTCACACAGGTTCCTGTTGTCTCCTCCCGTCGGTGCACATCTCCTGTTCCTGCCCCTTCTTCAAAGTGTCCCCACGTCCAGAATCATATTCCCCAAATCTAAATGCAATCGCTACGCTTCCCAGCTGGATTATGTTGAATCGCTGAGCCGGACACACCAGGTTCTGCACAATTCAAACACAGGCCGGGCTCCCACCGTGCCACGTCCCCGGCATCGTGGCCACGCGGATGCCTCAGTGTCCCCTCAATGAGCCAGACCCGCTGACCCCTCGCGTCCGTTCCTGAGCTGGAATGTGCTTCCCGCCCTTCTCTGCCTCACGGAACTGCTCAGCCTCGTGGAGCCACAGGCTCCACCAGACAGGGCGTGCCGGCTCCTTCTTCCCGCCTCTGCCAGGACGGTCTGCTTCCCTGGCTCTGTCTGTCTCTTCTGCAACGCTGACACCCCCTCGAGGGTAGAAGCTGTGCCATGGTCACCATGAATCTCCTGCTCCCAGCATGATGCCTGAGTAACTTCCCCTCCCCTTTTAAATGCTGCCTGCTGCACGGAGGGGTCAGCATCAGCTGGTTGAAAGCTTTGGGTTAAGCGCCGTCTGCAGGAATTCCGAGAAGCGGAGAGGAAGCGGTCCCTCAGCTGGGCATCTTTAGATGAGGCTTCAGCTGAGGCTCTTCCACTGACACCCAGACCTCAAGGCACACACATCCCCGCCCATCACGGCAGCTGTCACCCACTCCGGAGTGGTCTCCTTTCCAGAATAACATTATAAAGAACAAAATTTGCATTTCCGCAGTGTTTTTTTTTGGAGTTCGCCGTGGTGAAATATACTAATTCAGATGCCTCTGTCAGGAATGCTGAGGCTATTGGTGGCCCGTAGAGCACAGTAAATCTATGGCCTCGCCGGCTTCTTGCTGGTCCTTTGTACAGAAGTCCTCGTACGTGTGATCTCGTTCAGGTGAGAAACTAAGGCCATGACGTCAGTACTGCCAGACGCCACTCAGCCTCTGAAACGTACCGGCACGGAACAGAGGCGATGGCTTCGTTTGCCCGTGCGGCCCCACTGTGAAGACGCTCGAAGCTAGTTCGTGGAGATAATGTTTACAGTTCCCTCAAGAGGTCGGTGAGCTTGTCACAGCCACGGCCAGCCAAGGCCGAACGGCAAACAGTGAAGCAGGTCTGGTGCTTTCCTCCTTCTCAACTCAGCCTGTACCCCACTTTCCCTCACTTCCGGGCACCCTCTCCTGTCCCAAAGAGCCACAAGTTCCACCGTCAGCTTTCCATTCCTTCAGCGTCCATCAAGTTAATGGCAGATCACGTGATAACTGTGTTCACTGTACACAATCTTTTCTGGAATAAGGTAAAATAGGAATGAAGGAGCGAATGAATGAATGAATTACCAAATAAATGAATGCAATTGCTTTTGCTGAGATTTAAGGGGAAAAAAGGGGGAAAAGAAATCAAGGGTAAAAGTATTGATTCCTCGTCCTCTTCTCTCTTCAAAGCAAAAGCTTTCAAGGACAGCCCACTGATTGCTACCATGGGGTCGAACTTAAAACGGCAACGTGCACACGCCCACATCCTGGGTGCCCAGAGTGGAGAGGCCTGTCCCCGGCCAGGGCAGAGGGTCCGAAGTAGCAACTGGTGATTGATCAGGTGGCTCCTGTTTTAGGACACAGTCAGCGTTTATTGCCCCTGCAGGACCGACCCCTCAGGGCCAGCGATGACGGTTTCTCCAGAGATATTCTGGATGCTGCCGTGGCTGACGTGGCCACTCCCCTCCTGCCCCTGATGGACTCCATCGTGGCAGAGCTTCTCTTGTGGGGACCCTCCACGGAAGTCACCCCTTGTGCTTTGTTTCAAGGCTTCTTATTCGGCCACCCTTTCAATGCTTGGTGGCGGCAAAGGCTGTGTGTGCCCCAGAGTCCCAGCTTCCCAAACGGTGAAGTGGCCGACTCGCTCTCTCCAACCACTGTCCCCACGCGGAGCAGCCGTCCTCTTCCCATCCCCGGGAGCTGCTGAGCCGTATACGGGAGAGAGACAGTGGCTTGCAGTGACTCTGTAACCAAAGCTGACATTTTATTATGGCCTCCGGTGGCACACGGGATGAGCAGCAACGGGAATACGGGTGGGGCATTCGCACATTCTTCAAACTAGATCGTACGGATGATCTAGCACAAAGAACTCTGCAGAACTGGCTCATTTGCTGGATGGCTCCCGTTACCCGACCCCTACAACATCTGGGGGCGTCGCGTAGCTGGACCGCAGGACGGACCGCTTCCCTTAAGTATTAAGAGTGCAGGAAGGACAAGATTGTGGGAAAAGATATCCTTGTCTCTGTTCTTTGTCGTCATTCCCTGTTCCAAAGTCTTCACCTACGTGCAGAGTCTTGGGTTAGAATTCAAGGGGGAAAGAGGTTCTCAAAGCCTCGTTTAAAACGTGAACATCACTTAGTTCCAGGCTTTCTCCCTTGCTGTGCACGAAGGCATGAGAAGGATCAGGGAGCGCGTGTTTATTGACTAGTGTGTTTATTGGTCCAGACCAGCGACATCGCCCTCAGGCTCTCGATGTCACCTGGTCTCCTGGAGGCTCCTTGAGGGAGATCTTGAAAGACACTGAGGTCATGGAGAATTGCCTTATTTTGTGTCTTCTCTTGCATTTCCTGACTCATCACTTAGTGTCATAGCAAAGGTCAAGGACATGGGAAATAATAAACGATCCCGAGTTTCATGGACTCCGAGGGTTTTAAAGCCATTTATCCAAGCTGTGCTTTTGCATTGAGCTGAACCCGAGAGGGTACGAGAGGAAAAGAGCACGAATGGTTTTGAAGCGGGAGACCAGGTTCTGTGATTCCCCCGCTCTGAGCACGAGCAGGTTCCAGCTATTGCCAAGTTTAGGATGATGGGGATGCTTGGTTCTGCCCCGTGTTCACTGGACTGAGATGAGAGTTTGGTTTAAGATGCGTCAACAGAATTTGGTTGGCTGTGAAGAAGAATATTCCTGGTAGTCAAAGAATAAATGTTGCGACCCGGCCGCCAGGGAACGTGCAGAGCCTTGGTCTGGAAATGGTTTGGACTTTGAAGCTGGAGGATTATGCAAATGAGTTCTCTTTCTTTCTCTTTGTGTAATTTACCCCACTGTGTGTTGACTGCCTTCCCGGAGGAAGACCCACTGGGCCTTCAGGAAAATGTCCCCTTAAAGATAACAGAGCCGATGAATAGTCGAGCTTCTTCTGTCTTTTTCTGAGTGATTTCATATGATCATTTCTTTCCCTGAGGCAGACCGATGAGTTGGATGGGGACAGATGTTTTCAATTTTTACTTTATAGACGAGAAAACGGAAATTCGAGGATGTCAAGTGATAACGCCCCCCACATCTGCAACTAGCAGCACCCTTCTACGCATGCCACGTTCGCCCCGCCCCCGAGGGACGGTAACCTTTTCCCCGGGGACATTGCCCGTTTCTTTCTCCCCGTGTCTCTTGGTGTCCTGCACGACCTTCCGGATGCCACTCCGTGCTTCCTCCTGGACCCCTTCCCTGTGTCTCAGGATCTTGGGCCTATCGATCCACATCTGGCAACTTCCGTGGGCCGTGGGCGCAGAGCAGAGGCGGCACGGGGAAACTCGCGACAGAAAAGTGTTCTCAGAGGTTTCTGAACACGCTCACGTCCTTTTGCACAGTTCTAACTCCCAAACGCTCTCAGCCTTTGCTTCTGGAATGTGGGCCTGTGTTTAGAGGAGACAGGTGGCTACGGCCTCTGTGTTTCTCCCTTGGTGTTACCTGGTCACTATAGGTCAGTGACAGCTCAAGCCGAAATCGTTTTTGTTTGTTTTTGTTTTTTCCCCCGGAATGAGGATGCACTGGTCTACTTGCAAACTGGGTGTTGGGGCAACATATTCATCCTTCTACTATCAAGTTCACGCGACTGTGCAGATGTCACCAGATCTCATTACAAATAATTTTTAGCCTCTCCTAGGTGTCTCTCATATTTTTAACTCTCTCCTGCTCCGTTAAAATAGATCCATTAGAAGGATAATTCTGCCTGCCTTATAATCCACATTTTCACTGTCTGAAATAACAAAATTGTCTCCTGTCATATTTTGTTTCTATCATGCTACCCCCTCCCCCAATTAAGGTTTAAGTCTCTCGATGACAAAGAACTGTATTTGTTCATGTGACCCCCTCACGTGAATGGTGTTTGTTTACGAATCCAGTGAGCCACCAGGACATCGAGTACATACCCATTATGTGGAAAACCCCGTACTTACCCCTTGGCCCTGTAGGAGTCATGTCGCTTGACATGATGATGTACCCAGGGGTGGGAGATAACGGTGCTGGGGCGGAATGGGGCTCCTGATCGCAAACCCCACTTGTGTTTATACCAACGCTGATGACGATGAGAAATCGCCCCAGTTGTGAAAAGTTCTTTGATCCCCAGTTTGAGGGGCAGGTAAGTCAGACGTCCAGGTGGACAGAGCATCTTTGTCGCCCCAGCCCTGCTGCTCCTTCACAGATGAGAAGGGGATCAGAGAGGACACAGGGCAGACTATTCTCAGACTCCACACCGATCGGCTCTTCGTGAGAGGTGCTTGTCCCTTAGCTTTTGCCTCCCTTTTGTTTGGCCTCTAAACGCTTCGGTTAACAGAAGTAATTAAGCCTCTGACACTCTGTATGTACAATGGATTTCTGTCCCTCAGAGACTTAGGGTTCTGTGTTTGGTTGTAGGTTCCCAGTGTATTTCCATAGTCTTCTTTGCGAGCCTCTCGATCACGCCCTGTGAGGACATTCGTCCTTCTCTGCCCTTGATGGACATAAGAAAATTGTTTCCTGGAGAGAAGTCAGGTGCTTGTAAGAGGCAGCCTTTCAGAGAGGTTTCTACCACTGAGGGGCTCACCGTCCGGATGCCAGATCCGCATGGCTGGCTTCCCTCTTGACGCTGCCTCCTTGATTGAGACACGATGAGCCCGCCACAGGCCTTCGTGATGGAGGATTCTGTTAGAACAACCTCCTCAGGGACTAGCCTTTATCTGCTAAGTATGACAAGTGTGGCAAATGCACACAGGGCCCAGATCTCACGGTCTCGCTTGAAAGGCTACAAGACCAAGGGCCTGTGTATCTGCGCCAACAGACAGGGCTGGCTTTCACTCCACTCCGACAGGCAGGATCTAGTAACCTTTTCTCATATGGCCCAGAATGTTCCATATTGCCTTTTCACACTCGCTATGACTCCCATGGCCCAGAATGTTCCATATTGCCTTTTCACACTCGCCATGACTCCCGTGGCAGTAATCACTTTTGACGACAGAAGGAGGTAGATGACATCTTTGTATTTCAGACACTGAGTGTGCTGAGGGTCTAAGCATTCATCATCCAGCTTCTAGATTTTCATGGGAACAGAGGTGCTGCCTGCTCAGGTGTGGCTGGTTTGAGGACGTGGCCCCGCGGAGGGGCTGGGCACACTTCTATCGTTCCCTGATTGTTTTAAGGGATCGACTCCTAAATGCTGGTACTGCGTCATCACTAACTGCACAGAAGACCCTCCCACTGGCCCAAACTCTCTAGAACAGTCTTCCATCCTGGCTTCTCTGCTTCCATCACTGTTCTCAAAACAAATGGGGGTGTCACTGTGGCAGCCATTGAAATTCCTTCTCAACATTCATCATTCATTCTCGGGCATAACCAAAGAGACAGTGGGGCTCTCTGAGAGGGGGACTTGGGAGTCACTACTAAGAGGAATGGAGTTTCTTTTGGTGGGATGGAATATTCTGGAATTAGTTAGTGATGATAGTTGTATAACATTATGAATATACCTTTTAAAACCTCACTGATTTGTACTTGTTAAAATGGTTAAAATGGGAAGTTTTACGTCTTATGAATTTTATCTCAAAAAAATATATATAATATTTTAAAAACGAAGTATTCCGTCTCATCTCCTGGAAGGAATCGTCACAGCAATACTGTTCCCTCATTCGTACCTTCATTCCGAGGCACGCCACGTGCCTCTGCGATGTTCGTTTTTACGTAGCGTGACCACGGAATGCCCGTCTGGCCCGAGGGAATCGGGCGAGCCGGCCCTTCTGCGGCTCAGATGTGCTGCCTGTGCGGGAAGGGCTCTGTCCCCTCTGCCGGACAGGTCTCCTGCCTGACACAAACGGGGACGCTCATCCTCGCCTCTTCCTGCAGCCCGCTCCGAACACTTTGGTTCCGCGGTGTGAAATTCCTTATAACTATCCATGCCGGTAGAATTCTTGACATTTTGCCCAGTATCTGAGGAGGAATGAAACCTTTCTAACCCAGCTGAAATGCATGCAGAATAAAATGCAAAAAACAAAAGAGAAATCCGAGATCACAGAGGAGAAACGGAGGGCTTTGCTCCGCCATTGTCCCTGGGATGATTACAAGTGAGACTCATAAATGCTAATTTTATCTAAATTAAATACTTATTTTTCACCAGAAAGCCCCAAAGTTTGCCTAGGCCACAACGCTTTAAAAGTAATGAATGAAGATTATATTTCCCCTGAAATCAGTTCCTTCTGTGTTGTCTTATTGCTGATTTTTTTTGTAACTTATTTACTATCTCACCAATCCCTCCCCGTTCAGGTTTTCTTTTGTTTATTGATAATTGGTTAAGGGGGAAAAAACTCAATTTTTCCTATACTTTTTTCCTTATGAAAAATGAAGATTAACATGCTCTGCTGTGGGGCCAGTCTTAGATCCGCTTCAATAGTTCTTAGAGACCATTTGCTTTGAATGAATATCTGAGGCCAGGGACAAACTTGTGGAGCAGTCGGAGAGGGGTCCTGGGACCGGGGCGCAGTGGGGTGCGTCCAGGGAGGCCCAGGCAGGGTCACCTGGCCGTCCTACATCAGGGCGGGTTTCTCCCCACCAAGGTTCTGGAGGTGGGGCCACCTCGGAGCCCACCTTCGCCCTCTTGTATGGCGGCCGGGCCATTGACCTCCCTTCCTGTCTACACCGGCATCGTGGGTTTGAGGGAAGCAGACACACCTGTCCCTCATCGTTGCACTCTGTCACTCTGTTTTTCAAAGAATGGTGAAAATAAAATGGTGATGTTTGAGGGAGATTCTCTCTCTTATATCTTTTCCAAAGTATAAAGTAAAAACAAAAACGATAGTCTTTCACAGCTAGGCGGAAGTTGGATTTCTCTCACTGACACGTTTTTGGACTCTTTTTACAGTCCAACTCCCAGACGTGTCAGCTTCCAGGAGTTGGTGACTACATTCTCTATCCCCTCAGAGAGTGACTTTGTCCGAATCACGGAGACTTTGCCACGTGGGTGAGGATGTTGGGGAAATGAAGATTTAAAATCCATAACGTCATTAGCGCTGTCAATACAATAATTGAATAAGAGTTTCTGGGAGGAAACCAGTCACTGACAGGCTACCTTTTCTATCACTTTTCTTTTTGGGTGACATCTTCCTTGAATGACGTTCGCCGAATTCTGAAAATGAGGCAGTTGTCAGCAGAAAGCCTGTGACGTGAACTCTCTCATGGCACTCACTGCGACTTGCTTCTGCTGGCCTGGGTCCAGCTGTGCTCGGGTCCGAGCGTGCTCTGCAGGATCACGCCGTTCCCCACCTACGTGCCCTTGGCAGACGCCAAGACACGCAGGTCACAGAACTGCGGGGAGCACCATCCTGCACCCGCCGCCGCCTGGGAGGGTCGGGGTGGCCATGACCTTCCAGGAGCCCGTTCGAAGGGGCTCGCTGGCGATCATGTGCCCCATTTCCCCGCATCTGAAAATTAGAGAACGAAATATAAATATTAACCTCGGAGACTCATAAGCACAGGTTATCACTGGGAGGCCTGACGGGGTTTCCAGGTGATCTAGACTTGCCTCGAGAACAGGCCTGGAGCGACCAGGGCATCTGGTACTTCCGGTCCCGGCCATCAGCCATCGACGCGTGGAGCGTCATTGTTGTTGGGGCTTTTACTCCGTCATAACTTTTTTTTTTTTTTTGGTCCTTAATTCCCCCATACTCCCAATAATCATATTTGACATCAGTTGTCTTTGTGGAAATTCAGTGATTTTTTTTCCGTAGCGACAAATGCCAACTCAGAGGCCCTCCAAACAGACCTATGATATCAGCCTCTGTCTGTGTGACAGTCCCATGGGAGAAATGCCCCGAGCTAACAGCCTGAGCTGATTGTCACATGTCATGGCCAGGATGCCGCCTGGCCAGCTCTCGATCTGCACTCTGAGTGTCTGGGCATCGAGCAGGTCCCCTAGGGATTTCCAGGCCTTTTCTGCCTCGTTACCTTGATTATATAGCAAGCATTTCTTCAGGGTTTGGGGAAGGGGGTGCTTTAGTGCAGCTCCTCTGAAGCCCATTTCCACATGAATCACCTCTGGCCTTTTTCTGTTCGGCACATCATTTAGACAAAGAGGAGTTTGTATGTGTCACTTCCCAGCAGACTGTCCTAAGTGGAAGCCTGGGATTTGGAACTGGGGTTTTTTTTCTGTCCTCTAAACGAATGCCTTGTTGGGTGGTTGTTGCCACGGCGCAGTTTCTCACGTCTTTATGGCATAAGGGACTGCTTCGGCCACAGGGGCACACTTCTTTATTATCGATACGAGCAACTTTATTTCTGGTTTTATATTTTGTGGAATTAATTTTTGCTTCTCAGCATCATTTGCGATGTGATTCTTCTCTAAATTTAATATAAAATTATATACTCTCACAAATCCTTCCTCTACATTTCAGAATTTTGTCTCTGAAAATGGCTTTTTAAATGGTCTAATCCAAACCTCTTATTTTACAGATGAGAAAACAGAAATCCAGAGCAGGGCTTCTCCATAGCAGCTCTACTGGCATTTTGGGCCAGCTAATTTCGCGTATGGGAGATTCCAGTGCATTGTGGGGTGTTAAGCAGCATCCCTGGCTTCTACCCTGTAGGTGCCAATAGCATCCCCCACATGGGGACAAACAAAATGGTACTCAGATATTGCCAAGTGTTCCCTGGTTGAGAACCACTGGTCTAGAGGTAGACACAGGTGTCTTGAATCCCAAACCCATTTTCTCTAAGTCGGGCGACAGAATGAAGCTCTCAACCTGCGAAGAACTCGCAGTGACGGATAGACAGTCCCACGGCCCTCGAGGGAGGGAAGGAGGCTTGAGCTAAGGGATGGAGGGTGGGAGGTGCGACTCCGTGCAGAGGGTCCCAGTCTCCCATCTACTCATAGAACTGGGCCCATGATTTCCTGACTCAGCTCTTAGACGTTTATAAGATGCGCGTCCAGACTGGACAGACTTAGCGGGGGAGAATGCTCGAGGCAGAGGGATGTTCTCCCAGCGCTGGCCATCCACACACGCAGACAAGCTCCACGTGGGGCTGCGGCCCCGCAAGCCTCAGGCCCTGGCACGGCTCAGCCCCGCCAGGCAGACACCCGTGTGGCCCCGATCTCCTGCGTGGAAGTCCCAGTTCACACGGCTTCGTTGGTGCTTTTTCCGAAGCCGTAACATACATCCAATTTGTATGTTACAGGGCTCTGTTCTGTCTTTTCCTTTAAATCTTTGTCACTCTTCTCTCTGGGCCACAGGCTCAGAGGACACCTGTAGCCCTAATGTGCAGAGTGTGGCAGGTAATGAATGCTCCAGGGTTTTGCCACTTTCCGATGGAGAAAGACAAGTGTAATTACCAGGAATTTCATAGGTGAGCGATCAGAAGTTTTCGTGCCAGGCCTGATTCTGGGGTCTGGTATGAACCTGGGTTTTCACTGTATAAAGGTAAAAATGGAGACTTGTAACATTTGTTTCCTGAACTCTGTCTTTGGCTCAAAGGCTCCGAGGACATCGTCGGAGGTGCCTTTTCTCTAAACACAGGATCTCCTTAGGTGGCTGTGCTTACGGGCAAAGCAAACATTTCCCTCCACTCTGAGTCTATTGTTGAAATGATGCTGGAAATACCAAAACAGAGAGCTTTTGCCTGAAACTGCTTTTGGGTGATTAAATGCGCTTTCACAGCAAGAGTTAATGAACTGAGAATTAATAGGTTCTGGTTACGTTACCCAAAATTGTGGGTTCTTTTTTTTATTTTTTGAATGAACAGTAGGGTATTCTCTGCGTTTCTGAGTTATTTCCTTTGCTGCCACCTGGTCATCATCCAAAGGGAAAAACAAATTAGATCGACTCCGTGAGCTGTATTTCATTGCCATCCGCATGCGGACCACAATGCTCCCTTTTCCACCAAGTCAAGAGGGAACATTCTGGAAACTTTGAACAAAGAAAAATTCGTGTTGATGTCTATAGTTGACATTTCCTAAGGGAAAGAAAAATAACAGCAGAGCAGGTCAAAGGGGGGCCTCAGTGTTCAGGAATACTGGTCTGCGTGTCTGAGGAAGAGCTGGGCTGCCTCGCTCCCCTCAGCGAGCAGACCGTGGCTGAGGGACGGAGCTCACACCCTCTGCCACGTCTTCCCAGCTGTCAAGTGGGAATGACAGCTGTGTCAGGCGTCATGACGATGATGCTCCGAGCACAAGGGCTGGAACCGTTGGAAAAGAACTCTGACTTTTACAGAAGAACGTCCTGTTGCCACAGGCCGAAACCCCAACATGCCCGCCCATCACTTACTTTCGACTCCATCACTTCCCTTCTTCCCTTTGCCAGCGGAAAATCAACACAAAGGAGAGTCTCCTTTCCCCGTCTCCATCCCCAAGAGCGGCTGTTGCCTGCAAACCGAGATACTACCTGAGCAAGCAGATATATCAGTCATCCTCAAACTGGGTATTTTGAGAAGAATGTCATGAAGGGACTGTTTATGGAAGGATGGGAAGGGTATAGAAAACTAGAAGAGTTAATACAGTCCCCCGGGGCTGGTAATTCAGAGGGCCAGCACCCCCAGGTCTGCAGAGTCAGAGCGAGGGATTGTGGGGAGGCCTCCTGACTTGCCTCCCCGCTCCAGAGGGTGAGCGGGTCTGTCGATGTGGTCTGGGGGGGCCCGGGCACAGAGCAGGATGGAGAAGGGTAGAGAGCGCATCTTGGCGGCACGGAGAAAAATTGGCCCAGCGTGGATCAGACCAATTCTTTCAAAATAGCCCTCCTCACTCACTGAGACTAAAAGGCATCCCTGCTTTCAACTGCGGCCATCCGTCTTTGTCCTTGATGAGTATGGCTTACACCCCCGGCCCCCTACCTCACCTGTCATTTTCTATCCTGTTTGTTGCCCTCGTTCCTTCTGTACGGTAATAATGGATGGAGAAACTAGAGGCTATTTCAGATCATCTCTTTTGCTGCTAACAGCATGAGGTTTTTCCTGCCATTAGAGTGACAGAGACCTAGGAGAAGAGTTCTACTCCGAGCTCATTGCATTCATTTTCCTCAGTGCAGACCGTCTTTCTCCACAGCCCCTGCATGACTAAGTTCTGCCTGTGTGGGACACAATGGCATAGGGATAGCTTCGGCCCACTCACCAGCCAGGCTGCTGAAATGCAGATTCCACATGTCAGGAGGTATCAAACTGCATGCCCTTTGGGTCCTCTTGAGTAACATTTAGAAAATTATTTCTTCGGATATGTCGTTGATACCCAGGAGACCTACCAGAGTTGATGCTGCCTGGATGGATATTCACCAGGCCCGTTACGACTAGTTTTTTCTCAAGTTCAAACAAAGAGCCATGGCTGAGACCTTGCCCTTGATCAGAATAGCACTGAGTTCTGTTGCAAATACCTTCTTGAGCATTATAATGATAAAGATAGACGGACAGACTGTGTGTGTGTGTGTGTGTGTGTGTGTGTGTGTCTGTCTGTCTCCTAAAAATTGGCGTCAGTTTGCTTAGAGCCATCCATTCTCTTGACCTACATTTGGTGAATGGCTTGTATGGGCAAGATGACTGACTGGGGTTTTAGTCCTGGGGTCTTCAGTTCCTGTAAGAGTCCATGACCACAGACTCATTAATACCTTGCTCCCTGGTGGACAGCCATTAAGTGGGGGAGGCAGGAGGCATGGATTCACCACATTTAGCTGTTGAACTTGAAGACATCACATTAACTCTTTGGGTCTCAGGCCTCTTGCCTGTAAATACTACAGTAAGCATGAACTAACTGTCACTCTCCGAGTGAGCAATGTGGAGTGACCTAGCCATTTCACTAGAAGCTGTCCTATTCCAGGCACAGCATGAGAAGGCGTGATTCCTTGAAAAAGACAATAATGCTGGGGAAAATAGAAGGCAACAGAAAAAGCAGAAAACCAAATAAGGAGGAATCGACTCCATAGAAGAAGACATGGCCATGTGTCTACAGGAGTCGAGCAAGGCTGTTGAGGACAGGACGTTGTGGACGTCACTCATTCGTAGGGTCAGCAAGAGTCAGGGCTGACTCAAAGGCATGTCATACAGGTGTAACATTATATCCAGTCAATATCCGTTGAGACTTGAACAAAGACCCGTATGGTCTTGGGAAGCCAGATCTATCGGACACACGAGGAAGAAGGGAGCTAAACCTCGTGCGACCACGATGCCGTCCCTTGTCCTGCCTGCTGTGTCTGCTGAGTGATTAGCAGCTCTTCTTGACAGAGGCCTTATACAAGCTGTGGATTTACAACCAATGGGGTCATCGTATTTGGCAACCTGTCAATAAACTACACGGTAAAGATTTGAATAATAGAACAGAACAGTTTCAAAAGACTTGTTACAGTCTATTGAGTCAATAACTTAGAATTTTTGAAAATCCCTGAATACAAATTTACACAATTTTGAGTTGTTTTACAACTTATCAGGCCATTAATTTAAGTTTTAAAAGTCCCTTAATATACTTAATCACAGCCTATGCTTTTTTAAAGTGCTGAAATATGTTTCAGCATGCCGAAGCATAGCAACACAAGGAAAAAATGACTTTAGGGAATGCCATAAAACTTGCCAAAGCAACCATAAATGTATTCAGTGTGAGGTCTGTTTTGTGTGCCATTTACAAGCAATAGTTCGGGCTTGATCTAAATGTTCGTATATGCCCTCTTGCCTTGTCTCCCCAGGGAGGCAATTGTGGTGGACAGAAAGGCATACATGCCTTTCAGCAAGAGCTGGGTTCGAATCTCATTTTATGCTACTTCCTGTGACCTGAGAGAAGCCATTTTGGTGCTTTGAACCTATTTCTTACATTACAGTAACAGGCTTACCTTACAGGGTCACTGGGAGGATCGGCACAGAACGATGCAGAAGTCCTGAAGAGAGCCTTGTGGAATTGGGACCCAATGCAAGAGCTAACACTGAGCATGAAAGTCAACAGCATTCTCCAACACCTCCCCCACAAAAAACCCTTACACGTCCCCCACTGTCCTTCAGAGAAGTCAGCAGTCAGAATACACTTACCTCGACATTGTTTGTAAATTCAGACACACCTTCTACCCCAGTAATCAGTGTAACTACCACCTCCTACCCACCCCCTAAAAATATAAGAATAATTTAGATCTGGGCAGGTTGCTTTAAAAACATTTCCAACCCCTGATCGAATATGTCATTATTGTTTATAGAGCTTTCTTCCTCTTTCTTTGTATCTCCTTTCATTTCTCTTTGTACCCTCTTCTAGAACCTTCCCAGGAAAGACCCCATTTCTGAATGCTTCCATCTCTACTTTCTCCCTCTCAGATTTGAGAATTGCACTCCAACCAGGTGAAAGGCACTATTGGATAAATAAGATACAGACAGTCCTTCGAGGCACTCATAGTCTTACAAATTGGAACATGAGCTTTTTGCCTGGAGCAGAAGCATATAACCACCAAATCCGTGTACCAAAACCAGCTAAGACTCTCTCAGCTGCCACCCTCATGTCCCCACCCAGACACCCCTACCCCAAATTTGACCTTCTGAGGAAAATTCATTATAGTCTCATTGATTCCGTTTTTATAGACAAATGCTTCTTATCATGCATGAGAGTTTATTAAATCAGTTCATTCCAACTGGAGTTTACTGGAGCCCTCTCCAATGCTGCCCCAGGGCCGTTGCCATCTGGACTGTGTTATAGGCGGATAGTATTATAATAAGATCTTCTGGTACCTAAATGGGCTTCAGAATGGATCTGGATTGCATCATTATCCTCACGTGAAGTGTGTCAAAGCTGGAAAACCTGGCTGGAAGCTCGCCAGGTTTACCCTGCCCAACAAAGCAAAATCTAGTGAGCGTCACATGGTTTTAGTGACTGGCTGAATCTGAACTATTTCCATCAAATTCAGATATCGGGCTGAATGAAGCACGACCTAGAAGCAGAAGCTCCTACCCTGGTGAAATGATGCTAAATCTTCATAACCGTCCTCCACGTGAAATAAATATTGACCGCTCTGTCCAACTACACATGCTTATTGATTCTAAAAATTGTTAAATGAAAATGTTAAACATTTTAAGTATACTCATCACACACACACTCATGCACACATCACACACATACACTATAAGCCCCTTGAAGACAGCAACTGATTTTTAAGCTCTGTATAACCCCAGAGCCTTGCATGGTACCTGGCCCTCATTAAGAGGTACTCACCAGATGCCGGATGAATGAGGGATGGATGGATGGAGGCTTCCTGGTTCCTGACCTGGACGTTCATTAACTAGACTAGTGGTGGGGGAGGAGGGCTGGCCAAGAGTCTGGGAGAGCCGCCGGCCATTGCTCTGTTTAATTTGTGTCCCTTGGGCAAGTCTCTCCTAGCTTAAGTTTTCTGAGTCCAAACAAGTAATCCGCACCATGCTCTGATACAAGACAGCTGTTCATGCTCTTTGGAAATACAGACAGGGCAGTTTGTGAGTTCACCTGGAAGGCAAGATGAAACAGCGCTACGTACTCGGGAGCTCCATGATGGAGACACCCCGCAGTAATAGAGCTCGGCAATAGATAGATGATGTGCAGTCTGCAAGCCATGCTTCACATCTTTGAGGAAAGCTGATTCCATTCGATACAGAAAGGCTTGTTGAGGGTATTTGTGGGACCTGAGCAAAGTTCGCTTTTATAGTTAGGCAAGCCACAGCTGTACACCATCCATCCCAGCACATGATAAATGCTTCTGGCATTTCCTTCAGACACAGCCTGCTAAATATTGACCGCTCTGTCCAACTACACATGCTTATTGATTCTAAAAATTGTTAAATGAAAATGTTAAACATGTTAAGTATACTCATGCACACACACACTCATGCACACATCACACACATACACTATAAGCCCCTTGAAGACAGCAACTGATTTTTAAGCTCTGTATAACCCCAGAGCCTTGCATGGTACCTGGCCCTCATTAAGAGGTACTCACCAGATGCCGGATGAATGAGGGATGGATGGATGGAGGCTTCCTGGTTCCTGACCTGGACGTTCATTAACTAGACTAGTGGTGGGGGAGGAGGGCTGGCCAAGAGTCTGGGAGAGCCGCCGGCCATTGCTCTGTTTAATTTGTGTCCCTTGGGCAAGTCTCTCCTAGCTTAAGTTTTCTGAGTCCAAACAAGTAATCCGCACCATGCTCTGATACAAGACAGCTGTTCATGCTCTTTGGAAATACAGACAGGGCAGTTTGTGAGTTCACCTGGAAGGCAAGATGAAACAGCGCTACGTACTCGGGAGCTCCATGATGGAGACACCCCGCAGTAATAGAGCTCGGCAATAGATAGATGATGTGCAGTCTGCAAGCCATGCTTCACATCTTTGAGGAAAGCTGATTCCATTCGATACAGAAAGGCTTGTTGAGGGTATTTGTGGGACCTGAGCAAAGTTCGCTTTTATAGTTAGGCAAGCCACAGCTGTACACCATCCATCCCAGCACATGATAAATGCTTCTGGCATTTCCTTCAGACACAGCCTGCTAGGAAGACTTTTAAATTCTCAAATGCAGGAGTCTACTGTATTGATCAGATGCCTTTTATCAAAGGTTGCTAAACCTCCTCAGCCGCAGAAGGTATGCTCCCCCCACCCCCACCCCAGGCCTCCTCCACAGCCCTAGCCTTCCAGGCAAAAAAAAATTTGTTGGAATACGGTATAGATCTTAATTTGTTGGAGGTTTTGTGTTTTTTTGTTTTTGTTCTGTTTTGGTTTGTTTTGTTTTCCTATCTTTACCATATGCGCGATGCAGAAGGTCGTAACTGGGAAAATATCTCATTTACTTGGTACTTCCTACCTTAACCTCCATCTGATTCTCCATTTTAAGAAGAAAATAAAGAGAGAACACATCCTTCAAATAATCTTCTGTATTAGAATTGATCGTTTTTCTTTGGACTCATGTCCTGCTGCCAGCAAGGGCCCCTCGGCCAAGGCAGAGAGGCAGGTAGAGGCGCCGGGGGTTTGCCTCTGGCCAGAGGAGACAGGGGCATCGCATCAGCGTTTGCTCCTTTACCCTGTGCTGAGCTTCCATCGTCCCCTCTTCTTACCGGCGTGCCCTTCGCTCCCCTGGGGCTACGAGGTTTATCAGACCCTCTCCGGTCCTTCCAACAAGATGGCAGCAGCGAGACTGGGGATGGTTGAAGCTAAGCCTAGAATTGAAATTGCTTTCGGTCTAAGCCTGAAACTTGAAAATAAAGTCCTCCGAAGTGGACGTGCCACCACTGCCCTTTCACACCTAGTCCCTGCTGTTTCTCCATCCTCCCCACCTCCTCCTCGTCCCACTTGCCCTCACAGCCATGGCCTGGGCTTGGTGCATAGTGTGGGTTTCATATATATTTAGTGAAAATGGACAGGTGCGTGCCTGAGATGGAGGGAGGCCTTTTGGAGGAAGTGACAGAAAGAACGGGGGTGATCATGGCTCATGCTGCTGTTCTTGAACTTTTCTTATTGAGTAAGAATGAAAAACTATGATTTACCGAGGTCCAGGGTTTTGGGATGGAGATACTGGCCTCACATTGTCCCTCCCCCGACTTCCCGTCGCTTAGCTGAGGTGAAGAGGTCGTGAGAAGGCAAAGTTCAGCCTGGTGATCCTCTGAGCACGTGTGGGGCTTTGATGAAAGTTAAATTTGCCTAACACCCTAACCTTTAGCCAAGACCATTCCAGATTTCACCCTTTTGGCCCCAAGATCCCTCAGGTGCTTTTTCCTGCTAGGACAAGTCCCTTCTCCTGTTTTCTGGGACTAGGGCTGCAGAGTGACAGGCTAGGGAAACGGCCCGTCTTGGAGTGCGTGTACTCATGGCTGTCCTAAGAGCTGACTCCCCAATCCTGCGTCGAACCAAGCTCCCCAGGCCCTAAGCAGGATGCCTGTCTCTCCAACCACCAAGCATGCAGTCCCATAGGCCTGGAAAGGCCTGGAAAGGCCTGGAAAGGCCTCAGTGCTGGACTGAAGGGACTCTGTACTGGCTTACCTGACACCTATCCCCAGGAATCACTGAGAACCCAGGCTGACGCTGCCACCCCCAGGTCTCATGCACACGTAGTACTTCCAGGCACAAAAATTATCATCCCGTGGGATGTGCACATAGTTAATAGAACTCATGAGCCAGCATAGATAGTATTCCTAAATGACAGTTTTACAAAGAAAATACATATAACTGATGAATGCGAGAAAAATACGTATCTAATTATTAGTAATCACGGCCATTGCCTTTATGATTTAGATAACTAGGTTGCTGATCACGGTGACTTACAAAAGCCTTTGTGAATCTGGTAGCTAGTAGTTCCAGACAGTCACCTGACTAGGTCATTCGACTTATTTTCAGAGTTCTGGCTATTAATTATCTAGGTCAAAGGCCAGAAGCAGTGGGATATTGAAATTCCTGGGACCAAGGAGAACCTGGCGGTGAGGTGCACAAGACACCAAATCAAGTGCCAGGTTATTAGCAAGCTGCAGATTTCATATTTATAATAAAGTGAGCTGCAGAAAAAGGAAAAGCAGCTTCTCCCTCGGTCCTGCTGCCTTTCAAGCCACGTAGCGTCTCTTTGGTGACAGACAAGTCTGCATCAGCAAGAAGCAGCGTTTCTTGTACGTTTGCTACGTAATGACAAATCTGTCAGCGCTTCGGTCGTAAACACGAGTGAGCTCCGGTGGTAAATGGGCCTTTGGTTAACAATAAGCACCAAAATCCAAACCGAGTCCCTCTGAAAGAATTCGCATTCAAGGAGCACCCATGCCACTTTTCCTGAACATTCCTCCCATGCTATGTATCTTCCGAATGAGGATTTCGAAAGACAAAATAACCGCAAACTAACCACAAGAGTTTTCCCACCCAGGATCAGGAAAAATCTCCAATTGTCACTTACCGAAGATTTACCAAAAATCGAGTAAAAGAGAGTGTGGCTGGAAGTTGAAAGACGTAAGCTTAACCTTGAACGTATCTAACCTGGGTGGCCTTGGGCGAGCATGGAGTCTGCCGCAGCTCTGTACCGCACAGCGAGAGGACACTTGCCCTAAGTCTCTCATATGGGCATAAACGATTAGGAATCTAGTGATTAGGTCTTCCAAACTCCTAGGTCAAAGGTCATACAAGGGAGAGCTGGGAGAGCAGGGATTATCTGTGAGATGCCTGAGGACATGGCACGAATGTGGGTTCAATGTGATCGTAACTGTTACTTACTGAGCACCTACTTTGTGCCTAGTACTTAGCGGATTATATGCTTAATAATCATACAAATCTCTTCCAGATAGGGGTTATGAACCCCATTTTAGTGATGAGGAAACTGTTAAAATCATATGTTTGTAGTCACGCAGTAAGAGCCAGGATCTGTCTGACTTCGAAGTTCGTGATCTTCCCGGTAGACTCATACCCTCAATAATTATAATAATTTTAAATTTTATATTATGAATTTTAAACATATGAAATATTTATGTTATAAAATATAGTAATTATTATTATTATTATAAAGTAATAATAGCTAATATTTATTGAGCAGCCACAAATGATGGGAGCCATTGTGAGGGGTGTTATAAGCATCTGCTCATGCAATGATCACAAGCCCGCCGGGCAGGTTCCGTCATTGGAATCAGTCTGTCGATGTGGCAGGAGGTTACGTCACTGTCCACAGATATGCTTCAGGAGAAGGTACAGCCAGAACTCAAACCCGAGCAGTCTGCCTTCAGCGTGCATGCTCCCAAGCTCCAGGGCACCCTGCACGCAGTCATGGGCAGGGGGCGCTGACAGCGAGTGTCCTTAACATGGAAGGGGGCCATCCGGGCACACCTTGGAATCCCGTATCCCGCGTCACTTTAGAGCCGAGAATGTCTGTGACTTAGGCGCTACGTTTAAACCAGCTCCTCCATTTAAAGTAAGTTGCCTCACACGACGAGCTGAGACATGGGGCCTCTGTCACAGGCTGCTGTCACAGTTCTATCTTTGCTGACAGACCAGGCCCTGCAGCGTGCCTGTCCTCTCCCCACAGCCTGGCAGCTTCCCCTCAGCCTGCTAAGTGGTGTGAGGGAGCTTGGCCCCAAAGGCGGCCAGCCCGGCCGTGAGCAGAGCCTCCAGGGAAAGACTTTTCCCTGGTTTCATCTCCTTCAGCGCCACTGGCCTGGTGACTGATTCGCGGTGACAAGGAGCTTTGCGGGTTCTCTTCTCCCTCGCTCCCCCAAGCCCTGCTTTCCTGAGCACCTCTCATTACGGGGCCCCATTTACCGGTCGTGCACGTGTCCTTGCACACTTGGCTTTATTATGCCACCACTTGTCACCTTCCCCAGCCTGGCTTTTAATAATGGGAACCTTCCTTCTCCAATGGCTTTACTGCTCGTTATTTGCTGTCTGGCACCACTGGCACCCCTGAGAAGCCAGCTTCGCCCGGCGCGGGGCCAGCCCCGGCTCATCTCCTCGGAGGTGGCCCAGCCCTGCTGGGTTTGGGGAGGACAGCACCCCCCAAACTCCAACCCAGGACGCTCACTGCAGAGAGTGCGTGTCAAAGGCCACTGCCCTTCCTCCTTTGCCAGGCCACTGGCTGTGGGCAAGTCACCTTTCAGGACAATAGCTCAAACCTCCATCTCCTGGGCCTTTAAGTAGGAACTATGTCATCATAATATTTTCTGAACGAAGCCGCCGTGGGGAACCCAATGCAAGTGAGATAGTCCTTTGTAAAGGTAAATTGTGTGCATCTTGTGAAGGAGTCATGGCGGAGGCACAGATTGCTGACTGCCTGCCTGAGTGGTTGCTTTCGTCAACACAGAACAGACACTGTCCCCCCAACAGGCCCTGAGTGCACCTCCGTCTCCTGGAGTCTGCCCTCCCACCCCGCAAACTCGGCCCTGGGTCCGACTGCTCTGGACCTCCTCCAGGGGAGCGCAGCCCCACGATCTCAGAATAGGTCGTGGGGAGTTATTATTACTGTGGTTTTATGCAAAGAAATTTTATTTGGTTCTGTAACTAACAACTGACCTGTGCCCAGACTCTCCGGAGTCCCGCCAGGTGTGGATCTGAGATCCCGTAAAGGTGACTGTGTTTTGATGGAACAGTGACTTCATGAGATACAGTTAAAAGTTCCCGCTGTAAATTTGGGAGCACGGTCTGCTTGGTTGTCCACGAACTTCTGGTTTTGTAGTGATTTGAGACCGCTGAGATCATTATGTTTTTTTGTTTTTTGGGTTTTTTTTTTTTTTTGTAGATGATTCCTGTGGTCTCTAAAAAACTTCTGGGACCTTTCAGTCACAAGATCTTTGTTCAGAAAAAGTCATTTTTAGATCTTTTCTAGAAGTTTTACCAGAAAAGTATTTAAACCTTCTCCTTCTATCAAATCCAGTTTTAATTTGCTTCTTCATGGAACATCTTTGCCTCTCTGTCCTGTCAGGTTGCACGTTGGGTAAATTAAAAGGACAAAGGAAAGTCATATTTATGGGGCTCAGTATGCCCGTGGTGGGTGAGCAGTAGAATCTTACGCTATGTTATAAAGGGAAAGTGTTCTTTAAATAATGGCTGGAAAAGCGCACCCTTGATCTCTTGCAGTGTGTTTTAGAAGTTGGCACTTCATCAGAGTCATTTACAATAGCTTTCCGTCAGTGTCCTGAGCGTAGAAGGATGTAGAGGATTGTGAGTTTCTCGGTGGGTCACAAAAGCGAGTGTGGTAAAAAGAACACGTTCGGAGAGGTGCCCTGCGTGTGAAGTCCTGTCTTATCTGCAATGGTTGGAGAATTTTCCTCAACTGACTAACGCAGACATTGTGAGCACATCCCTCACTCCGATCAAGACAGAACAAAGAAGGAACAAAATAAGGGAAATACCACACTTCGCTTTTAGACGCTCAGATGAAATTTTACGTAGATACTCGCCTTTCGTTCAGAAAAAGTAATTTCAGATCTCTTCTAGAAATTTTTCCAGGAAAGTGTTTAAACCTTCTCCTTTTATAAAACTCAAAGGCGTAAGCAGACCACATAGTCTTTATCTAATTTTTTGGGGTGGGTGGGGGCGGTAGGGAGAGAATAATTTGTTCTCTGTCTCTCTTGCTGTTGTGTATGTGTATGTCCATTAAATAATTTTTTGCTTCAATTTTTAAAAATAAGCCTAGGAGAGGGTTTTCTGATGTCGTTAATTTGATATAGAAAGGAATATAAGTTCTTTCGCTCCCTTCCTTCATTATGCCGCTTGACAGTCCATCTTCACGACTGTCCTTCAAGGTCCACACGTTAGATCACACAGTCGCTCCGTGCTGGTGACATTTGGATCAGAGCCTTGTCTCCTGCTCTTGGCTCACGGCCATTACACCCGGAGACTGTGAGAAAGGAAACACGCTCATTACCTACAATGGACCTTTCTATTATCCCTCCACGTTTTGCCCCGAGGAATTGAACCTCATCTAAAACTATGCAGAAACCAGGAAAGGCTTCCCGTCCGCAGGGCAGGGGGCAGGTGCTACTTCCACGTTCGCTCTGCTCTCAGCCAGGCCTGGGACACCCTCTCGGTCTTCCGCCCACACCTCGGGCCCCCCATCTGAGGCAGAGAAAGTCACCTGTGAGAGAGAGGTTGGTCAGCATTTCTGTGGCTCACACTCACCATAGGGCTCCCTGTGTCACTGTCACCGCCACGTGCCCCAAGAGACAGGAAACAGGGTCCCCGACTCGAGGCGTTAGCTGCTGACTGGCTCTGCCGTTTGGCTGTTCGGTCTCAGCACACGCTTTGCGTTTAGAATCCCTTCGACTGTCTCATCATTTCTGCTTTTCCTATCATTCTTCCCGTTGGCGGATTTCGATGAACCTTTTTATTTGCCCCTGACTTGCCTTGGAGAACAATTTCCAGACACGTTTTAGGAACTTAAGAATCGATGTGGAAGCTTTAAAGCTATTTCTAATACTGCTGAGTTTGAGACCAAAAAACGATGCCAAATGGTACTTCTAGATAGGTGATCCGACTTCGCCTTGACCAATTTCTATTGAGCTGATGGTTAAAAATCTGTGGACTGAGACGTCTGTAAAGAGAGTCGAAATATAGAAACATAAAGGAATTGAAAGATGTTAGTGGTTAATTTACTCCTCTCACCTTTTAGGAAAAAAAAAAAATTTATCTTCGCCGACACCGCACATTTATTGAGCATGTATCGTGGCTGACGCGGGGACCAGGGAATTGTCGTTGTTTTGAACGTGTCTACCGAGGGCCTTCACTGTGGGATCCACAGAGGGGTTTAAACAAGGTTCATGCACGAGAAGGACGGCCAGCTTCTCGCTTTGTCCCACAACCTTACCATCATCTGCAGCCTTTCTGTGATTGGCGGGGGGTCCCTTGGGTGGTCAGATTTGCCCCAGGCCCTTCTGAGCCTCCAGCTGGACAGTGGCAATGAAGACAGGCACAGACACAGGCTATGGAGAGCCTCCCCAGGCCTGCCCTGTGTGCTTGAACTCTGTGG
>NW_006436814.1:2345048-2398947 GCF_000325575.1 Pteropus alecto
TGGGGCCCACTCCTCATTAGTCCCCCGCGAGGCCACGTGGCAGTTGGCCATGGCCTTTATGTTGACGGAGCATCTGTACAGTTTAGGAATGAGGCTCTGCCTCTTTGTCTCAGTGAGTATCCCACAAATCCTTTCTCTCGGTCCATCCTGCCATCCAAGAGGAGCAGCTGAAGTGACGAAAGAGCAGGACATAAGGACAACTGCTGTCCAGAGCAGCAGCTGCCTCTCGCCACCCACTGACCGATTAGATAAATGAGGCAAAATGGGGTCTCAACCAGTGAGAACTCTGGCAGAGGAAGCACCAGCCTACTCTCAGCTGAAGCGGGGCGTCAGGCCCTCCTTCCCCCAACTCTCATGGGGCCTTTAGCTCTCTAGATCCCATTCCTCCCGTTCTGCTGTTGGGAGTGAAATAGTGACTGTCCCTTTTACCCTGTGGGACCCTCTCCCTGGAGCAGCCCAGGGAGGAATGGTTGAAGCAGGTGTTGCCAGGAGCCTACCCATGTTTGCAACAAAAGCAAAAACTTCCAGCAAGAAATCCGGGGCTTGTCTCCATCACAAGTGGTATCCCCTATGTGCTTTAATTACCAAGGATTAAGCCGGAAGTGGCGTGCTGGACTAAAGGAATAACGGCACAAAGGAAATGAAGCAGAAAATCCCAGTTTCCTTCCTTTAAGCGGAAAAATATCCATTTATTTAAATGAATTGCAAAGAAAAGGACGGAGTGCCCCACGTGCCAGAACGTCCCCCAGCACTGAGTTCCATAGGTTTTTAAAGAGCCATGTATCTCCCTGGCCAGACCGGAGGCTGGAATCCTCAGCCTGCCTGCGGAAACCCAGCTGCAGGCCTGGGACTTCATTAAGGCGCCGGAGCGTCCCTCCCTGACAAATGACTCGGTAAATCCGCCTTGCTCTCCTGCTTCTTCTCGTAGGCCCTCGCCTGGCTTAGCTCATACTTGATATTCAGCACCTCTAGTTACCCAGAAATCGCACGTGAAATTGTGAAATCAAGAAGCAGGGGGCCATGCGACTCCAGCAGTTCTGCCTGGCTTACATCAGCTTTGACTTGTGCTGTTCAGAGGCTGGGCTGGGGGATTTGCTTACTGAATCCGGGGAGGCCCCAAACGCCTACCCAAAGTCGCAGTTTGAATACGTGCTCTTAGTGTACCTGCTGTGTAACTGGGGCGAATCTGTAGAAATGAACGGAACCAAAATAAGATTTGAGACATTCATGGTGAGGAAGAAGGCTGCCTGAGTGGAACGTAGATGGTTGCAGTGGTTACTGTCACACACGCGTATGTGGGACCTGACGATGTTCCGCTAGCGGGAGCCCGGTAAGGCCCGGCGCTGACACCTAGCTCGGTCCGCAAGGGTCCCATCCTGTCATCCGTCAAGGGCAAGGAATCTACCAGAGTCCAGGACAAGGATTTCTAAAACCTTATCATTAACGCTGTGATCGGGAAATGCGAAGATATCATCATTCGGAGGGCGGGAACTACAGAGAGGAGGAGGGGGTGGAAGGAGAAAAACAGGCACCCTGGGCCCAGCACGCCCCATGCCAAGTTCTTTCATTCTCACGAGAGTCCCATCAGATAGGTAGGTGAGGCGCTGGGAAGGCCCGCCCCGTGTGGGAGGCCGCCGGTGGCATAATGGGACGGCGTGGGCCTTGGAGTCACACAGAGGTAGGATCGGAGCCCCGCCTTCCGCCACAGGTTCAGCGATGCGGGGCGAGTTCTGTAACATGTGCTTTCTCGCCTGTGCAATCTGGACAGGCTGCCTACACCCTGGCTTAGGGCGGATTATATTAGTTACTGTGGGGAGCAGCGCAGCTGTAGCACACGACAGACCCTTGGGAAATGGCAGGTGTTATTGTACGTACAACCTCACGGTGGGAGAACCAAGATCTGAACCCTGAGCCACACCCCAGCCCTGTGCTCCTTCCGCGGTGACCCCGGGCCTCCGGGTCCACACTGGGGGGCTGTATTTGGTGCGGAGGACGAGCCCAGCCGGCGCAAGCGCAGACCCTCTGATGAGCCCAGGGCCGTGGGAATCCTTTGCATGTCGGCTCTGAACACTGCAGACTGGTTCCCAGGCCTCGGTAGGCAGGGCTGAGATAGGCCGGAAGTGGACCTCATTCCGCTACGCACAGTATAGATTATTCTCTGAGCATTTCTGTATGTTTGAAGTATTTTATCTAAAAATTTACAACCCTCTCCCTAAAACTGCGTAACTGAGATTTTTTTAGATCTGACCATTGATTAGATGAAGAGGGCGGGATACAGAGGAGCTTGAAGATTATCCTCTGCAGAGCTTCAGAATTTGCCATGTCCCATCACAGCAATTACCCGCCTGTGTCTGCCTGCCCTACTACTGTACGTATCACGTGTCTTTGCATTCCCCGATGCCTAGCCCAGTGCCTGGCACATAGTAGGTACTCAGCACTCTTGGGCTGATCTAGCAACATAGTAACAAAGAGCCAATAAGGGAGCAAATGCCGTCCCTTTCCCTGCGAACTGAGCCTCCGGAGCTGTGCGTGTGGCTTCGGCATGACTTCCGCTCCCCTTAGGACTGTAGGGCAGGTGGTCATGGGGGTGGAGCTGGGTTGGTCACTTGCACTAGAAATGGTCACGTTCAGTTACTCAGGAGGCGGGGTCAGTGGGGCGCTGCCTCCTGGTTTCCACCAAGATACACTTTCATGATTTCAGGTGTCAACTTCCATGCACTCACTTAACGGGATCCCAAATAATGGTTCACACGAGTCTTTAACCACTGATGCCCTTTGGAAGACATATCAAATGCTGCCCATTAAAAACAAGCCATTTCACGGGCCTTTAATGATGACACTAATCACTGTGGATTTTTGTCTCCAAGAGTCCCGATGAGCAGAGGCGAGAAGTAAATTATGGAGCTAACTTTTATGTCCGTGGTTTATTGATCTGTGAGCTTCAAGGGAGCTAACTACAGCAGCCCGGAAAGCTTGGCAGTCCAGACTACCTTTTCATCTATGTAATTGGGACACCAGGGTACAGTTAGTTTCCAATTTATATTAATAGGAAGACAAAGAACATGATGTGCCATTTCTGTAATAAATAATGGACATATCAAAATATTCTACCTGGTAATTATAAATAAATCAGTTTTCCCACAAGCCGCTGAGGATCACATTGCTAATTCATTGTGTACTTTATCACAGTTCATCAGGAGAAGGTTCTGTGCTGCCGTGGATACTTACGTCTCCAGACTATAACTTAATCCACGTCATTCCCGTTTCTTGTTTCTTAACAGGTGAAAGTCATGCTTCGCATTTGTTCCACGTTAGCTCGTGATACCTCAGAATCCAGCTCTTTCTTAAAAGTGGACCCACGGAAGAAGCAGATCACCCTGTACGACCCGCTGACGTGCGGGGGTCCGAATGCCTTCCCAAAGAGAGGCAACCAGGTTCCTCCTAAGATGTTTGCCTTTGATGCGGTCTTTCCACAAGATGCTTCTCAGGTGGGTAGCGATGCCTCTCAGGGCCAGGCAATGTTAATTCGTTCCAAAGAGTTTTCATTCATTCACTGAGGCCCGTGAGATGAGAGGGTGTCTTCCGGAGCTCTCCGATGAGCCAGTTCCTCCACCCACACGACAACTTCTGGACCGGTTTGAGCTCCACTGAACAGTTCAGTTCGTTGGAATTACTGATATCGTGCCGTGGGCAGGACCACTCTGCCAGGATTTCAACAAAACATACCCTTGGGGAGAAGAAGGAGCAAGCCAGTCAGTGGATGCATCCAGAAGCAGAAAGATAGCAGGAAGTTTCAGGACGATGGCACCGAGGTGCTGGCAACTGGGTGTGGGTATGGAAGGAGGGGAAAAATGTTTCGAGGAGCTGGGTTAGAAATAGACAGGCTCCTTGGGCCCCACAGAGGGGAAGTCTGGAGTGCTAGTTAGGAACTAGAGGCCTAAGCAGGGAAACTGAGGCTGACATGCAGTCCCGTGGCCTGGATCTGTGGAGTAGTGGGGAAGAAGAGAGGTTGGGGTAGCTGTTGTATCAGCCAGCTACTGCTGCATCACAAACCACCCTAAAATTCAGTGGCTTACAACAGTAAGCATTTATTATTGCGCATGAGTCTGTGGGTCAGCCGAGCCTGCCCCAGCTCGGCTCACACGTGTCTCTGATCAGCTCTGGCTTAGGTCAGCAGCTCTGCCGATCTTGGCTGGATGCTGTCACACGTTTGGGGCTTGGCCGGTTTTAGGGTGGTCTAGAATGGCCTTGGCCGGGTCACCTGGTCTCGCTCCGCATTGTCTCTCACCAACCGGCAGGCTATCCTGGGCTTCTCTGGTGGCAATGGCATGACCCAAGCATGCAGGCCTCTCGAGGCCAAGGCTCAGAATCGAAACACCGTCTTTTCTGCTGCATTCCACTGGCCCAGATTCGAGGGGCGGGGAAGAAACTCCACCTCTTGGTTGGAAGGGATGCAAAGTCACCCTGCAAGGGGCTGCGAAGTCACATTGCAAGGGGCACGCACACAGGGAGGGGTGGAAAACCATGGCCATTTTTGTCAATTTGCTATGAATATAATCTTGGGGGCTCAGAGTGCCAAGATTCCTGGACCAAAGCTTCTGGAGCCGATCCCAGTAAGAACAGATGTCTACTAGAAGATTCAGTTGCACCATCTGGTGCAATTCGTGTGCAATGACTCGATGCCACCGAATCTTCTGGTAGACATCTATAAGCCAGGTTATAGGTATACGGTGGCCTATTCTGCTTGCATTTCGGCATCAGACATCACCTGTACCTTCCCAATACATTTCCTGCACTTCCCAAGATTTATACAAAACAGTGTATAATAGGGTAACTAACACCCCTTAGCAGGCAGCTGTTAGAACCCCTCCTGTTAACTTCCTCCACGTTGTGTCTGAGTGTAGGAAGGCACGATGTTCACACAGGCTCCTGTGTTGATCTGTCGGCACATGGCACACGTTATAGGCTCCATTCGTCAGCAAGCTGAGCATGCGGTTTCCTCAAAGAGTTGATCATGAAAAGACATAGTACTTTATAAGTAAATAAGTTCTATGGTTTCTCTCTTCATTGTGTGTGTGTGTGTGTGTGTGTGCGTGTGTGTGTTGTACCACCCTACGGGCTTACTAATCTAAACCTCACATTGGGTCTAATAAATGGCCTACAAATAATTTAATTAATGCAGTTAAAAATTTCCAAAAGCAAATCTCCCTAAGTTGTAAGAATTCCAAAGCAAACCCTAAATTAAATGTGGACTATTAATGTGTTTTAAATTCAGTCCAGAAAAAGGAGCCATTTGTATTGCTCGTCTTTATTTACATTTCATACTTGGTTGCAGAGCTCGTATGCTCAACATTACAGATGCAGTCGCTTTAGGATGATTCACTTTTGCTCAAATGTTCAATATTATGATAAACTACGTTTCAAAAAAATTTCACCGGCATTGCTGTTTTCACTTACAGACAAGGAAATTGAGACTTGAAGATGAAGTCTCTCTTTCCTGAGCAGACATCTTTTCTGTATTCTTCCCCTTGACCTCTCTGTGCCCTGCTCCATACAGGATTGTATCTTTGACCCCTGTTATTTTATCCACGATTTCCTAACAGTTCGTCCTTGGGCAGTCACTGCACCTCCCTGGGCCTCAGTGAAGTCTGATGTGAATCAATGAATTGATCCACGTGAGGTACTTAGAGCAGAGGCAGCGTGTAGTAAGTGCTCAATAAATGTGAGCTGCTTTTACTCTGATATCATCACTGCTAATTGTAGTATCATGCTGCTGGCCCTAGCCAGCCTCAGCCCCCAAGGGGCGAATACCCTTTGAGCCCCCAAAGTGAGGAAGATGATGGTGTGTGTGCAGGGTGGGCCTCTGCTGAGGTTCTTGCTGTTGGCCTGTAAAACATCAGCCACCACGGTGGCCCCAGGTAGTTATTAATTTTACTTTTAACAGCTTTAATAATTTTACTTTCTCAGTCTCTAAGACATCAGCTTCCTGGAGCTAAGAAATTATTAGAAGAGTCCTTTCTTCTTGTCACCCTTCTGAGTCATCTTTAGCGGTCTTCACGGGCCTTAGCTGTCATCAGGGGCCCACCACTGGGGCAGAACTTTGGGGAGGTGACTTAGTCTGGGCTGCCACAACAGAACAGCACAGACTGGATGGCTTATAAACACCAGAAATTTATTTCCCGCAGTTCTGGAGGTGTCTTCTCACTGTGTTCTCATGTGGTGGAAAGGACAAGAGATCTCTCTGGGGCCTCTTTTATAATCCCATTCATGAGAGCTCCGTCCTCACGACCTAATCACTCTCAAAGGCCCCCCCTCAAATGCCATCACGTTAGATTGCAACGTATGAATCTTGGAGGGGACCGATTTGGTCATCAGCAGGAGGAATGGCAGGGAGGGGTCAGCCCTGCGGGAGATCAGAGGCTTCTTGTACACCTGGCCCTGCCCACGGGGTCTGTGCTCAGGAAGGCCGCCTGCTTCTCTGGGCCCAAGAAAGGCAGCAAGTGGTCTTCGGGGACCACTGTCAGCTCTGAACAAACAGCAGATGGGCAGGTCCCTGGCGTCTCTTCTCAGTGGATACTGGGCAGGAACTCTGCAAGGGGAGGCTGCCCGCCCCGTGCCATGCGAGGCCTCTCCTGTGTCTCCTCTGTCCTCGGGCCTTTGCACGGGGGAGTCGGTAAAGGCACTTCGGTCCACACACAACCAACATTGTTCCCGCTGACCTTGAATCGAATACGGTTTATTTTATGGGTGACTCAGGGTGGGCTCTCAGCCTCCTAACCAGCATCTCACTTTATGTCCAAAGAAGACAGAGTTCATTTGGCAGTGACTTCTTCCCGCTCTGGCGAGGCGCCTCTGCAAATTCCATCAAGAAGATTCTACAACCTCAGTCTCAGGGTTGAGCGCCAGGCTCTGTTGCCTCGGTCTTGGGGGCGGGCGGCAGCGACAGAGCCTGCCCTCCCCACGGCAGCCCTCTCCTGCCAGCCTCTTTCACCTAGGAGGTGCCCCTAGCAGAGTTGCCCAGGCGACCACCGGAACAATTCACAATCGTCGGGAGTGTGGTTTTTCAATCTCGGTCAGGGAGAGAAAATTGATTTCTGAATACTTAGGTTCATTGTGCTGCTGCAACCTGGAGCTGAATAACTACATTCATCGCCGAGGCCGGGTTCTCAGATTCCCACCGGGAGGCCCGATGCTCCGATGACTGCAAAGCCCCGGTGTTCGCACAGCCTTCAAATGCCTCCGAGACATCTGACTGCAGCGCGGAGACCGGAACAGAGGCAACGGCACGCGGCGAATAATTCCGTCTTCCCGCTGCTGTGAAAGCCTCGATGCAAACCAGAGAGAGGCTTCCCGGAGCGCCACGCTGGCCCGTAAAATCGACTGGGTCCTTCCCGTTTGCAGAGCGCGATATGATGGAGCGTTAGTGAAGAAATACGAAAGTCATCAAGAGCTCGGCCCCTGTCTCGGGAGCGAACACGTTTCCTTTGTAAAGGATTCGTATACGTCGCACGTATCTGTAGAGAAAGAAAGAAAAGGCTCGTTTGGAAAAGAGGAGGCTGTAGACTGAGAAGGAGGAAGGAGATTGGGAAAGAAGCAGACGTGCGTCACCGAGCTCCTGCTGACACTGAAACTAGCGTTCTCAAGGTCATTTTCCTGGATGGCACATCACCTCTTTCTGTCCTATAAGCCCGGTCCATTTTATAAGGAGCGTGTGCGTGTGTGCACGTGGGTGTGTAAAGGAAGGATCTAGTTAGCAGAGGGCGAATGGAAAGTTTACATGCCTTGTCTGGGAGGCCAAAAGGGTGGCACGGAAGGGCATGGGGCCCTCGGAAGCGCCCTGTGTTCCCGTTCCAGCCTGTTCCTGCCTGGTCCGCAGACGCGGCAGCCGAATTGTACCAGACATTAGCAGAAGGGTGATCTGCAGTTAGTGTGTGTAATGCGGAGGCTGGCATGGGGGTGGGCGGTACCAGAGGGGGTGCAGCACCTCCAGAAGTCATTATGGGCTGAACCACCCGAGAACGCGATGACCTCCAGCCCCAGAAAAGCGGGCTCATATTTCTGTTATTAATGGTCCACTCACCACTTGTGTCTCCTCTTGTGTCCACCAGGCTGAAGTGTGTGCTGGAACCGTGGCAGAGGTGATCCAGTCTGTGGTCAACGGGGCAGATGGCTGCGTGTTCTGTTTCGGCCACGCCAAGCTGGGTCAGTGACAGCTGTACTTTTTGGTGCTGCTCGTTGGATTCCCAGTCACCCTATTCATTCTTCTGTATTGTCCCGGAGTCCTCAGAGGAAAGGAACAGTTGTCTCCCTTAGGTGCTGCGTTAAATAATCATGAATCATCATTTCTGCTTTTGAAATGTAGATGTGCGTCCGAAGTAAATACCCGGTCATCTCGGGAAGCCTTCGAGGCCAGGAGATGAACAGAGCAGTGGCGGGGTTGTTCCCGCTTGGCCCAAGTCAAGGTCATGCCCAGGAAGCCAGCAGGAAAATGTAAATTTCCTGAGCAGGGGCTGTTGGGAAGCAGAGAGGGATCTGGGCTGGTGCCAGAGTCGACATAAAAGCCAGAGAAGCAGCTCCAAGCAAAGCCCAGAACCCTGTCAGGACCTGTCTGGGGAGAGTCTGACAGCCGTTTTTGCTTCCCAGCATCCAGCTACTGGGTCAGCCCTGGGCTGGGCACCTGGGGAGGGAAGCCACTGAACACCTGACCATGGGTTTGCTGACTGAATCCCCTCGAAGTGACCTGTGGCCGTCTACTCACCGGGTCTTACCTTACATGCTCGATATGTTAGCAATTGGGGGAGCTCCAAAAAGGGTCCCTTGGCCAGGATGCCAAGAGAGGCCTTGCGGATGGCGGAGGCCAGTGCCAGGCCAGACAGGAAGCCCTCGGCCTCCCGCTGCTGCTGGTCTTCCCGCCCCGTCCTTCTCGTCTTCATTTCCGATCAAAGCAGCGATCCAGATTTTAACGGAATTCGTCTGTGCTGTACAAATATACACCGTGTTTAACTCGAGAATGCATTTAAAGTGTGAGTGTGTGGATTTCATCTGTGGTGAGAAAAAGAAATAGAATAGTGACGAGGCGTCCCTGCCTTCCCACGACACGCAGAACCGTGCGGAAACAGAATAGCTTGTGCTGCTCGGGGCCCTCGAGGTCCATCGTGATTTAATCCTGTCGTTGGCCTGGGCTGTGGCGGTCTTCATGGCAGCCATCTCGTCGGTGGTGCTAGGAGATGTCTTTCTGTTTCTGTGTCAAGTGCTGCATTTTTCTTTCATCGTGTCATCTTCTTTCTTCCCTTCCCCCTCCTTCTCCACGCCCCTTTCTTCTGCATCTTTGTCTTCTGTTCTTGAGACGCTACAGAGTGACGCCTGGACACTCAAACCGCCACCCTCTCCTCCCTTGTCCCCCCAGGGAAATCCTATACCATGATCGGGAAGGACGATTCCATGCAAAACTTGGGCATCATCCCCTGTGCCATCTCCTGGCTCTTCAAGCTGATCAATGAGCGGAAAGAAAAGACGGGAGCGCGTTTCTCGGTCCGGATCTCGGCCGTGGAGGTGTGGGGCAAGGAAGAGAACCTGCGGGACCTGCTGTCCGAGGTGGCCACGGGCAGCCTGCAGGACGGCCAGTCCCCGGGCGTGTACCTGTGCGAGGACCCCATCTGTGGCACGCAGGTGATTGCTTCTGGAGCTTGGCCAGCTCCCAGGTGGCTCGTCCCTGCCTCTGAGGCTGGGGCAGCTCAGTCCCTGACTCACGGACGTGTGAACCAGGAGGCTCGTGAGCGTTGAAGGTGGACGGGGACTTCACGCCCGCCAGCTGTGGGGCCATCTTCCCACCCAACCTAAATATTTGTACCTTGACTCTAACTGACAATGAGCAGGAACCACAACTGTTGTAACATTTGGAAGAAATCGAATTTACTTGCTTTACTCCCCTTTTGGGCGGGGGCGGCGGGGGGGAAGTACAATCTTTCTTTTGTTTAACGACAAACCGAAATATTTACTGCTCTACACAGATAGCTACAGCCATTACTGGGGCTGCTTATGGCTCTATAAACTGTGTTTCTGGCACTGGCTTACAGCCGGATTAGTAGTGCTGTAGGAAAAAACTAATAAGCGCTTTCTAATTAGAACCGTGATATAATTACTAGAACTGTGGAAGCCAAGAGAGGCTCCAGTTTGCCCTTTCGGGATGTCACTCCCGTTGTGAGAATTTCTCTCTTGCTGTCTGCCGATCGATGGAGGCGTGGCGCACACCCAAAATAACCCGTTCTTCCAGCCTCTCGCAGTGGCTTTGTTTCTAATTGTGTCGGATTCCTCCTTTTTTAGACAGGTGGGGTCGTTTCCACAGGTGAGGATCCCTTCTCTGCTGTGCCTGTCTTCTCATGCCTGGCCGCGGTCCTCCCTCCCGCAGCGCGGATCCTCCCTCCCTCCCCATCTCCTGGAGACTTACGAGGCCCTCGATGTTCCCTTCCAGCCTCATCTGTCACCACCCCACTCCTTGCCACTCCTCTTAAATTACACTGACGTCCCCTAAGCAGGCAATGCGCCTCAGACTTCAGGGTGTGTGTCCGTCCATCGCTGGGGATCTTGTTAACGTGCAGGTTCTGGTTCAGTGGGGCACGGATGGGGCCCCTGGTTATGCATGTCTAACAGACCTCCCAGCGACAGCGCACTTTCAGTGGTAAAGCTTTCAGGCTCCAGCCAGGCTCCCTCTTACCCCTGGGCCTTTGCACGTTCTGTTCCCTGTGCATGGAACACTCCTCCTCCCCTCTTGCTCTCTTCACCTAGCTAACTCCTTTTCCTTTAGATCTTAGCTAGATGCCACTTCTTCCAGGAAGGCCTCTTAGATGTTTCTCCTGAGGTCACTAGAACACTCACAGCACTTATATTGTGGTTGCCTGGTTAGTTTCAGCAATGCCCAAAGAGTGGGTACCATGTCTGCCTGAAATTGGCTGTTCATGGATTTAATGAGGTGTCAGACACCATTTGGATATGGAATCTAATTAGAATGCAAACTAGTTGGTCGTGCAAACCGTAATCCAGCGGTTCTCAAACTTTACTCTTAATCAGAGTCACCTGGGGAACTTGTGAAATGCAGATTGCTGGGCTTCCGCCTCTAGAATTTCTGATGCAACAGGCCTGGGATAGAGCTCCAAAATGTGCATTTCCAGCAAGTTCCCGAGGGATGCTGCTGCTGTTTGTCCAGGGACACGCACTTTGAGAACCATGATCTGTAGCGTAAGATGTGCTTAGACGGTATCTACAGAGCACCTGTGTCGGAAGCCAGTGTCCGCATGCCCAGCGCCCCTGCTCCAAGCATCAGCTAGACACTCAAGTGTGCTACAACCTCCACCCACTTCATAACGTCATTAATGAGGTTCCACGTAGGTAAAAGATCTGGTTAACTGAAGGCTAAGAATAAGAAGAGGAAGAGACCAACATGTTCTTTATTTTAACTCTTCTTGTTGAAAATCTTTAAAGTTCATTGGTTTATGTTTCTGCCCTAGTAAATACAGGAAAAAAAAAATGAACACAATAGAATCTCTCCCTGAACTTTGAAGATTTTTATAGTCTTGGGTTCCAAATATTAGCTCTCACAGTCCAGAATTATAGATACAGCTAGAGTCAGAGTAGAAAATTATCAGAATTTGTAGCGATTCTAAGGCATATACTGCAGATCATTTCTTTGAATGTATCAGAAATATGAATTTCCTTTTCTCCCCAAAAAGGGAGTGCCGGTCAAACTCTGATACTATTGTTTTAATTAAGGTTTACTTATGATTGCTAAGGGATCTAATAGGATTTAGACACATTATCCACAATGCTTTCTTTATTCAATTAATAAGTATACCATGCACATGAATTTAGGAACTGAAGACAAAAGTAGATATCCCATAAAGGATATACAGGAGATGTTTAAGGGTCTTGGGTGTTTTCATACATCTGTGATGCTTCTTGTTTATAAGTATGCCGGTAAATGTGGGCTAAAACTGGCTTTAGTTAATAGCTGGAAAAATTGAGAGTTGAATTAAAGCTAGCCAAGTTTTTTTCACTTCTTTGGGACACTAGCGCTATCAACTGAAATCACAGTTTGCAACCTACCTGTGTCCAGGCAGGTACTCTTTGCAATCCAGATGCAGCCACATCCCTCGTGTTTTCTTAGGTAAATGGATCGATTGCACAGGGTGTTGCTTAGCTGTCCTCTGCTGGGATCAGGGCGGGCCACCTGCTCCCGCTGATGTCCCAGATACAACCATTGGCTTCTCACACCTGCTATTCGTAGGTTCTACTTAACTTGTAAAATGGGTAAAAATATGTGTCGTCCAATAAGTGGGCTCCATAGTACTCTTTGGGAATGAATGAATGAAGCTGAGAGTTGCATGTGAATAAAGGGACCTAGTTCCAGAAGGCCTTCCGGCCTCGGAGAGGCACAGAAGAAGGGCCAGGCCAGGCGCGAGGGGCGGGCAAGCCCTCCTCCACCTGCAGCTGCAGCTCTCAGCTTGTGTCTTGCAGCTGCAGAACCAGAGCGAGCTGCGGGCGCCAACCGCCGAGAAGGCCGCCTTCTTCCTGGACGCCGCCATCGCCTCGCGCCGGGGCAACCAGCAGGACTGCGACGAGGACGATCACCGCAACTCCCACATGCTCTTCACGCTGCACATCTACCAGTACCGGATGGAGAAGAGCGGGAAAGGGGGAAGTAAGTGCCCTCGTCCCTCCGCCGCAGCCCTCGGGCCGGCGAGAAGCCCTGCCCCTCCCGCTGAGGGCGCCGTGGCCTTTGCTTGACGCGGGGCAGTTTCCCGGTCTGGAGCGGGCTGATCGGAGAGTCAAGATCCTTGTTGAGTCTGGGCTGAAGTTTACTTTCGAACTGTCTTAAGAGAAGGGGTTTGCTTTGGTGAAGATAATTTATGAATGTAATTGCTATGGGAATGCGGGGTTGGAGGGTCGGGGGCGGGTTAAAAAAGAGAAACAGCTGCTTAAGGCATCTTTCTGTTCACGAGCCTTAAAGGTGCTCCTGGTGGCAGACCAGCACTTGTCCACCAGACACCCTGGCCATACGCTATAATCATTAGCTGGAGTCGGCTCAGTGGACCCAAAAGAAACAAAGTCAGGCTTTTCATATAGTCTGTAAATCGGACGAGTGAACGGCCAACCCGACTCTGGGAATGCCCATTGCGTATGCTTCTCTGTAAAAACCCAGACAGGATCCCAGTGACAGCTGCAGTGCCAGGGACCAACTGGACGATTATACGGTCCTCTCTTGGCTGTTGTCAAAGCCACACTCGCCTTTATGCTGTGCTCTGTCTTCTGTCTGTGAAGTGTGTACTTGGCGTTCAAGATCCTTCTCAGTGAGATCTTGGCCCATGGGCAAAGTGGTCCATTGGCTTCACTGGGCCACTTGTGGGCCTGGGTGGCCAGGCAGTGGCTTCCACACTCTCCCAATGTCCACCTCTGTAGGGCTTTCAAAACACAGGCAACTGGCCCCTAGCGCTTTCTGAATAACTGTCTCAAGGACACGTGATGTCAGTAAAACAAACAAAAACCTCTAGTAAGGAAATTAACCCTGGAAATAGAGAAGCTGATTAACTAACACAGAGGCAATCAACGAACCTGATTCCAGGTGGAGCCTGGATTTAAGACAGCCAACTGGGATCAGGGGATGGGCTCCCCAACTTCTCCCCAAGTCTTCTTGCTGCCCAAAGTCTTGAAAAATGGTATACTGAAGAGAGAGCTCTGGGGGCTTCTGCAGCCCAGTTTTCTGCCATTGCTCCCACTCCTTAGCCGCTGTTGTTATAATTAAGGGTTCATGAGGCATGATTTATATTTAGTAATATTTACCCTTTCTGTATAGATTTGGTAAATCTATACAGTCATGTAACCACCACCACTGTCAAGATATAGTGCAGAGCCATCACCACGTAATGTTCCCTCGTGTTCCTTGTAGTCCCATCCCTAGACCCTGACAACCGCGATCTGATCTTTGTCCTGGTAGTTTTGCCTTTATTCAGAACAGTCACATAAATGGAATCATGTGGCCCCTCTGGACTCGTGTGTCTGGTTCCGTTCATTGACCATTTGAGATTCATCTATGTTGTTGCAGGCACCAGTTGGTCAATGACTTTTCTTGCCACCTGCTTGTTTAGTTTTGACTGGGCCTAAAGACTTGCCCTGAATCCCTCCCCCCAGGACTGAAATCTCACCGTACTCTCTGGCCTGGGCTAGAGTTCCAGTCCCTGGGACTAGCCTTCATGGCCCTGCACTGGCTGCTGCCCAGAAATCTGGAGACACTGGCCCTCACTCATGGTGCCCCGGGCGCTCGGGGAGGTGTACTATCCGCAGATCAGATCTCTCTTGACGACCAGCAGTAGTGAGAAAGGTCTGACTGGGGATTAGGAGAGGGGTGAGAGGATCCAGACCTTTAAAATCCGTAACAGAATTATATCCGCATCTGTCCTAACGATCGGAGAGCTGGCTTTAAATCCTGCTCTCAGCCGATTTTTTCTGAGCTGTGTCTTAGCAGCAGTAATGTGGGAGTCTGAAAAATGTTTATTTTATTCTTTTAGGCTATCGATAATAATAATAATCCCAATCAGAGCCTGCAGTGGGTTCTCGTACTTTCAGCAAAGGGTGACTCGTGAAAGATCTGAAGGTTGGGGCAAATGGCTTCCAAATGGAGCCGAGTGGGAAAACCTCCGGAGGTGGGATAATCTCCTCCTTCTAGGTCACAGACCAAGCTGAAAACAACTCTGGTTTGGGTTTTTCACATTTTGTTTCATAGTCATGCTCTCAACTTGGAATCCAGACTTAGGGAGGGATCTCGGAAACAAAGAAGCAGTTAATGAAATTACTTCAGCCGTAAGAATTTAAAACTCACCTTCCACAAAAGTGGAGGCTAGAACATTCCCTAAACCCAACGATCCACCTCGAGTCAGTACTTAACGAATTCTGGCCACGTATTAAATATTTAATATCGAACTCATTTTTTTCCTATTTATAAATTGCGGAAGCTAATTGCTTTTAAATAATAAATTTGGGTTAAAGAAAAAGGCAAGAATCGTTAATGGCTTCTAAAACCTTTTTGGGTGCTTTCTAATGATTCTGTCGATGAGAACAAAGAAGGGGCAGGAGGCCAGGCTCATATGAGGGGAAGTCCCAAAGCCTTGGGAGATGTCATCTGCCTCCCACACCTGGCTTCTCATGGGGAAGGGAGTCAGGACAGAATGCACATGGCCACCCAGCCCAGGACTTGCTTGACTTCGGTGAATTTATAACTGTTTAAAATGTAATGAGGAAATGTGGAATGTTGTTTAAAATAGAAATTTTGTTTACTTATATATAAGGAGTAACCCCTGTGGACCTGGCAGCCAGAACTCAATTAAGGGAAAGTTTATTAACTAGCCACCCAGTAGGGAAGCGGAGAGCGGAGTATGCTGCTGAGAACTGGCCATCGGAGGCTTAGATGACGGATTCAAAGAGGTCTCTGCCACAAAAATTAAACACGCCGTGTGCATATGCACCTGAATCTTATACACATACATACATTTCACACACACACGTACGCACGCAGATCTGTATTTAAGTAGGTAGTCAAAAATGTTTTCAACATGTCCAGTCAAGATAGACAAGAAAATTCTATGTTGATGTGTCACTGTTTTCAAATAGCACTAGGTTAACCTTAAACTATTTCCCCAGTTTAAAAGATTTCGGAGCCTTAGTGGGGCTGATTCTTTACTCGTTATGGAGCCTCCCCCGCTTTAATAAGCTAAATGCGTCATGGCTGAGAACCCCCTTGGGAATTTCAGCACTGGGGAAGGGACCCTGAAGCGTATCAGGAATCTGAAGCAAGATGGTACTAGTGATGCTTCAGGCTAATACATTCATGATACAGAAGTTTTACAAGGCCTGTTGATAAAGATGGTTTTTAAAAGCATCACTTTGATGAGTAATCTAAGCTTGCAAGCAACTGTTGCCCAGGGTCAAGAATGACATTGTATCTCTGACTAGTTCATTTACTTTATTGCTTCCAGGGGTAGCCTAGGGGCCAAGCGTGGGCTGGTCTGGGCTGGCTGTGTGTGCTGATGGGCGAGTGTACATGCACATGGGCACTCGTCTGGTTGCAAGTCTGATCCAGCTTTTTTCTTCATTTCCGTCTTCTTTCGACAAACAACCACTCTTTCTCGATATCTTGGAGTGGCTTGAATCAGCTCATGCTCTATCCTGGGCTGTGTGATCCATAAGACTCCAGTAATCCATCATTTAGGTAGCGGATATGGGGAAAGAGATCCTGGAAAGAACATGGCTTCTAAAGGAGGCACAGCCAGGTCTCTGCTGTCCCTCATAGCAAAACCCTGTGCAGTGGAGATGGCCACCCACGTCTCCCCCTTGGTCAATAATAAAACGACAGTTTTATATTTTTAGATTTTTGTAATATAATTTTTAAAATCCTTGGCCAGGAGAATATTCCAAGCAATGCAGTCTGCAGTTCCCATAGTAACCTCGCAGGGTGTTCCCGTCACCTTCATCACAGCAGCAGTTCCGAGCCTTCTGGAGCCCCAGGTCCCCTGCTCTGCCACTCTCAGCAGATAACCAGCTTCCTGTTTAAGGAGAAGAAACAGCTAAGCCGATGTATCACCTCCGCTTCTCTCCTCTCGGCTTCCAAATCTCCTTGTCCCTCTACCTCGGGTCCCCCCGATCCTTCCCTGTGGGTCTGCTTCCTCCTACCACCTTGCCTTCTTTCTCTTGTCCCTTCTGGGAACTTGCCCATAGAGACCCCATCGATCATCTATTTGTGCTTCGATTTTCAATTTCTCCTACCACCAAAGTGAAGGCTGCCTCCTCCTGGAAAAAAAGGGAAGGGACAATGACATCAGCAGTCACGACAACCTGGTCTGTGCCTCCCGGCCCCTTTGAGCTGCCTCCTCCATAAAGCCTTTCAGATTGTCCCGTGGGTGTTCGTTGTCTTTGCTTTGAGTCCCGCACCAGTCCGGGGGCTGGTCAGCCATTGCCTCGCTCCACCTCGTGCTTCAGTCATTCAGGGGATCATCTAAGCTGCATGAGACAAGTTCCCCGAGGACGGAGTCCCCTGGTACCCATCTGTCTGTCCTCCGCAGGCCTCGTAGTGTGCCTGGCACATCAGCACTCAGTCCCTATGATAAATCCAATGGAACATGTGCTGCATTTTAAACAATGAATGAATTTCTCTATCATCTGGTTTAGCTACGCTTCAGAGAGAGAGAGAATCCAGCTGCCTTTCGTGTAAGCAGACGGTGTGAGCTGGTCAGTTAATTGAGAAAGTTAGTTAAAAAGAGAAAGCATACAAAATGATACAGTCATGTCATAAACATTTTATTTTTTTAATTAATTTTTTTATGGTGACATTGGATAATGAAATCCAATAAGTTTCAGCTATACATTTTAACAGCAAGGTATATATATATTTTCACTGTGTGTTCATCACCCATAGTTAGATTTCTTTCTGTCACCACATATTTGACCCCTTTTACCTCGTCTACCTCCCTCCCCTCTACCCTTTGTTAACCACTAGTCTATTGTCCATGTGTCTGAGTCTCTGTTTGTCCTGTTCGTTTTTTGCTTTTAGGTTTATATCCCACAGATAAGTGATATCATGTGATTTTCAACTTTTTCTGTCTGGCTCATTTCGCTTAGCGTGATTATCTTGAAGTCCAAACATTTTATTTTAACTTAAAACAAGTAGATGTGTATTTATTCATTGATCTTCTGATACAGGGCCATGTCTATCTCTTTGAGATGAGTTTTCAACTTGAGATTCTGACTTTCATAAACCACACTTAGATTCATAGTCTGATTTTTACTTTAAATTTCTTCTAAGTAATTCAGGAACGTAAAAGACATTCATACAACCAACTGGGTATCAACTCTTTCTAGATTCTCAAAATTTGTTCCACTTTGTAATTTCTCATTCACACCTAATTCATTATCTTTTTTATTAAAAAATTTATTTTTTATCATATCTTTTCAAAGCATTGAGTTTAGTTTTTATAGAAACATTAACTGTCCTTACATGATCATATGTTATTGGTTTACATAATAGTTGATCATATTTTTACCTACTGTACCAAGTACAAGCGACATAATTAAATTTAGGAAGAAACCCAGCTGACCTATTAATAAGTATATAGCTCATTTGCGGGGAGCAAAGTAAATAGACAGACTAGAGGGCACCCAGCATTGGCCACGAGCATTCAGCATGCCGTGGTCACCAATCAGTGGGCCTTGCACCAGTTATGGGGACATCAGCTTAACCTGGCCAGTAACCTTGGCAAGGCAGTGGTTCCCAAACTTTGCCGCACATGAGAATCACCTGGAGAGCTTTCCAGTGACTCCCACTGCCTGCATCACACTTCAGATCAATTAAGTTGGAAAGCCTGCCAGTGGAAGCCAGGTACCAGTATTATTTCTAAAGCATCCAAGGTGATGCTGATGTGCAGCACACTTTGGGAACCGTGGAGTTGTGGGAAGGTGAGTTAAAAGAGCTTCTATAGACAGCTCAGGACTTCCATCTTATATTCAGCTTTCGTTTTCTATGCGATTTTAGGCGATTTATTTAATACCTGTGAATCTCATTTTCCCCATCTATAGAATGGAGCCGATTCTTGCATTGCAGGATCATTGTGGGAATTAAATGATATTCGAATAATTCAGCATTTCCTGGCCTCTATCAGGTGCTCCGTGAACTTGAGCTGGGAGAATGGCTCGGGAGTGGGGTAAAATCGGCGTGTTGCTTTCTGTGAGGAGAGTAAGTTACGTAACAATTTGGTTTGTCCAAAGTCTAGACTTAAACTATACATATTAGAATATAAATAAAGGAGGACTCAAGGCAGACTGCGAGTTATGTTCATTTAACACTGCAGCTGTGACCTCAGAAATCTGAAGTCAGTGAAGAAGTTGCTTCTTAACTGCTATTAATTACCACCCATTTCATTCATTGATTAGAGAACTACTTTCTCTCCAGCCACCTGTAGTAACGTAAATTCTCGATAATAGCAAATGACCTGTGCTCACTCGCCTTGTACCCTTCCAAATTAGGCACCATGTACCAAATCCAGAATTCTTTGACAATCGAAACTCCAGTGGGTATAGAGAGCAGCGTCGATTTTCCATTGTCTAAATGTGACTCTGGTTGTGAGTCATGCAGGAATAATTATAGGTATTTTATATTATTCTTCAGCACGGTCTAAACTGCGCCTTTGTTCTGTGTGTTCTATTTTACTGCATGTACATTATGCTTTTTATTCCATTACATCAAATGGACTATTAGAGTCTGAAAGTCCAAATTGGTCTCTGTCTTTGCCCTTTAATCTATGGTGCACGTTGAGTATCTCAGCTTCTCCTGTCTATGTAATTAGGTTGCAAAACAGATGATATTTTGCTTTAAAAATAACTATTTCCCTAGCATGCTGCCACGACCTGATCTTGCATGACACAAAATAAGATCAAAGAGAAATAATATGTTCTATCTTCCGTTTTAAAGGTTTTTACTTGGGATGGCGAAAGGTAAACAAAATATCACAGCCTGAATGTAAAAAACTCTGTCATAAATGTACCAGAGAAAATGGAGAGGCTGAATTGAAATGCTGTGCTTTATGTAAACACTTTATCACCTCCTTTTTTCAATATTAGAGATGGAAATTGAGGGTGAGATCGGGTAGACACAAGGTTACTTTTTGGACAGCGGCTCCTGGGTGTTTTTGTCCTAAAGCCCCCGCCCCCGCCCCCGCCCTCCCGCATCAGCGCTGCCATGTGGCTCTGCCCGCAGATGTGCGCATGCCCGGACGCTGCCCACATGCTCCTCCCACCAGGGCCCAGACACGCACATCCCATCCCTGCATCAACTTTCCGACCCAGTTCCTTGTCCGCCTTGCCCCAGAATGACCTGGTGTTCACAACAGCTTTGGGAAGTTTGGATTTCGACCTTTGCTGTGTACCTTCTATGCAGAATAGGGGAAGGCAGTGGAAATAGGAAGCAACGAGAGGTGGGCCAGGCATGACGCTGTGAGCTGGGCGCCCTGGAAAGGTCGGAATCCAGAGTCTGCTGCTGCCTGGGGAGTGAAGGGAGGGAAGAGAGATGACCCAGGAGCTGGGATGCCGTGCTGAGGGCCACACTGCCTGGGAGAGTAGGGCCTGGGACAGTAAGGCAGTTTTGAAGATCCTGCTGTCTCCGGAACTGGCTTAGGCCACGTGGTATAGGATGCAGAGCAGGTCTTGAAGATTTGAATCCTGGCTCTGTCACCGACAGCATGTTATGGGCGAATGTCCTTTTTTATTTTTTTTAGCAGCTTTAATAAGATACATATAAAATAAACTGCATGCATTTAAAGTATATAATTTGACAAGTTTTATCATATGTATGTACCCATGAAACCGTTCCCGCAATCTAGATAATGAACATATCCGTTCTCTTGGGACCTTTGAAATCACCCCGTCCAGTGCCTCTACCCACGCCCCTCTCTCCTCCCCCATAACCACTGAGAAGCTTCAGTTCCTAGACATTAGTTTGTGTTTTCTAGAATCTTATACAAATCAAATCAAATCATACAGTCTGGACTCTTTTGTGCGGTTCCTTTCACTTAGCATAATTATTTCGAGATTCGATCATGTTATTGCATGTATCAGTAGTTTCTTATAGACAGTAGGGTCCTACTTTTTTATCCAACCTGACAATTTCTGATCTTTAATAAGGATATTTAAACTACTTACAATTAATGTGATTATTGATATGGTGTGCTCCAAAGTATTACTTTTCTGTATGTTTTCTATTCGATCTATTTGTTTTTTTTTTTTCTCCTTTTCTTTTTTATCTGCCTTCTTTGGGATTTCTTGAACATTTGTAATGATTCCACTTTATACCCTTTCTTAGCTTATTAGCTATAACTCTTGTTGTTTATAGATTGCTTTAGGATTTATAGTAGACATCTTTAAATTATCACAGTCTACTTTTTAGTGATATTATACAACTCATGTATAGAATGAGAACCTTACATAGAGTACTTCCATTTCTCTGCTTCTAATCTTTGTGCCGTTGTCATCCAACATTTTAATTTTACATATGTTATAATTCACGCATTACGTTGTTATTATTTTTGTTTTAATAGTCAGTTATCTTTTAAAGAGATTTAAGTAATAAGGAAAAAACCGTAGTTTATTCACATGATTATCATTTCCTCAGTTCTTCATTCCTCTGTGTATATCCTTTGTCGGTCTGCCTTATGGTGAATTCTTTCAGCTTTTTTAAGTGTGAAAAAGGTTTTATTTACCTTTTGTCTTAGAATAATGTTTTGGTTGGGTGTAAAATTCTAGATTGTCAGTTTTCAGTATTTTAAAAATATTGCTTCACTGCCTTCTTGCTTGGATTGCTTTCAACAAGAAACTTGCCATAATTCTTTATATAACAGGTTTATTTTTCTGTTTTTAAAATTTTCTAGTCATCAATAGTTTTGAGCAGTTTAATTATGATGTGGCTTAGTGTAGTGTTCTTCGTGTTGTGTGTGTGTGTGTACTTGGGGCTTATTGAGATTCTTGGATCTGTAAGTTCATAATTTTCATCAAATTTTGAACTGTTTTGGCCATTATTTCTTCAAAAATTCTATCTGTACTGCCCTCTGTGTCTTCTCCTTCAGAGATTCCAATGACATACATATTAGGACAATTGAAGTTGTCATGCAGCTCTTTTTTTTAATCTCATTTTTTGCTTTTCATTTTCTGTCTGTATTTCATTTTGGATAGTTTCTATGACTGCACCTTCAGATTCACCGATCTTTCCTTCTGCAATGCCTGACATGCTGTTAATGCCATCCAGTGTATTTTTCATCTCACACATTGTAGTTTTTATTTCTAGAGATTCAATTCGTGTCTTTTAAAATATATTCCGTGTCTCTATTTAGTGTTTCGAACGTTAGCAATACCACCATGACTGTTTTAATGTCCTTCTGTCACTTTTAGTATCTATGTCAGTCAGTTCTGGATTGGTTTCGGGGATCTCTTCACATGGGTCTCATTTTCTTCTTCACATGGGTCTCATTTTCATGCCTAGTTATTTTTGGTGGTGTGCTGGGCATTTCTGTATTTGTAAAGATTCTTAAGCTTTGCTTGAGATGCAGTTGTTATTTAAGAACAGTTTGATTCTTTCTGGTCTTTGCTTTTAAGATTTGTAGATGAGTCCCAGTCTGTGTTCAGTCTAGCGCTAAGTGTTTCCCGCTCGACTCAATACCCTCTGGTCTTTTCAGATGATGCCTCGCCAGCCTTGGGTAGTATCCTCACATACCTGTGCTGATCAGTACTCGGCGAAATACTTTTGCCGATCTCCACAGTTTTCTCCTCTCCAGCACCCTGTCCTGTGAATTGTTGCCACCTTGTTTTGCTTGGACTTTCAGCTCTATCTCTTCAATTCAGGGAGTCCCATCAGGTTCCACCTGAATGCCCTTCCCTGAGCCATGGCCTGGACACTCTCTCAAGGCAGTGAGCTGGGACACAGGTAGTACTCACCTCACTTGTTTCCCACCTCTCAAGGATCACTGTCCTTACTGCCTGATGTCTGTTGTCTTTCAAACAATTGTTTTATACATTTTGTTTGTTTGGTTGTTTGTTTTGGTTGTTTCAGGTAAGAGGATCTATCTGGTCTTGTTACTTCATTTAGCTGGAAGCAGAAGTATTCATGAGCAAGTTTCTTAACTTTTCTAAACTTGTATTTTCTCATCTATTAAAAAAAGACAAGAGTATTTGACTTATGGTTTTACCATAGGAATTGAATGAGACTAATGTCTGTGCAGTACCTGGCACTTGACAGATACTCAACAAACACTTGAGTCTTTCCCTGTCTCTGCACCTGGCTGATACTTCTTCCTGATTTTACCTTGAGTTATCAACCTAATGGGCTATTCAGGTTTTAACTTGATCAGTTTCAGAATTCTATGCAAAAGACATGTAGGTACAAACCTTATCCTCCTTTTATTGACATTTACCTCCTCTGGAATCTCATCCAATTCAACCTACAGGACTTATTCATTTATTTATTGGACAGATCAGTAGGTTTCAGAAGGTCAGTGATGTGTGCAGGACAGAATTTAAGAGAACCATGATATTTGTAACCCCAGCGTGATTTTAAGAGAACCATGATATTTGTAACCCCAGCGTGATACACGAAGAACAGAGGAGTATTTGCCAGCACTTAACCCTTGCTCTCTTCTCTTGTCTTCTCTCCGGTGGCAGTGTCGGGAGGCCGCAGTCGCCTACACCTCATTGACCTTGGCAGTTGTGTGAAAGCCCTTAGCAAAAATCGGGAAGGAGGCTCAGGGTTGTGCCTCTCACTGTCTGCTCTGGGCAATGTCATCTTGGCTCTCGTCAACGGCAGCAAACACATCCCATACAAGTAAGTGACTCTTCTACTCGAAGGAGGGGATGGGGTAAGCATCGTGCCTGGACTGGGTGTGGGACTCTAGGTACAATGACATCTGGGGAGATGTGTCTACAGAGGAACGGCCTAGAGCACATTTTTAGTTTAGTGCCAGAAACGAGCCTTCACTGACAATTGTGTAATGCATTGTCTTCCGTATTCAAAAGCTATGGAAATACTTCGATCTGTCCCAGTCTTAACTTTAAGCTGCTCAAGTCAGAGGAAATAAGAAATTATCTCAGTTGAGGTCTCCAGTTATAATTTCCGTTGGTGGGCTATTGTCACCATTGTGTAGATGTATCTGTTTCATGGTGATGAGAGCAAGGGACACAGGATCGGCTTACCCTTCCCTTAGGACTAGAGATTTAACTGATCAAAATACAGGATACCCAGTTGAATGTGAATTGCAGATAAATAACAAATGATATTTTAGTATAAGCATGCCCTCCCAATATTGCATGAGATACATGGAAATTCTGTATTTTATCTGGAAATCCTACTTAGGAGAGCTTATAAAGCTTGGGGAATTATCCCACGCCCTGCCATGCAAATGTTAGGGAATTATCCCACGCCCTGCCACTTCCAAGATCCATTTCCTCTTTCTGTTGCTGCTTTAAGAAGGTGAAATTAGAGCTGTTCCTATGTCTGGAATGACCAAGGACTCCTCCGATCACCTGTGCCCTATCATGAACGACCCGGCCCTGGAGCCACCCTCCACCGCCATCACCCCAGTTCAGCTTTGCAGTCGGTCAGCGTAGTGATGGATGGAAGGTTCTCCTCTGCTTGCTCAGACGCCTACCAGGCCCAGCTGTGCCTCTCCCTTGCTATCCGAAATTTCACTCATCGTAAACTGAGGGTTATAACTATATATCTTATCCACATCACCGGGATAGAAGGCTCAGAATGATATAATGTGTATGAAAGTTTTTTGTAAAATTTAGGACTCTCTAGGCAATAAGGATAATCTGGTTGAGCCTATCTTCATGGAAATGGAAATTAAATGGAAATTACACCTGCTTTACAGAGTCACCATAAGGATTAAGCAAATATATATATGGAATCAGGTTTTAATCCGTAAAATCCTGTAAAATATGTTACTGTCGTGTCGGGGGGATAAGACAGTTCGTTACGCAGGTGCGTAAGACAGTTCGTTACGCAGTAACTGCGGTTCGGGGCGAGTCCCTGCGTTCTCTGTCCCCTCGGCCCCGAGTCGATGCCAGCACCATGATCTTATTGTCTACCAGGAGGCTCGTTGCTGGACTGACTTTAGGAGCTTCAATGGCCACTATAACCCTGTCTGTCTCCACCCCTGAAGTTTGGAATCATGGTTGGATAAATCTAGAAATGGTTTTCCCAGCCTAGGTGGGGACCGTTTCCTGTGAGAAGAAATTTTGAGTTGAAGGTTTATAAAGTTTCATTCAGTATTGTTTCTGCAGTTGAATAAGCTCAACTTGAAATTACAAGAGAAGGAAGGAAGGAAGGGAGCGAGGGAGAAGGGAGGGAGGGAGGAAGGGGAGAGAGAAAAAGAGGAAAAAGAAAGGTCGGGAGAGGTACTGTTAAGGCTGGAGACCTTAGAAAGGAGTTATTGGCCCTAGTTGATTTTCCTGTCTATAAGAAAGAAAGCGTGTCTATTAATGTTATAACTTAATAGAACATGACATAGATAGAATTCGAAATGCCAAGTTTTAAGGTCACTGATGATGTATTCTACTTATATATCTCTCACATTGCTTCTATAGAGTGACATGCTTTTATGATTTCAATAAATATTTGTTGAATTAATGCTGGGAGGGATGGATGAATGTAAGCATATGAAATTAGTTTTACTTTAGATAAAGTAACTTCCTTTTGGTTAGAGTTGGGTTTTATTATAAACATATGGGGAAACATTCGGGATTGTTTTTATTCATAGTTCAAGGTCTCTTGTTAAATGAAACATATTTAACATCGGCTAGCCATAACGACCAGCCACCTGTCCCCCCTTGGGAGGGCTGACAAAGTGTAAAGCCTCCACCCACCATTCTCTGCGGACATCTGTCCGCTTCAGTTCTGGGAGCTCCCTTCCTTGCATTCTGGCTCTGAGGGAACGATGATCAAAGGATTTCTGAGTCTGAAGTGGGCACAGACTGAACATAAGCGAGGTGTCTGCATAAGACACAGTCATAGAGTCGTCTCCCACCATCGGGACCCTCCTGGAGAAGACCTCATGGGGCCGCCCATTGCTGGGTGCCAGGACACATGGTGGCCTGGCCACCTGGCCAGCTCTGTCTCCCCCGTGCGCTTGTACAGTCCATTTCTGTCATCGTCCAGTCCCGAATGCCCGTCGTTGTGTGCGAGCTTTAAAAGACCCTTGCTGTAATTGTGGCTCAGAGCCTCAGCCATAGCATGTATTCAGTATTCGGTGTCTGCAGATCACATTTACAAAGTGATTAATCAACTAGAAACTATCCTCCTTCAAGGCACAAGAAGACAAGGCAAAGATGTACTCAAGTCACCCAGCCAGTTGGTGGCGGGATCAGACCACATCACTTGCCACCGCCCCAGAGACCTCGGCAGTTCTGTAATGTGTTAGCTGTCTCTGCTCTTCCCAGCATGGGGTCATCAGCACAGCAGGGTGGCCCAGATTTCCTTTATCAGTTCGGTTGGGCTCTAAAGCCCCATTATGCAGCATTTTGTTCGCATACTAAACACCTTTCACAGTGGCAGATCTTGTCTTTGCCATAAGTTCCTTAGAGCCGAGTCCTCCGCCCTTGTGATTCCCTCTTATTCCTGCTCACTCGCAGGGAAAAAAAACAGAAAACCAAACTCACATCCGTTACCCTCCCCCTACCCTTCCAAAGCACACACAGGAAACCACCACTACCTCTTCATTTGTCACCGTGGACAACTCTGCGCTTGGAACCTGCATTACTTGTGTTTGCTTCTGGGAAATTAACTGGAATGTACACAGAGGGGCTATCGCCTGTCTTCATTTTTCTTCATCATGTACCAGACTGTTTGTCATGTGAGCAAGGCGGAAAGTGAGTTTGGATTCATTAGCCATCCCAGGCGCTCCCACGGGCCCCCTAGGTGTGCCGTGAACGGTTTTGACTTTGCAAATGATATTGCCTTCCTAGATGACGGACACAGACGCAGGAGGTGCTCCTCACCTCGGCCATTATGCGACACTGGCTCCCTGGCCAATCCAAGTGCCATAAATCAATCCTAAATGGTGACACCCTCCAGAAAAGCGTGGGGCAAGGCAGGAGGACCACCGAGGACTCCCTAGTCAGCCCCACACTTACAGGCTGCACAAAGGACTCTTTGAACTTTGGGGAACCTCTTGTCCCGGGAAGTCTGCCACGGTCATGAGCATTTTGACGGGGCATTTGCAAGTCTCCCTCTGTCCCTCATTACAGCCATTTGCTATTCCTGATTATTTTCTTGTGTCATAGGACTCTTCCCGTTTGTTTGATAGATAAGAAAAAATAGGCAGAGGCATCAGAATGAATTCCCATGACAAAAACCAGTGTTGCGGGCACACGCCACTGGACGTGGTCCCCAGAGGGGCCCCCATGAGGACCTGCCAGTGTGACCTAATCTTTGACTAAAGTGCTATTATGTCCCAGCCGATCTGAGGAATACAGTTTTTCCAGACTTTGAAATTCTAACCACCACCCAGTTGTCTCAAAACAGAATTTTTGGTCCCTTTGAGATGTTGTCTTGTAAGGGGGACAAACTCTTGAGAAGCATACCCTTCCCGCTGTGGTGCTTTGAACGTCTTGAAGCCTTTACCTTCATCTATAACTGTTACTCCATTCGGAGAAATAATTACGTTCATAGGTCAAATGATCTGTTTGCTAATTTAGCAATAAGATGCTTCAGACTGCAAGCAGACAGCACGGCAGGGGCCACTTCGAGAAGTCACTGCTCCCCAAAAGTGATAAGGACGCCCCTCATCAGGGCACGGGAGCACTTCTCCACGGGTCACGGTGAAGAGTCAGCAACCAAGGTTGTCTTTGAGAATAAGGCAGTGTCAGCGGACAGCCCTTCGTTCAAATCTGCAGCACAGGCAGCTCAAACTTAAGTCGGTGACTTGTGGAGAAATGACATTGTTTAAAACAGAGGCAGCTTTTTAAAAATGTTAATACTTCTTCTCATCCATGGGAGGGTGTCGTGCTGGAACATGCAGTTGGCAGGCCTAAAACTCATCAGGCCTTTACAGGACTCGCCTCCAGGAAGAAGGCAGGCATTCCTCTTCCTTGCTTTGAGAAGTAGTTTCTCCTGGTCGCCATTTAGATATTGGGTTTGTCTCTGCTTTCTTGGACGTGGAAATCCGCTCAACCCTCTGGGAAGCTAGAGAAAGGAGCTAATGGTGGATATTAGCTACAGTATTCCGTTCCCCAACTCACACGGGGAGGAAAGGTTTGGTTCTCTGGACTCGAATGTATATTATTTACACTTAACTTGGAATTAAACAGATATTTTCCAGGAAAAAGGGCAAAGGAATGTCTGTTCTCCAGGTTTACATAAGATAGCATGTAATGGAGAGAAGCTCTGTGTAAGAATCGTGTGTGTGTGTGTTTTGCACGCACATGTGTGTGTGGTGTGGGAGGGAGAGACACACAGGCATATTAAGCAACCTCTAAATGTACATTAACACTGTATTATCTTCCTCTGATTTACAGGGAGAACATCAATTTAGAACTATTTGCACAAACTCCGGGTCCCAGCTTATAGCATTCCCTGTTTAGAAATAAAATAACCAAAGCCTCAGGTTGCCACAGCAACCACAGCAGTGATAATTCTTAGTATTGCTGCTTCAAAAATATTCACCTTTATACATTTTCATGACTGTCGGGCTGCAGAGAAAGTGAGTTCGGAAGTCTCTGTTGTACGAGGTGTTATCATTCTTAGTCTCTTTTATTTTTCCCTCCTACCTCCATGTGCTTCATTGGCCAGCGGAAGCTACCTATTTAGTTGTGGAAAATTCCAGAGATTGATAGTATTTTCTTAAGGGTTGAGGCAGCAACTACCAGTAGACGAGGTTTATTACAGAACCATGCAAGTCACTCGGGAGAACGGGGACTGTCTGGGAATCAGCTGGTGTCACAGGCACCGGTCCTTCTGCCCCCGGTTTGACACGTAAACTCCACACACCATCCTTTTCTCAAAAACCACTCACTCCCTCTCAAAGAGCCTCACGGAACTGGGAGCAGATCGTTAGGTCTCCAGCTCAATCGCCATCCCTCTGCCGCAAAGCCGCGGCGGGCATCGTCGGTGTCTGCCATGCTAGTTCCTCCTGGATAATGGGCCATCCAGCTTGAGGCCTGGGCAGAAACTGGGGAACTTCTTCATTTCCCTTTGGCTTTCAAGAGGTGTTCTTCCTTTAAGTTCAGTTTCTGAACTTCCTAATCACACTCTCTTCTCTCCAGAGTCTGAACCAGCTGGCGAATAGATACAAGAGTCTGACGCGGAAATAAAACCCTCTCTCTGTTGAATCCCAGGAGGGTAGACCACGGTCTCCTCCCGTCCCCCCCCCCAAACGTAGACCCCAGGACCCCGGAATGGGCAGAACAGGGTCAGCAGCACAGTCACTTCCCAGACAGCCCCGGGGCTTAAGCGGAGGTGTGTGTGTGACCCGTAGGGAGGGAGACAGACGGACAGACAGACAGCATTGGCTGTACGTGCCCAGGGTCATTTATCAGCCTCACCTATCAAACCTTTTTCTACTCGTGGGAAGAAATGAGTAAAAAGTCCAGAAAGAAGAATGGGAACTTTTTTCTCATTCTTTTTAAGGGTCTAGAGATTCCTGGTTTATGGACTTGCTGGGTCATAGAGAGAAGGAGAAAATTGTTTTCAATCCTTATTTTCTGGATTTTCAGCCACATGCTAGATGGTTTTCATCACGTGTGAATGAGCTCCGCATAAGGGCGATTTCATGATATAAGCATAATGATAACAGTTCACAGTCACTGTCCTCTTACGTGGCATCAGAAACTGCTCTAAATGCTTTATGGGTATTTACTTTAATTAATGACATAGGTACTGTTATGCTCATATTCATATTACAGATGGGGAAACCGAGGCGAGAGGGGTAAGTAGCATGTCCACGTGTCACGGTGGTAGGTGACGGAGCGGGCCTCCAGTAGACCACCCCTTTCATATGCAGTGTCTGGAACGTGATGGCGCCGAGTCAATATTTGTCAAAATAACAACGGGTCGCACGTATCTGCGAAGCTGGACCATGTGTAGTTGGCCGTGAGGTCCAAGGGGTGGGACCAGCTATGGCCAGCTGGACATTCCGGGTTGGTCCTCGGGTCTCAGGTTTTCTGAGATGACGAAGCCGTGAGTGACTGACTGCTGGATACTCGTGGCAGAGTGAAATTGGGAAGATAAAGAAGAGGAAGATACCTCCCTTCCAGAACCTAAGCCACTCACCAGGGCCGAATCAGAAATTCCAAATAAGACACGTGTTAAAATGAACGAGACCCTTCTCCCCACAGAGCCCGTGCGCAAGGCCCGAGGTGGCAGGTTGGAGAGCTCCCCTATACTGGGCACCCGCAGGGGACGATCTCAGCAAAGCTCAGCCTATTTCGCAAGCCTTTTCTTCTTTTTAGTTTCTGTGCTCTTTCTCGTCTAAGAGCCTGAAAGTTGGTTAGAGCCATTTCACATCCCCCACTCGCAGGAGAAGGTGCTGCGTGCTGTGACGCTGTCCCCAGCTGCGGGGGTCCAGGCAGCCTTGCTGGGTGGGTTCCAGTGTGGGAGGTGTGACCATGTCCCGTTTCCCACACTGGAGAGCTGCATGCTGGGCACGGCCTCCTGATAAGACAGAGTTTCTAGCTCCTGCTCCTTGGGCGAGTGCTTCTAGTAGGTGCCTACGAGGAGAGCTTATCACCTAGCCCTGTCTTGAAGTTTTGCTGAGTACAAGAAAGTTAAGCAAAGTGAGAATGACGGCAGGGGGCAGGGCCGTCAGAGGGGAGATAATGAGCTTCCTCAAGCAGCGGCTAATCCAGGAGCTCTGGGGAGTTGCACGAGTGACAGAGAAGATAGTCAGTCTATCAGCTGGAATTTGTGATGTTTTTTCGGGCTGTGCTCCCAAAGACATATGTGCTGTCACGTATCTGTGGTTTCTAAATGAGATGGACCTCAACGAGGCCGAGGCCAGGGAGACGTGCGTCCTCACGCGGGCGCCGCTGCCAACCTCAGACACCCTCCCCGAGCTTCCCATTCCTCCACCGGCTGAATCTGGATAACCGTTCCTACGTCCTCTGTCCCTCACCTCAGTGGCGTGTGCCATCGAGGCAGTGTCCGTGATAGCCCCTTTGAGGAAACGTGCTTCGAAAGCAAAAGTATAATTGTTTTACTATATTGCAGAATGTTAGAACCTGGATCGATCTGGCACTAGCATACCTTTTTTTGATCTGTTTCTTGATTTTCAAAGCACGTATCTCTTTTGGCCAAGGGGATTATAATTGCCTTTTGTGCAAATGGAAGGCTCAGGTGTTTTTCAACAGGAGTTTGTATGCCTAACGTATGGAGTCACTGCCAGTCACCAATGCTGAATTTAAGAGAATCCAAACCCTAAATACTGTGTACACAGGGAAAAGTAACAGATTCTTGAGGAAATGAATCAGTCATTGCAACTACAGCTTCCCTCAGTGAGTCATCGGCCTGAGCGTGAGCGGAGGTGGGGATCAGATGCTGCATCTGTGCACCCCATTGATCAGGGTACGATTCAAATATTTAAAGGTACAAATTTTCCATATAATATGGCCTTTAAATACAAGCCAAGTACTGCTGATGCTCAGCCAGAGACAGTGATGCATTCCAACACTAAAATAAAATGACTCCGTTGGATTTGGTGAGAGAGGGTTTTCTTCCAGAGAGATCATCAAGGCTGACCTTGATGATATAAATTCCACCTGACACTTCAGATCCCAAATGATATATAAAGTTTAACTCCATTATTCATGGAGCTCAGTGCTGTTCTGATCAGGAAGCTGGATTCTGGCCCGACGGACCTGACTGAGGAGTTTAAGCAACGCGTTTTGTTACATGTCTCATGGAGGCTGCCAAACACATACAGGAAACAATCTGATAAACACACAGCAGAGTGTCTTTAAGTTCTTTTATCGATTTAGTTAGTCATTCACTCACTCATTCAAAAATATCGATTGGCCCTCTACAATATGCAAGGCATTGGGGCTGAAACAGAGAATAACACAGATGATCTCTACTCTTGGGCAATTTGAGATACAGACAGAAACAAGCAAGTCCCATACCTGATGACCTCTGAAGACCAGTGCTTACCCACCCCGTGGTAAAAGGGCTCAAGTAAGGTCGACAGAACCAGAAAGACCACAGTAAAGGCTGTCTGGGCAGAGCTGGGGGTTCTGAAGCCCTCCACATCTCTTCACACTCATCTGTGTCTTCCAGAGTTTCCCACAGTCCATCCTTTAATCGCCTGAGCCACTCACACCTGCTCCGTCTTTCGTTAGAATGATGTAGATGTTGCCTGACACAAATCATGATAAACTACTGAGCCGAATGCAAGACTCCAAATCCAGGGCTAATTGTTACCTTTAATGATAACTGATCACCGTATCGCAAGTCAGATTGCTACCGGAAGATGACAGCCAGAGCGGGAGGGCTTTGGGTGAGTTGGGGGCCAGTGCACGGAGACCCAAGATGCCCTCGGGCACCCACGGGGCTCCGGCGGTCACTCAAGCATAGCTTGACTTCAGCACAGTCAGGCACCTGAAGGAATGGAGCATGCAAACGAGTTGGGGCTTAATTTATTAAAATAACCGTCTTGTACATTAATGGATCTTCCATCAGAGTATCCAGCCATAAATTCTCACCTGTTTCGCGACTGGTTCAGGCTCAATTGAGCATTAATAGATTATTTTTGTCCATGCAAATGAGGTGATAATTCATTTCATGTGTAATTGAACAATTTTCAAATAGTTATATTCGCGGAGCAGTTAGGTTGTACCAAACTGTCTGATGTACCCAGTAATTCTTTAACCGAAGCAGAACCGAGTTTTATTTTGCTATGCTAAAAAGAGAAATGGAAGAGAGATGGCCACAGCAAACGAGTTACTGATTTGAAGAACGGTGGACTTTGCGAGACTTTGTGATCGTCAGTCCTTTGGGGCAACGACCCCAACCATTGCTGTTTATTTTTGTTTGTCTTTACTAGGCTTTCTCATTTACCTGTGAAATCAGTCGGAATTTGGGGGACTTCTAGGTTTGGGTGATGGGAAGGCCTCCAGTTTATAAGCATACACGTCTCAGTTTTGTGCCCTGGCACGCTACCTTCTCCGAGGGTTAAATATGTCTGTCCCGAAGGCACTGTATCATTTCTTTTCTTCGAACCCGTTATAGAGGCTCGTTTCTCCCATGAACCTTGCCATCCCTCAGCACGAAACCCAGAGCCGAGGACTAATTGCCATTGTCGTTTGTGTCGAGAGTACTCTTATGTCGGTTCCTGAACAAACTCCACCACCCTGCCCCTTCCCTGAGGGAACACGCCCTCGCCATTGTTTCCTTTGGGATTTCTTTTGGGTGAAGCGTAGCAGGTTTTCATTTCATATGCTCCACGCAGCTGCCAGGATGCCCTTTTAAAATGCAGATCTGATGTCAGCCCCTTCTTTCAACCCTTCAATGGCTCGTTGTTGGCTGCGGCATAGAGTTCAAAGCCTTGTGAAGCTCTTCAGAATTTGGGCCATAACCGCCTCTCTGATCACAGAAACTGCGTCCAGTCTCCTGACCACCCCCTCCGGCCCTCTCACACCGCCATGCTTTGTAGACGCAACTTCTGCTTACAACAGCCCTGTTCATTCAGTGAGTCATTCAGTGAGTGCTTATCGAGAACACGCTGTCTTCCAGCACCGTCCCGGATCTCCTCCTCCACTGAAGGAGTCTCTGCCTATTCCCCTGGCTTGCTCTAATTGTGAGATGGGTCGTCTATACAGATGTGGAAGCACATCTGCCCCGCCTGTAAGATAATAAATGAAATCCCGATGCGCCACCACCCGGGTTAGGATACAGAGCGTTTCAATGCCTTAGAAGGTCCCCCTCCCCGCCCACGCCTTCTCCTGAGGTGACCGCCACGCTGACTTTCCTGTATAGCCCCCTCGCTTGCCTTCTAGTTTTACCACCTCAATTTGTGTTCCTAACATATAGATCGTTCAGTTTTGTCTGCTTTTGACTTTACATAAATAGCATCCTACTCTCTTCCTCGCCCTTCTATACCTTGTTTTTTTCGATCGTTATTTCAATTTTGACATCCATACTGATGTGCGTGGCTGTAGTTTATTAATTTTCATTGACGTATGATTTTCTACTGTAAGAGGGGATCACAGACTATTTGTTCTTCTATTGATGGATTTCTAAGAGATTTTTAGAAATCGATTGGTGAATTTCGTCTAACCCATTTTTACATCTAATGAGATCGCATGGTTTTTCTCCTTTAATCCTTTAATATGGTAAATTACATTAATCAATTTTCTTATATTAAAAAGTTTTGCTTTCCTTCCTGCTTATTCTTCGAGGCCTATTTCAGATATTATCTCCTCTTTGAAGTCTTCTCTGATCTCCTTTTCCCCCTCCCAGTTCTTCGCTCAAGAAAAGTCGTTCCCACCCTCTAATCCCCTACGTCATTCTGTAGGTATTTTATTATAGGCATCGATATTATATTTTAATCGTTCGTTTACGTGCTATCTCTCCTATAATAAAAGCTCATCGAAATAACGATAGCGGCTTTTCCTTCAGGTTTCTCGTTATTTTTGAACTAATTTGAATGAAGTCAGCCTGCTCTGAACCCTACTTCTTGCGTAGCAGACATGAGTTCTCCATCTGCCCCCAGCTTTCTGGTGCCCTGCCTCATACCCGGAGGGTATCTTTGGGCCACCAGCCTTGCTTCGTGGCCATCAGATCCCCGACCTCAATTAGTACCAAGTGTATCCTTTTGGGGTAACGTTTAGGATATAGAGAGGCACTGAAGCTAGAGCCCTACTTTCTAAATCAAATATATAGGAAAAATATATTCGCTCTACCAGGTGATTTTGACAATTTATCAAGCATCTATGATGTATAAAGTACTATTCAAAGCCTTGAACCTACAGACCACTAGGACAGAAGAAACCAGTATGCAGATTACGGTGTGAGGCATAAAGCAGTTAAAAGTCACATTATAAAGTATATTCAAAGAGAGGTAAGAAGTTCTAATAAGTCATCTATGAATATGTTTTCTGTGGTAATAATAAATAACAATAAAAAGATAAATACAAGATACATGTAGATTATTACTGCAACTCTCCAAATGTCTAGAATTTAGTAAAAATAAGTGTTTTCAAGTTCACCCAGGAGGTTTAGTTACTCAAACTACCTCTTTATAATAATCATTTATCGCATGGCTTTGGGGTTGGTTCCCTAAGGATGTGAGTATGGGGAAGTTTCAGGAATTCACTAACCCTCTAAGGAAAGGCTGCCATTATGACTTGTTAATGTCCCCAGATTTGGGAATGGCAGTCCAGCTTTTGAGACAACTGTAAATTTTGATCTACATCTAGTGTACCTGGTGCCAAGAAGGACAGGCTAGGTGTGGATGGGGCTTCATCACTTCCCCTGCATGACTTTTGGCAGTAAGTGAGATGATACTCTCTCTTGTTTCAAGCCCAGGAAAATGCCTGCAGGCCTTTCTCACTCCTGGTTAATTCAGCCTCCACCCGCTCTAGGGGAATGGACGAAGCCACAGCCCAGAGCCCTCCCCACCACGGTCTCCTTGACAATCAAATTCTGAAAAAGGAAATCTCTCTGCTTGATTTCTTGCTGGAATTATAAAAACCATCTGGGCCCCTGCTTGACAATTTCCTTCGGAAAAGGAGACTAACCACCTTTAAAAATCATACAGTTTGACCTTTCCAAACTCAAAGTCTTTTCTCCACCAAAGTCATTTTTTTGAGCCTATGATTTGTAAGTAAAAAGAACCAAGTGATTATTCCTATAAAAGCCGTTTGGATGGAGTCAGAATCACCTTTTTGACTTCAAGTTCTCTGTTCAAGGACCCGCTTAAAGACCCATGCACATGACCTTGAACCGTGGGTATCGTGCAAAATCGGTAAGAGGAGCAAAGCCACAGCTTTTTGAGTGCAGAGGGTCCCAACTTACAATGGTTCAATTTCCAGTTTTTCGATTTTATGGCAGTGCGAAAGCGATACGCCTCCAGCAGAAACTGTACTTCACGTTTTGAATTTCCGCCCTTCCCCGGGGCGGCAATACGCGGCACAGCCCTCGCTCGTGATGCTGGGCAGTGGGCCCCGTACTAGAAATACGCCAAAGGAGATTCACTCCAAATTTCCTTTGTCACAGCAGCCTGGAGCGTGCAGAAGCAGGCGACAGAAATCTCTGTAGCCACCTGTGACTCGGCGCTGTGAGTGGAGCTGGTGAGGGACAAAATTATACGCAAGCAGAGTTTGACTCCTGTACCTCAATGGGGTGCCTCGTTGTCCCAGTGAGTGACCCGTCACCCCCTCTGCAGGTACACTGTACTTTTGTTACCCGGGAATGTCCAGTGCCTGCCCCTCCGCACTCCCATCCTGGTTGTACCATTATTGAGAGCCCCCCAGGACCCCAGGCCTCGTTTAAAGCTTTGCCTACAACAAAAGTGACCTTTCCTGTGGGTCACCGCTTCACACCCCGCTGTGCGGTAAGGTCGTATCAGGTCAGAATGGTGATATCTAATGATGTCAAACGATATATGAGAATTCCCACTCTTCCCAGCTCGATCAATACTTGTGTGGTCTGATTTTAAAAATTTTGACCATCGGAAGGGTATCTAATGGTCTATCACTGTAATTTTACTTTGCATCTCCCTGATTACTAATAAGGCAGAGTATCTTTTCATGTTCATCGGTTATTATCTCTTGTTCATGTCTTTTGCTTGTTTGTCTATGGCATTGCTGATCTTTTTGTTAATTCATTCATAGGAATTCTTTATAAACTCTGGATTCTACGATTTAGCAAATATTTTCTCCTGGCACCATTTATCGAACCCTCACCGATCTGCGCTGTTCCTTCGGTCGTGTAACAAGTGTCCAGACATCTGTGCCGGTACCGGCCGGTCTTGATTACTTTTGACTTTGTTCATTTTCTTTATAGTATGTTTGTTTTCCATTGTATTAATGTCCGCTCTTTACTATTTACTTCTTTCTACTTTTTTGGAGTCTAGTTTGTTATTCTTTACGTCCCTTCTCAAGACGGCTACTTGGCTTAACGGCTTCACCCTTCCTTGTCCTATAACTTAAGCACTTAGTTCTGTGCATTACTCACAAAGTACCGCTTCGCGTATATCCCCAAGTGTTGATAATGATGATGATTTTCATGATCATTAGTTCAAAATATTTTCTATTTTTCATCATGATTACTTTCTGAACCACGGCTAATTTAGAAGTGTTTACTGATTTCCATGGTTAGTTAGAATCCGTTTGCTCCTTGAGTCTTTGATGCAGGACAGGGGAGACCAAGCCCTGCACCGAGAGCAGAGGGGCCTTTGGCGGAGAGTGTGGAAAGAATTCAGCACACGCGCCAAACCTAAGGTCAAAGGGAAAGTTTCTTAGAAAAGGGGTGCCGCCCCACAGACAGAGCGTGGTCTCCTCTCAGAGGCAGAGAGTGAGAGGGACCGTGAGAGGGACAGAGAGAGGGACACTGAATGTTCAGGGAAATTCAGTTTATATATCATTCTTTGGTTCCCATTTCCTTTGATACGGACAGACAGTGAGGAGGGGAAGGGTGTGTAGCCTGAAAAGGTAGGATGATCTAGAGGGACAGGCCTGCTGGTGGTTCCCAGCCTTTAACCCTTGGGTTCCCCATGGTCTTAGCCTTAGGGAATGACTCTTGGTTCCTGGTTCCCCTTCACGGGTGTGGGGGATGGGCCGTCAGCAATCCCAGCGGAAATCTCCCTTTGTCCTGCGGTGTCCCCCTGGCCTGGCTGCAGGGCTGATCAGCACATTGCCGTCTCTGATCGTGGCTTGATTATCCTAACTCTCTCGCCTCCTCCCTACCTTAGCATGAATGTAAGCTTTGCTCAGGCAGGTGCTGCACCTCTAGGCCTAATGTGACCCCACTATTAGAGGGGGGAGTTGGACCGTATTATTGTGAGCCCCTTCTGAGGACTCCGTCCGGTGCCCGTGAGTTCGCAGGTCTTTCTACTCTGTCTGCTTGAAGCTGTTGACCTCCCGCCCATGGGACGGCCTCCCTCTCCCGCTCTCCAGCTCTCTTCCTTCTCCCCAGTGTCTCGCCCCGTGGACCTCAGCTGCCTTGGCCTCCCTCAGCCCCGAACTCTATCCCGCGTCTCCGCAAGGCGACCGCCCATCCGAGTCGGGGCCTCCGTTCGTGTCCTGTGGCCTGGAAGCCTCTCTGGCGGTGACCGGGCACTTACAAGGCTCCCCTCGTTCTTATCCTTCCCTCAACGAGTTCTTTTTCTCGCTCGCTGTTGCCAGAACCCAAAACCCATTTTTCCCCCCTCATATTTTGCTTGGTTTTCTAGTCGTTTAAGGCTGGAGGGTAAATTTAGTTCTTGTGTTTCCAACATGGCCAGAAGCAGAAATCGGTCATTCCCGATCCTTTATTTTATTTCTTAAAACATCTTCATTTCCTTAAACACGTTAATCAACTCTTTGTTATTTACTTGTAATCTCCGTTTGAACATCTCTTTCGACCATCTGTTATTTCTGCGGGATCTGTCTCTCGGTGCCTTGTTTCTTTGTGTGTTTATTTTTGCCCTGGGGTACTCACTGGCTTTTTATTTGTGAGAAATCTTTAAGACCTGGGATAAAGATGCTTTATTTTAGCATTTGTATCTACTTCCGCTCGGTATCTGCCTGGAATCACTACCAGTTGAGGATCCTCTGCGTTATATTCTCAGCTTGAAATATTTCGGACCACCCAGATATTAAGAATTAAAGCACAAACCTGCATCCATCCAGACTGTGGTTCCAAATTCTCACGACAATTTACTTCTCTGCTCAGTGCCATATTTCCAGATAGTCATGTCTCGTCGACGTGAGGAGATGGGGGTGTGTTGTCAAGGGGAATTTTTCTATTAAAATCCTCATGCTGGGCAGGCTCTGCACGTTATCTTCTGTTTTCCACATGTTTTGAGGCCATGTAAAACTACTCCAAATATTGCCTGGTTTGGCAAATATCTTCGGGGTAAAAGCAAACCTCAGTGTTTTCCTTACTTCTCTCAAGTTCCACATTCATTTACGTTTTTGGCCTGAAAATTCCTCACTCTTTTTACAAGCTCAGCAAGGCATTTAATAAAATCGGTGAGCATATCGTATCCACAATGTTTAATTGTACTCGAGGAGGTCTTTTTGGGTAACTGGACTACTATCTTGCTTTTTGCTATTTCTCTGTATTTTTCTGTTACACGTTTCTCCCTGTTCTAAATTATAACTAAGGGAACCACATAATTTACTATTCAAACATGGACACTTTTGAGAGTGAAAAGGGGTACTTAATATTATTAATTTTCTGAAATATTTTCTGACAAATCCATTTATATTAGTGGACCTATAAAGTAGTTCTATTCAAAAATTACCTTCCAAAATAAAAAAATTTTCTTACAGAAAAAACCATGTGCACCAAAGTAAAAATTAAACATTTTTTCCTATTATTTATCTGAACATTAAAATAACATAAATAGAATAATTATTTTTGAGATACCTTTGTGTGTTTTAACCATGTTTCGCCATATCTATACCTAATATCATGTTAATGATATTTTTCTTAAGATTATTTTTTTCTAGTATTGTCTTAGAACTACAGCATTTTTCTTCTTCGGTTATCTAACTGCCTACCTGTATACTTAAGTAGATGTGTGAGCATGTGCGATAGCGTATAAAACTATCCATGCATTTCGATAACTATAGCTTCTATATCTCTTTGTAGACTATCACAGTCTAATTGAAACTAATTAAGAATTTATGTGCACCACAACCAATTACAGGTTCATTTCAGTGGAATAAGGTTCTCAATTCAGTAAGAATATTATGCATTCAAGTTTCAAAAGATTTTTCCCCAAGTCAATTTCCAAAGCACAATTGTAGAATTTCAAACTTTAATCTTTTATATTATTTATTTCTTGCTGCCTAATATTTACTTAGTTACTTCCTTGCTTTTTGCAGATATATAGATCTATATCTATATCTATATCTATATCTATATCCTATCTATCTATCTATCTTTCTATCTATCAGGGTCCTCCCTATTTGCAAGTTTTGTTTTATTTTCTAATTGCAATTTATTACAGGCTTCAGAAGCTGAAGTTTTTGTGTTTTATTTGTTGAACATTCGGTTATGGATTTATACTTTAGTTTGAACAAAGTAAAATCAAAATTTAGATGTTTCCAAAACTTTTTTTAATAGGGCAGTAAGGTAGATTCATAAAATATGTTTTGAAGTTAAAAACTGTGTAACGTCAGCAATTTTATATCATTTAAGCTAGTTCTTTAAAATTTCAAACATTTCTCAAATCCGGTTGATGACAGGCAGCAAAGAGAGAGCCTCTCACTCCCCTGATGAAATAGTTTTTTTTTTATTTAACATAAACTTCATCACAACATTTTTGTAATTCAGTTACTCTAATTCTATATATGTAAGTTTTGCAAATTTTGACAATGACAGCTTGTACTTCTCTGGGTAGAAACAGAACAGTGTTTGAGCACAGTTAGGAATTATGTGTGTGTAGTAACCAAGTTCAAGTGCATTTCAGCACGAGTTTCTTCCTTCAGTAGAAACATCATGTCTTAAAGTGTGAACTCTGTTCACTGCATGTGTGGCACATGTTACTAGGCTGAGACCATGGAAAAAGAAAGTGAAGCTCTGCTCAACTCTCCCCATCTTAGTTTTAAAGTCTTAATAATAATACTTTGTTGTAAAAGATGAAAAACCTGGGACAAAATAAATTAGATGGGTTGCAGGATAACAGGCATAAACTGAGCCTTTTTGGTGGCAGGACCTATGATGAGCCTAATTAAAGCCCTACACTGCAGAGATCATGTCTCATTTGTTTGCAGTTCCAGGGCCAGCAAAGGGCCTTACCTATACCTTGGTTCTTAACATCTGCTTATTGGGTGAACTACCCTCAAATAGTGTATTTGTTTGAATAAGACTTTCTGTGTATTAGCGCAAAAAAATGAGGGAGGGGCGCTTTTGGGTTTTGTCACAAGACCCTCCAAAACCCCATCACATGGGAGCTGCTTCCTCTGCGTAGACTTAACTGCAAGCAGAGATGATCCTTTGTTGCTCTTTTGGAATACCTTTTCTACATGCCAAAGGTATTGAACTTGACTATACAAACTGGCTTTATCAGCCCTTGTAACCCAAACACCCCGCTGGAACGAAACATTTTTGCTTTTAAGACCTTTGTACCCAAATATTATCCACCTAAGGAGAACTCTGAGGTCACCATGCAGTCCCAGTTTGCAGACTAATCTGACGTGACTTGGCCAGAGTCTGGGCTCAGATTGAGGGCATGTCGGGGGCTCTGACCTTTCCTCTTTGGGGAATGCTTCCCCAAAGGGACTGGCAGTAGCGACCCTGGTGTAAATGACTCTCCTGTGATCCGTCTTTGAAGACTGTGAGCTGTGCACCCCCGAGCAGGCCATAGATTGTCCTCTAGAATGCTTTGAGAGGTGGAAGAGTCTGTCATCATTACGTAGGAGGGACTGTGGGCCTGGGGCTCCGTGTTCATTCTAGCCCAAGGCAGTGGCATCTGCCTCGATTTTGTTCTGACATCCTGTGAGGAAAAATAAAAGCTAATGTTTTAGAAGTTACGGAGTTAGGAAGCTGGGGAGACATCTTTTGATGGAGAGGTACCCGTTAGATATTTATTTAAATATTTATAGAAAAAAATCTATGCTGAACACTGTGTCAGGTCCTCAATATGTAGAAAGAAAAGAAATGACCTCTACCCAGACCACGCAGTTCTCCAGGAAGCAGGCTTTGCTACTGATAGTTGGACCTTCCATCTGACCCTCTGAGAGCCTTTCATAGCCCTTAGGAAAAGCACTGAGATGTTCCGAAATTTAAAAAAAGTGAGAAGCGGGTAGGTACCTAAGAAGTAGCATAAGAAAGATGCGATTAAGTCCAAATTTGTAAGCTTTATGTCACTGGCAGGATTTTGAGAAACAAAAGCCCACGTAAGGATATTGCCAGAGTAACAGTGATGAGATTCTGAACTCAAACCACATTTACTCCATAGAAGAAATGAATAACTATTTGTGATCGAACTTATCCACTTGAACGATGCAAAAATTGTGCCACGATAGCCTATCTTTTTATCAAACAAAATAAATGTCACTGGTAAACTAGAATCTTTCTTAATTCTTTTTCAAGAAATGCATAATTTTTTCATGTCATTCCCCATTAAAATTTCATAGGCTGTCTCTTAAGTTATTAAAGGAAAGAATTGTGGCCTCTGTGTAGCATCTTTCCTCAGACTTGGGCCAGTAATGGAAACCATTCTTAAACTTAATTTATTTTTAATTCCTTCTCATTACTAAGCACTGGTCTTTGTGTCCTGAACCAATCCAATTGGTACATTTTGTGATGACTGTGAAATCATGTTCCTTTAAACCACATGTGGTACCCAGAAGATATTCTAACAGAGTTTCTCTCGTCGCCCTCCTTAAACTTGTTTATAGTTGATTTCAGAAGAAGTTTATCCCTGGGCAGTTTTTCCCAGCCGATGGCTGGTTGGTTGTCTGCAAGTAACAAGGACCATATTGGACAAGTATCTTCAGCACACAATAGCATAGGCAATCTTTGGTCACTCTTATTGGTAGGCTCATCATAGGAAAACCAAATACTGGAAGGCTTTTGAATCACAGATGCCAAAAATGTGAGTTAAAATCTAAGACTGATAAAGTGTGACCGAAAAATGAAATGGCACATTTGTGCATCAAAGGACACGATGAAGAGATTGAAAAACAATCCACTAAGTGAAAGAAAATATTTTCAAATCATATACTTAATGTAAGATTAATTTCCAGAATATAGAAAGAATTCCCACAATTCAATAACAACAAAATTCAATTCAGTGAAAAAATAGGCAAAGGATTTGAATAGACATTTCTCCAAAGATGTCCAAAATGGCCAAGAAGCACAGGGAAAGATGCATGACATCACCAGTCATAGAGAAGTACTAATAAAACCACTTCACTGAACTTCATAAGGGAGGCTATCAAAAACAGCATGTACGTGTGGGCGAAGATGTGGAGAAATCGGAACCCTTGTGCATTGCTGGTGAGAATGTAAAGTGGTACAGCTGCTACGTCAGACAGCTCAGCGCTTCCTCAAAAAGTTAATCATAGAATTGCCATTTTATCCAGCAATTTCACGCCCAGGTATATACTTAAAAGAATTGAAAGCAGCAACTTGAACAGACACGTGTACACCCATGTTTGTAGCAGCATTCTTTATAGTAGTCAACAGATGGGAACGATGCGCGCCCATCGGTCAACGAATGGAAAACAAAATATAGTATATTCATTATTCTGCGGAACCGTACATATAAAAGTGGTTAAAATAGTAAATTTTATGTTATATATATTTTACCACAGAGAGGAAAGGCAGGTGATCTCCAAGGACATGAGTCTCTGGGAATTGCTAGAACTGTTTTCTCTTTTCTCCTTGAAACTTTGGTGGGGTAGTAGATTAAGCTGGCCATGGAAGAATTTCCAGAGACGGACATTAAAGTAAAGGGCACTGCATTCTGAAAACCTGGAGGACCACAGATGCAGGAGGGGCACAAAGGCCACGCTCGCTCAAGGAGTCATGCGTAGAGAGGTCTGGGCAGAGCCCACGGAGCAGGGAGGGATCTTATGATATTCTACAGCCACCTCCTTCCGGAGCTGCCCTGGTCCAAAGTCACCCAGTCATCTTTACTGCTGCCCTTTACGTGATGAGGAGGCTTCCCGCGCTGTCAGCCAGTGAAATAACAGACGGACCAGAGCCGTCGTGACACCGATCTGTGACCCACTGGGCCCCCATCTCTGTGACTGTGGCCTCGCCTCGCCCTTCCTCCTAGAAGCTTTTCAGTAGCCTCAACCGAGTCTCGGAAAGGCCGTTGCTTAGAAGCGGGGAGGTACAGATGGAAGGAGAAGGCACAAATGGCTCATCCTGACCTTGACAATCAGAATCCTATTTTAAGCTACACTCTGCTGACTTCAAAGAAAAGCCATTGCACAGGGAGAGAGACGAGCTCGAGATCCCAGGCAGGAGCACATTTAATCTCTAATCCGTCCTCCCAAGAACTGGCCTGCATCCTTCCCGCCAGGGCGATAGTCTATACCGCTGGCCTTGCCTAATAAGCCAGCTTATGTCTTCTTTCTTGCACGGTTATCCTACAGCACAAGTGGTACCCACCGATACGCATCTGATAGAACAGAAAGAGATTAGACCTGTCTGCCTTTTGTGTGCACAGGATCAGAACACAGCCCAGTGAATGCGACTGAGAAGGCTGCTTGGGGCTTGTATTTGCATTTTCTCTGTTTATTTTATTTCGGTAGAGAGGAGGCATGGAATCGGCTGAATTGAATTCTGGAGACTAGAAATGGCCATGATCGTAATCCACTGTAAATAGCAAGCCGAGACCCTTGTCCACTGCTGTTTAACCTCTTTTTAGCCTTTCCGAGGAATGTGACATAAGAAGAACACGTCTGGGCTTCCAGAGCTGGACAGTGAAAGCCCCACAATCCACCCAGTACCCATGTCGCTCCGTCATCCGAGGGTTTTACCTGGAGAGTAGGTTAAAAAAAAAGTAGATGAGACCCTTCCAGATATTTCCCTGCCTTTTATTTATTTATTATTTAATTTTTTTTTTTTCGCTATACACATTTCTCTTGAAAGAACTTGAAATGTGCTTGCAGATGGTCGAAGCCCAGAGGCTACACAGTTCTGGTGTCGGCCCCGAAGGGGCATCACAGACCGAGCGATACGAAGAGGCCCCATCAAAGGGCCGTATCAAACATAAGCTTCGTGGATGGTTTTCTCCCTCCCCACCCCCGAAACAAACATTAGAACTCGTGGAAAAGCATAGGAGTATCCTAACCATGCGCGCGCATCGCTAAGGTGGAGGGTGGTGTGGCGGAAAGGCAGTGGGAAGGTGTGAGAAGCACGAGGCAAGAGTAAGATTCCATTAAATGGAGAGTTCCATTTGTAATCTTCATTCGTTTTCTTTCGTCTGAGGAGTTCTTTAAAAATCCATTCAGAAGGACAGGGGTGGAGCGGAAGTTAAGGGAGAGGCTCGGGGTTGCCATGACGACAGGACTCTTCGACTCCATCTCTGTCACCCATCTGCGCCTTTTCCTTCTGGGTTACCGCAGAGATCTCTGACGCTGGAAGTAACCTAAACCCGAGGATGATTTAAAGTTGAAGAATAGCTAAGTTTCCAAACAGCACCCTGAGCTCATCTTTACTCAGAAGCTGTGTCATGGTGATAATGCGACATAATCGAGATGTTCCTTACCCCTCTCCCAGCAAAGCTGTCATAAACCGCTGCACAGGCTCCATAAAAAGTGACAGAGCTGGAGAAATGTCTACTGCGAAGCATCGATAATTAATGATCACGGCTGGGGCCAAATAAATTTCGAAAAGGAAGTGAAATTTCAGATAATGTGAGAAGTGTCAGAGTGGTATTTATATTCTAAATTGCGGTAACATTATAAACATTATTATTAGTCCCAATCTGATCCTGTGAGTGGATTAAATAACAAGCTTGCATCTCTCACAGACCAGTCGGCATGTTCGGTAAGCGCAGAGGGTCTTGTTATTTCATCATTAAGCACCCCTGTAGAGCCTCTTAAACTTCATTAGCATATGCATTTTGGGGCAGTCTATTAATTCAGGGAAAACCTATGGACCTATCATTTCCTATTTATCTATAAGGCCTACTTAATTTGCCTTCTAAGTTATTGTTTTTTGTTTTGTTCTGTTTCGTTTTTCATTAAAGTGATGACATTCCCAGCTCCTGGTTATGTTAAACTAAGTAAAAATAAATACAGGATCTTTTCCCTTCAGTCCCAGAAGTAGTAAGTCATCAACATTGTCATAGTTAAGTATAAAGAAAGATCCAAATAAACAGAAAGATCAAAATAGAAGCATCACCTCTGCCTCAGGATTTTGTCGAAAAGAGATGCCTGGAATCGGCCCGAGTGTAAAGTCTGAAGGCAGTTTTTTTTTTAATTTGTTTGTTTTGTTTTTTACTGGAGCTTCAATAGGCGTTGATTAATTAATCTCCCATGCGGTTGAACTGCGTCTCCAGGTTGATTGATAACTGCATGGACCCAAAACCCCTGACCTAAATCACATGGTTGATCTCTCTGGCATGGCCAGCTCTGACCCTAAGACTATGAGGTGTGGCCCTAAGATCTGGTATGGCCAGTCCCTACCCTAAGCAAAGACACTCCTAACAGGTCCATAGATTACCTCTCAGAAACTGAGGTCAAAGACTAGATCTGCCTTTGAGCAAGGCCACAGTCTTTACTGCATGAGGGCTGCGCCCAGCCTGAGCAGAGAGGGGTCTCAGCTGTGTAGTAGGAGGAGAGGGGCTTCATATGAGCTCAGACGACCAACCAGATATTTGAAGAGCAAAGCAAGGAACATGGAATACTCCCAGAAGGAGAACCTTTAGGGAGGGCATAAAAAATATCTTTTCAAATGTGAAGAGCCAGCGTGTGCAAAAGGATTATGCGTATCCTGTGTGCCCCTAGAAAACAGTGAATTGGAGGTATAAGGAAGATTTAAGTTCAAGATAAGAAAGAGCTTTCTAATAATTGAAGCTATTCAAAAATGTTACGTAGGCTGTACTGGGAGATGGTAAATTTTCAGTCATTAAAAACATTCTGGGAGAAGATATTATCTGTTACAGTGACAGATCAAAAATGCAGTGACCCCTAAGCGTCCTTTCAACTCTAATAAGTAAACTCTATGGTTCTAAAAATATTGTTCGACCTTGACTCAGAAATGTGTCCTGGAATCAATAAACTTCCTATATGGTGATTCTTATTATGTGAGTTACCTTCAAAATATTGTATGTCATACCTGGGTGCTGCTGCCTTGAAATGGATGTAAATTTTCCTGAGTAGAATTCCTTGATATTTTAGAATATCAAGAGCAATTCAGATTCTACTAATTCCGAGTGATCAACAGCTTAGACTTGGAGCATGCTTCCCTTGCTCTACATAAGAAGGAATGAGTTATTAAGCAAGTAAATAATGTAAAAATTTTTCGTGGAACACATTTAATTTATATAAGTGAACCCATGATTTGTAACCACTTTAGTCATTGCCAGTGTGTCTTTTAAATGAGGTGGAAGCAGATTAGTTAGGATTTTACCTTGAAATCTTCTGTTAACTAGAAATTCAAGTTACATCACATACTTGTCTTAAAATATTCCATTGAGACTATTCACTATTTACAGCTGGCGTTTCTCATGAAGTAGGCTGAATTATGTGAGTTTTATCTTATTCAGATAAATGGAACACTGATATGTAGAATCAAATGGATTCACGCAGTCCAAATTCCCCTGGATTTCATCTTCCTGTGTGTATAGTGGTAAACTATTAAAGTCTTAACTTGGATTTCATTGGCCGCCACTCACACCTGAATGCAAAACATCTAGCTTGTCTGTCCATTCAGATACTTTCCCATGTCCCCCGGGACGCGCCCGTGAACGCTTATCATGTGTCTGGTCGTTCTGGAGGCAGCACTGCTACAACGAGGCCCGGTGGGCGCCATCGCTTCTTTCCTGCCACTCATCGGGCACTGTCCCCGACGTTCTAGAGCCACCCGGTGCCACCCTAGATAACCATCTCTCTGGTGTGTGAGCTGCATCCATCCGAGACACCCCAAAATGCATTTTTAATAAAAGGGCGGTGCGTGTGGGAAAACACTAGATGAACCTTATCCACTCTAAGTGGTTAGTTTCAGGACTTCCTCCAATAGCAAAGCATCGACTCAAACCAGGTGACGGATTAGTTGAGTCGCAAAGGCTGGTCCCTAATGAGAACTCATCATCTCGCACACAGCCAGATGCTCGCGGCCAGATGCTCCAGCTGGGCGCTGGAAGCTGTTTTTGCCAATGCTTTATTGTACGAGCCAGGGTCCCTCTCGCTGGAGACCTGAGAACTGTGCTTCTCTATCAAGGTTGCCAGTATCATGCGTTCTCCCCAGCATCCCGCAGAAGAAACCCACCTGTGCCATTTGCAGGATGAGTGGAGTAACATCTGAAACCGAGCAGCGGGGACTCTAAGTCCAGGTGACGCCTTTCAAAAACGCCATTAGACTAGCTGGGCCTAGTAGTCCTTTGGCACTCCTCCAGTGCCAGAAACCAGGTCATCTGCGCCCCGAAATGTTGGCCTCCTTGCGGGGAACATTGCTGTGAAGCTGCCACTCTCAGGCAGCTTCCTAGAAGGAAGGTGTAAAGTCTTCTCACAGGGTGTGAATGCCCGTGAAGCCAGCGTGGACAGAGGTTATCAGGTCCCTTACAAATAAGTACATCCAAGGGCAGTGAATTTGCCCCTGCGGAGGTATATATTTCAGTCTGTCACAGCTCAGCAGTATCCCAGATAAAGGTACTTGCTTGGGACTTAGAAGACAAACAGGCACAGGTATTGCCCTCCCCCAGGGGCACTGGTGACTCAGTCCGCCATCTGCACGGCTCTGTCTCATGAGGTGTAAAGGTGCTCACAGATGTTGCTCACTTTGGCCAGGAACGTGAGGTCGTGGCCGCTCGTGTCCTGAAGCCCTGGTCCCAGATATCACGGGCTGGCCTCAGGAGGTCACTGGTGACCCTTCAGGCTGCAGGAGCAAAGGATGTCCACGGCCCAGTAGGAGGTGACTAGGAAGGGGGCGGGTCAGTGGGGGAGAGGGGGAGAGTGCCACGTGAGTAGCCAAGACGACATCGGAGTGTGGTTTCACTCTACTTCTTGTCTTTTTCTCTTCCTTTCCATTCCCCCTTTTCCCTCTCCTCTCTCCTGACGGTCAGGGGATGGATGGATGCAGGGGCCTGGGATCTGGGGGCCAGGGCTGGGAGGTCGGAATTCCTGGAGCTGGCCTGGCACCTCTCATCTCTTGCCCGCACATCTCACACTGTCTTTGGGGGGCTACACAGGACATCCTGGCAGTTTACAGGTAAAGTGGGTAGAAAATGGGATGGTCACTGGAGTGCAGTGTGGTTCCAGGGTCGTAGCCGTAAGAATGTGAGGGATACTGATGTTTTCCTGACATTTAAATGCTAGTTATCTTGATCTGAATATCTAACACCTATAACCATTCTGCATATGTGATTTCCATTCTTGAATATTGGTGTATTACTTTAAACAACGACAACAAGCAAACCCCACTACCTACCTCCCTAAAAAAGAGCATGGCCGCGTGTGTGGCCAGGCGGGCGCACGCGTGTGCATGTTTATGGTCATACGTCTGCTTCGGTTTTTGCTGCCCAAGGAATCTTTCTTTACGTATTGTTTTGGAGCTCGATTCGTTTCCTGGGTTAATTAAGCTCCTTTTTTTTTTCTTCAATGTATTATTAAGAACTGACATAAGTGGAGAGGTCCAGCCTCATCTTGCTTTATTCTGCATCCTCGTTGTGCCTGTGCCGAAGGGGACTGTGGGGATGCTACAGTCCCCTCTCATGAGAAGCGGGACTTCGAGGAAGGGACATCTGTGGTGCTGGAGTTAGGTGGCCCGACTCAGCGTGTCACAGCTCACCGCTTTCTCTCCTTCATGAAGAAAGACATGGTTACACAGGTCCTGCCCCCCACCCCCACCCCAAGTTCGTCACTTCCTTTTTGGAGGAGAAGTGTGTTAGACACTGCTCATGAGAGAACGGCCTTCTTCTTGTGAGATTACGTGGCCGACCTTGAAGTGTGACTTTGGACATCTTATTTCACGGTCCGTCTGTACCATCTCACCAGCAGGGAGAGTATCCTCTCTTGGGAGGTCAGCGAATAATGGCGACAGAGTGCGCCGCTGCAGATGCTGATGAGCTCGCCCCTTCGGAAGCGGGGGCTCTGCTTCGCGCGAAGCAGGTGATTTGGGAGTCCAGAGAGCTACGGCCCGATGCTCAAGTAAAGCCCAGCACGTGTTCCTCTGCCCGTCTCCATGGCGCAGACGTTAGCTGTGCCTCCGGGAAACGGCTGAACGAAAAGAGACGACACCTGTCAAACCAGAAAGAGATTATAGCATAGGGAGGAAGTCAGGACACGCTTTCATGCGCCCCGGCACTGTGTTCTGGCCTGATACCACGATGTCATTACTCTAGAGCAGAGGTCAACACGCTTTTTCTGTAGAAGACCAGATAGTAAATGTTTCCAGCTTTACAGGCCACATGGGCTCTGTCACAACACTCAACTCTGCCGTGGCGGCGAAAGCAGCCCAAGGCAATGTTAACGAGAGAGCGTGCCTGCGTTCCAATAAAACTTTATTTACAAAAACAGGCAGTGAGCTGGATTTGACCTGCAGACCCTAGTTTGTCCTAGAGTACTAATTGCTCTTTATTTAAAATGTATTCATTATCTGCTCTTTTTGTGTTCTCTTCCTATGTCCAATAAAAGGTTGACTTATTTTTAAAAGAGAGACATTTTCCCCAAAATGACTAAAAGGTGCGTGCTGTTGGGGTGAGGGGAAGGTAGAATATGTGTGGATAAACCGTGACTGTTCGAAAGAGCGGACGGTCCTTCCTCAGACCTCGGGCGGCTCTGCTTTGTTGCCAGCCCCTTCCTGCCCCTTCCGGCCCTGCTTTGCTGCCAGCCCCTTCCTGCTCCTGCCCGGTCTGTCCTTCACAGCCAAGACCCCTCCCACATGACCCCTCGTCTCTAAATTCGTCCCCCGGCCTGGCCCTGGGGCTTGGGTGGCCGGCAGCTCTGCCCCTCCGTCTTGAATCAAAGGCGCGGACTAAGTTTGCACTGTCCGTTGCCCTAGAAACTCTTTAAACCTTTTTTATTTTCCTACCAAAGACACTGAGTTAAACCAACAGTTTGCAGCCTTTAGTACTTTGCCCTTTCTTTCAACTTCATTGTTTTCATTCTAAGTTAAGAGATCATTATGAAGTAGGAAAAAACCAAAGCTTTATAGCCACCATTTTTCCCTCCCATCAGCATGTGCTATTTAGAGTCTAGAGGGGCCCAGGTGAATGAGTCTCGCTAGTTTCGCCGGCTTTCCAGGAGAGCTAAAACGCTGGTTGCCAAGCAACGCACATGGCCCTCCTTCTCACATCATGCACATAAAAAAAAAAAAAAAGTCCTATGATTGACACACGAATGGAAAATCATGAGAATACACAGGGCAGTTTGCTATGACAATATTATATCTGTTTCTCTGTCTTCGGTATCTTTTCCTGAGGACTCGCACAGAATCACATGGAGAAATAAGTGGGTTGAGCCTTCAGCAGGGTGTAGTTGGTTAATACGACACCGTTAGGAACTATATAGTACAGTCGATTCTCATCATTTGCAGATTCCATATTTGCAAATTTGCCTACTCACTAAAATTTATTTGTAACCCCCAAATCAACGCTCACGGCATTTTCGCCGGCATTCACAGACGTGTGCAGAGTTGCCTGAGGCACGTGCCCCAGCTGAGGTGGCACAAGGCCCTGTTCTGCTCTCTCGTTTTACTTTTCTTCCTATAAACAAGTGTGCTTTTTATAGTCTATTTAGTGTCCCATTTTTTTGCATTTGTGAACTTTTTGTTGATGACTGCATTGTTTAAAATGCACCCCCACGTGTAGCATTGAGGTGCCGTCTACTGTTCCTTAGTGTAAGAAGGCCGTGGTGGGCCTTACAGAGGGAATATGCGTGTCAGACAGGCTCCGTTCACGTATGTCATTGTGCCGTTGGTGTGATTATGATGCTAATGAATCAGCAATTTGGTGCATCCAGAAAAAGGAAGAGGAAACTCGCTGATCTGTACATCAGGCTGCTGTGGAAAATGCTAAGGTAACATCTGAAGTACATGATGAAGCTTTGGAAAAGTGGCTATATTCATGGATTCATAAGAGGACAACTGATTAAATGACAAAGTGTAGCGGACAGTATCGCTGTGAGGCTGAAAGCCACAGAAGCGTATGGCCATGTTACCCAGGGCCAGGAAAATGGTAAAGCTTTATCAGGTAGGGCTTTATTATAAAGGAATCGGGCATCTCATTTATTGTTTGTAAGAAGGACATATTAAAGAAGGTATCTTAAAAGAGAAGAAGGTTGTATTGAGCAACTGACAAATTCTCGTGACGGAGCCCGCGGGAACCTCACCCGTGTGTTCCTCCTGGGAGCGGTGACCCCACCTTCACCACCTCAGTGTCCACAGAGATTTAGTGGAGCCTACACCACAAATAACGAGAATGGACCGCATGCGATCACGGCGTAGCCCTGATGGACTCTGTCTCCCACTCCCCACGTTGAAGGCAAAGCCCAAGGCTCGTCCAGAGCCAGCATCTCCGCTAACAGTGTCTGCCAGGCTGTCTGGCCATCGGCTCTGCTGGTGTCTGTGACGTCCTGCTGGATATATTTTGAAAGGAGTCACATGTTTTATAGACAGGTCTCACCCCTCTCCACACCCCCATTTTTTTGTTCTCTCAGTTTGGGTTGCTCTAACAAAATACCACAGACTGGGTGGCTTAAACAACGAAAATTTACTTCTTACAGTTCTGGAGTCTGGGAAGTCCAAGGTCAAGGCCCTGGCAGGCTCGGTGTCTGGTGAGGACCCACCTTGTGCTTCCTAGATGGCCATGTTGTTGCCGTAACCTCACACTTGGCAGGGGGGAGGGAGCTCTCCGGGGTGCCTTTTATAAGGGCGCTGATCCAGTTCATGAGGGCTCCACCCTCGTGACCTAATCAAAAGCCCCATCTCCTAATACCATCGCGTCGGAGGTTAGGATTTCAACATATGAATTTGGGGGAAGACATAAACATTCGGCCATAATAGTCTCCTTTCTCCACTTTTGTCACTGATTATTTTGCTTGAAGGGAAACCCTGATATATTTTTAAACTGCCCTGGAACTGAGCCAGAGTGGGCTCAGCAGCCCCTAACCGACACCTTAATTGGTCCCAGATGGGAAGGAAAACCCTATTGCTCACTGAAGACCTGGGCAGGTCATGTGTGAAATGGCTCCCCCATGTCCAAGGTCTGATCTCGACTGACAATGGCCTCCGTCTCTGCCGAGCTGGACGATCCCTCTGCAGGGAGCTCTGCCGGGGGTGGCTGACTGACAGCCTGACCAGGACATGGATGGGCGGACAAATCCCCGTCACCTGGCCTTACAAACGCAATGGGGGGATGTGAACACGGGCGTGGAAAACAAACTGCTTCCGCCTTCAGGGTCACGGAAAGCTCCAGAGAGGAAGTGACGTCTGGCGGAAATTGAGAGGATACGTGTTGATGGCGACGTAAGCAGAGCCTTTTCAAAGCAAGGATGTCGGGACACGTATAAGGATGAGAAAACACGAGCCATTCCTCCAGGTCGATGTTCAAGGAGCCTAGAAACACGGTCTGCAAACTCCTGGGCCTCGTTATCACAACTCAGGCCTCTGGCTCCACACAGCACCTGAAAAGTCCCCAGAGGAAGCCTTTCTAGAAAGTTCCGTGTGCTATTATTGATTGAGTACTTGGGCCTATGCGTGTGTTTTGCCTCTTGTCAGGGGCAGGAATATTTTCACGACTGCGCTGTGCACATATGAGGATTAGGAGACAACAGCAGTTAAGTTACTGCCGCTCCTCGGCCAAGGGGCTCTGCATGTGCTATAAACACATAGGTCTTCAATGCAAGTTCATGGCCAGGGAACCTCTTCTCGAGGCAGGAATCGCCTGTGTGCAGAACCTTGCAGAACAGGACCGCGTGTACAGACAACGTGCCAAATTGCCAGCCACAAAGCCGCCTCCCTCTGCATCCCTTCCTCTCGTTTCTATTCCCAGGTCTCGTTACGTGCAGTGTCCTATGCGTGCACAAGAATGCCCGTCGGCCAGGACAGAAGCGCCAAGGGAGGTGTTTTGCATGAATTCCGTCCTTGGGGTTAGACCTACTGGCTCAGCTGCCAACGACAAATAGGCCCCCACGTGCTAGACCATGAAGTTAATTAGCATATGCCATTAAAAAAAAAGAAAGAGAGAAAAAGAAAAAAGACACTGCCCACGACGACAAATAAAAAGCCACGTGGAGGCCTGAAGCCACAGGCCGACGGCCCGGCTCACTAACGCGGCCCGATCCACTTGGTTTGGCAGGGAGAGCAAGCTCGCCATGCTGCTGCGGGAGTCCCTGGGCAACCTGAACTGTCGCACGACCATGATCGCTCACATCTCGGCCGCCGCCGCCAGCTACGCGGAGACGCTGTCCACCATCCAGATCGCCTCGAGGGTCCTGAGGATGAAGAAGAAGAAGACGAAGGTAAGGGGCGCACGGCAGGTGCGGGCGGGACGAAGCTTTC
>NW_006436814.1:2399339-2403171 GCF_000325575.1 Pteropus alecto
CGGAAGGGGCGGAAAACCCTCAGGCCGGGCCAGGGGCGGTCACGTGCCGTCCCCACTTTTCCCGGTCGTCCAGCCTGGACCCCTCGCAGGGGTGTCCGCTTCACGGCATTGCAGTGGCCCGCCACTGCGAGAGGGGACACTCGGAAGGGACGGAAGTGCTCGAGTGCACCTCCCTCCGCCTTGGTCCCACGTAGATGGAGACGGTGTCCTTCAGAGGGCCAACCCCAAGGGGTCGTCAGCTCCCTGCTCACGTGGCCCCTCTTCCCTGTGTTTGCGGGACGTGTGTTTGGGCTGCTGGCCTTTGCCACATTCTCCAGTGGTTTCTGGCTGATGCTAAGAGCCTGCGAGAAACCACTGGGCTCTTCTTCTCAGACAGAGGCCAAGCCAGGACGGTGGTGACGTGACGAGGACGTCAGAACATGATCGTGGTGGCGGCGATGTGTGGGGCTTCCCGCGCTTTTTCGTAGCTTTTGTTTTTAGAAAAGGAGTCTTTGCAACCAGCGTTCTGTGACACAAGGTGGCACAGGTGGTGAGGGGGTGCCACGTTGGTGACCCCTCAGCCTTAACGAGGTCAGACGGGGCCGGGGCTGGTCACCTCCGTTCACAAGCAGCCTCTGTTTCCCCGTAGGGGTTCCCACTCGCATAGGAGGCCGTGGTGTGGAAGCTGGGCGCGCGAGCCTGGCACAGCCCAGTAGCAGCCCCTGTGCAGGGAGGCCGGCCAGGGCCTGGGGAGCCTGTACGCAGGCAGCAGGCCAGGCTCCCCCGAGGGGGGTGCCTCGGAGACCCCCAGCTAACTTGTCCTCTCGCTCGCAGTACACGTCGAGCTCCTCGGGCGGGGAGAGCTCCTGCGAAGAAGGCCGGATGCGCAGGCCCACCCAGCTGAGGCCCTTCCACGCCCGGGCCGCGGCGGAGCCGGACTTCCCCGTCCCCCACCTGCCCAGCGACCCCGACTACTCTTCCAGCAGCGAGCAGTCCTGCGACACGGTCATCTACATCGGGCCGAACGGCACGGCCCTCTCTGACAAGGAGCTCACCGACAACGAGGGGCCCCCGGACTTTGTCCCCATCGTGCCGGCCCTGCAGAAGACCAGGGGCGACAGCGGCCGGCCCGCGGAGGCCGAGGAGGCCACGGCCAGCAAACCGGAAAGGGACTGCCTGAAGTGTAACACGTTTGCCGAGCTGCAGGAGAGGCTGGACTGCATCGACGGCAGCGAAGCGCCCAGCAAGTTCCCTTTCGAAGAGCTGCCTGCCCAGTTCGGGGCAGAGCAGGCAAGCAAGTGTCCCCCCTTAAGCCAAGGGGCTGGGGCAAACCCGCCCTGCGAGTCTGATAAGGAAGATAATGGGTCCGACAGCCAGCTGAGCGACAGAGAAGGCGCTGAGCCCCCCGCCTCCAGGCGGCAGAGGCATCGCTCCCCGGTGTCTGCGGCCACACGCACCAGCAGCCCAAGCCCTGTCCCTCCCAGGAGTGTCCCTGGCGGCAGCAGCAGCCAGCCCGGTTCTTCCCAGCTCGTGCAGAGCCCCAGCCTGCAGAGCAGCCGAGAAAGCCTGAACACCTGTGGCTTCGTGGAAGGCAAGCCCAGGGCGATGGGCTCCCCCCGGCTGGGCATCGCCAGCCTGTCCAAGACCTCAGAGTATAAGCCGACCAGCTCGCCCTCCCAGAGATGCAAAGTCTACACCCAGAAGGGGGTCCTGCCTTCTGCCCCTCTGCCTCCCTTGGGCAAGGACTCCGGCCTGGTGTCCAGTGAGTCCCTGCCACAGCCTGAGGTGCGTACCCCCCCGGTGGGAATGAGCCCCCGGGTTCTGAAGAAATCCATGTCTGGTGGGAGCGAAGGGTTCCCCGAAGCCTCTGCCGATGATGAGCCTCAGGCAGCGGTTTCTCCAGAGTCCAAGAAGGAGATCGTGAGCACCACGATGGTGACGGTGCAGCAGCCGCTGGAGCTGAACAGCGAGGACGAGCTGGTGTTCACGTTGGTGGAGGAGCTGACCATCAGCGGGGTGCTGGACGGCGGCCGCCCCACCAGCATCATCAGCTTCGACAGCGACTGCTCCGTGCAGGCCCTGGCCTCGGGCTCGCGGCCCGTCAGCATCATCGGCAGCATCAGTGAGGACCTGGAGTGCTACTCCAGCGTGGCTTCCGTCTCCGAGGTCAGCATCACGCAGTTCCTGCCCCTCCCGAAGCTGAACCTGGATGAGAAGGGCCGAGAGGCAGGCAGCAGGCCTTCCTCCATCAGCTCCTGGCTGAGCGAGATGAGCACGGGCAGCGACGGCGAGCAGTCCTGCCACAGCTTCATAGCCCAGACGTGTTTCGGGCATGGGGAGGCGATGGCCGACCCTCCGACCTCCGAGTTTGTCAGCGGCATCCAGAATGCCACCGTGGTGTGCCGAGAGAAGCCCAAGGCGGGCCCCGACAACGTGCTCATCTTGTCCGAAATGCGGGAAGACTCTTTCAACAAAGCCACCCCCATCAAAGGCTGCAAGATATCCACCCTGGGCAAGGCCATGGTCACCATCTCCAATACAGCCAATCTGAGCAGCTGCGAAGGGTACATCCCCATGAAGACCAACATTACGGTGTACCCCTGCATTGCCATGAGCCCCCGGCACGTCCAAGAACCTGAGGCATCCGCTGCTACCGTCGGCTCCGTCCCCAAAGCAGCCCGGTCCCAGGAGAGCAAGGCAGCCAGCGCAAAGAAAGAGATGACGTTTGAGGACCCCTGGCTGAAACGAGAAGAGGAGGTAAAGAAAGAGGATGCTTATCCCAGTGAAGAAGGGGCGAAGTCGGAGACCGCAGCAGGCCTCGCCAGGCCTGAGGCCAGGGCAGAGCGGGCGCAGGACAGGAAGGCCAGCCCCGGCGACAGGCTGAGCAGCAGCAGTGGCGAGGTGTCCGCCTCCCCCGGGACTGACAGCTTCGGGAGGGTTGCGGATGGCTGTGAGATGGCACTGCCCAGCTCGGCTGCCCAGAGCCCAGTGCATCCCAGCAAAAGCCTGAAATCGAGCAGCCTCCCCAGGGCTTTTCAGAAAGCCGGCCGGCTGGAGGCCCCGGACGGCCTCTTCTACCACTGCGCCTCTGAGACCAACGGCATCAGCGCCGCCTCGGGCGCCCAGCCCTCCAAGGCGACCCTGGAGAGGAAGGTGGCCTCACCCAAACACTGCGTCCTGGCTCGGCCCAAGGGGACCCCACCTCTGCCCCCTGTCCGAAAGTCCAGCTTGGACCAGAAGAACCGGGCCAGTCCCCAGCACAGTGCCTGCAGCAGCAGCGGCAGCAGCCCCTTGAACCAGCCGGTGCCCTTGGTGGCCAGCTTCCCGGATGAGCCCAGCGGCAAGATGAAGGACGCCAGCAGCAGCAGCAAGCTCTTCAGTGCCAAGCTGGAGCAGCTGGCCAGCAGGACCCACTCCCTGGGCAGGAGCACCGTCAGCCACTACGAATGCCTCTCGCTGGAGCGAGCGGAGAGCCTGTCCTCCATGAGCTCCCGGCTGCACGCCGGCAAGGACAGCACCATGCCCCGCGCGGGCAGGAGCCTGGGCCGCAGCGCGGGGGCCTCGCCTACCAACCCGGGCACCCCGCAGTCAGCCGGGGCGTCCCCCAAGGCCAGCCAGTCTAAGATTTCCGCCGTGAGCAAGCTGCTCCTGGCCGGCCCCAAAGCACGCAGCCTGTCGGCCTCCACCACCAAGACGCTCAGCTTCTCCACCAAGTCGCTGCCGCAGTCCGTGGGCCAGAGCGCCAACCCGGCCCCGAGCAGCAAGCACATGTCCTGGTCCACGCAGTCGCTGAGCCGGAGCCGGGGCTCGGGCCTGGCCGCCAAGCTGCCGCTGCGCGCGGTCAACGGGCGCA
>NW_006436814.1:2403286-2403583 GCF_000325575.1 Pteropus alecto
GTCGCCCTACAGCAAGGTCACGCCGCCGCGGAAGCCGCACCGCTGCAGCAGCGGCCACGGCAGCGACAACAGCAGCGTGCTGAGCGGGGAGCTGCCGCCCGCCATGGGCAAGACCGCGCTGTTCTACCACAGCGGCGGCAGCAGCGGCTACGAGAGCGTGATGCGCGACAGCGAGGCCACCGGCAGCGCGTCCTCCGCCCAGGACTCCATGAGCGAGAACAGCGGCTCCGTGGGCGGCAGGTGCCGGAGCCTCAAGACCCCGAAGAAACGCTCCAATTCAGGTAGGTCCCCCGGGCG
>NW_006436814.1:2403970-2408199 GCF_000325575.1 Pteropus alecto
ATGCCTCGCCGTCATCAGCCTGGTGAAAATTCCACACGCTGGTGGCAACCAGGAGCGCCCGCTCCACACTCACCAGCTGTGAGGGCGAAACTTCCTGTGGCCCCTGGGGGCTCCCCCACCCCATGCCCAGGACCAGGAACGCAGCTACTTAGGGCCTCCTGAGGGTCAGGTCAGAGTGACTAGTGGCTGCAGAGGCTGGGGATCCCCAAGGCCCTGCCGCCTCTTTCTGGAAATGGGATGCATCACACTTGGTCTCACTGACAGTGCAAGGGGGAGGCCCTTCCTGCACCCCCCGACCCCCAAACACACTCAGGGTCCATTATGTGTGTATGCCCGCCACAGGGCCTGAAATACACGTGTGTGTGCGTGCACGCGCACACACACACGCACACACACACACACACACACAGAACACCAGCACCGGCCTTGATCATCAAAATCCAGATTATTGCGTGATGTTTGCTACGTGGCCGCGTGTGTGCGAGTGTTCTAAAGTGCTTTCACACACTCTGATTTGCTGGCTGCAGCTACCCATCCATTTCGTTCTTTCAATATCGTTTACTCTGTTTCCAAGACTCAAATTTTTCGGTTTGGCTGTTATGCGGGATTCGAGAGGAAGAAAAACTGCAGAATAACTAACTATCCGACGAGCAGACAGCGCGTGTACTCGCTCTGGGGTCCCCTCCTCTCATAGACGCCGTCTCCAAGGGCTTCTCGCTCACCAGGACTAGTGAAGGAAAACGGTGTAAAATGAGTCGCCAGGCTGGGCGCGAGGGATGGGACTTAACACAGGGCGTGGAGACCTGGGACCTCGGGGAGCAGCTGCCGTAGAGCAGGGGTTCCTGGTGGAGATGACATTGGTGATACGCTCCTTTCAGGTCAGATGACCTTATCTTGCTTATTTATCATTATTATTAAGAGAAATGCTGGCTATCAGACATGATCAGCATAAATCAAAAGCAGCTTCTTTAAGAGTAAAAGCCATAAAACTCCTCATAAGAAATTGCTGGCTTGGTGGCCGGATTTTACAGTCACTAGAGATGTTTGGGGCTGCAAAGGAGACAGCCAGTTACTTTTTATCAGAGATTGCTTTTGAATTTGGAAACTTTTAATATTTTGGTTACTTCCTTGGTAAGAATGAACTGCAACTATATTGCTACGAAGATAACCCTGAGCTCTCAGAGTGCTTCGTGGTGCACATAAGAGCAGAAACAGCCAAAGGACACCGCAGGACGCCTCTCTGGAGTCCCACGTTGGTGGACAGCGCATGGCATCCGGCTTGTTCTGTTGGCTACAACATGGGGCACTGGAAAGACTGAGCTAGAGAGCCGGAGACTGGAGGTCTTGGGCTGTGTGAACTTTAGGGAGTAACTTTCCTCTCTGGGCTTCAATTTTCTCACCTAAAAGTAAAGTGAGGAGGTTGGTCCAGAACCTCAATGGTCTCTCTCCTGCCTACGTTGTATGAGATGATTCAAATGACATAAAGAATATTGGTGGTGACCCGACTTCCTTTCCATAAGATGATCCGCAGTCAGTGAGATTTATTTTCAGTTGTTAAATATGGATCAGGCCTCTTCCTTGCTTTTAGAGCTCAGTGATGTGGAAGTTTCGGGTGTGGTGGGGGAGGGGCAGGCAGAGTTTACTTTGTAGAGAAAATTAGCACTTAGCGTCCGTGCCGCCCCACTGTGCCCTGAACCGCGCACCGCCCCGACTGCCACCGCCACGGAGAGCTGCAGGCGGTGCTTTTACTCTCCCGACCCTCTAGAGGAGAGCGCGAGGAGGCCGCCCTGAGCCTCGGCCCCCTTATTCTGTATCGAAGAATTCCGGCTCTTTTCCTGTGCCCGAGTCAGTAGATCTCTTGAGTCGGAGGAAGGTACAGTGTCTTTCTTTCTGGACGGGTCGTCAGGCCACGCTGGCCCAGCACCGAACAGGCAGAACCTGCTGGGATTGCGGGAGGAGGAGGGTGTCCGGAGAGAGGAGAAGGGAGGGCACTACCTGCTCCGAGGCCCCTTGACCACTGTGGTGAGTGGTGCTGTGAGGGCCAGCGCCTCCGGCCTCAGCCCCCCGATGCGCTCAGGCACCCCCTCCCATCCCCCGGCCCCATAGAACAACGACGGGGTGTGCGACCTCCACGTGTTCAGGGCGGCCTTACCGGGAGTGCAAGCTCTCTCTCACCTCGTCCATCCTCACCCAGATCTGACTCTGGATGGAGCCTTTGTCCATTCTGTTTAAAAGCAGAACGAGATAAAGGCCAGACTCCTTGGGCTAGCAGCTAGCTGAGGCTTCGAGCAAACTCCACCTCTGGCCTCAGACTCAGGAGGGGACCACTTAGCAATTCCGCCTGAGTTCGGTCAGGGTCCCTTCAGCTTCGCCTGCTGAAACGGTGTCAGCTCTTCCAACCACCCTTTTTCCCCGGAGGACGCAAGCCTCCTGACTGTCTCTTGCCCTCAGAAGGAGCTGCCGAGTGGGTGTGTCTTGGCAGGCGGCAGACCTTTGAGGCAGCTCCAGGACCTAGCCTTTCACAGGCCCATGCTTCCCTTCCAAGGCCAAGTCTGGAGGGGCCCAGTGGCCACCTGCCGGGAGAGGGGCCACAGCCAGGGAGCAAGCATGATAGTCGCCCAAAGCAGGGCCAGCGCCTTTCCAGACCTGGATGAAGATCAGGGCTGATGGCTTCACTCACTCATTTCATCACCAGTCAAGAGGAAAAGATGGTGCTTGCCGCAGTGGGGCCCTGCCCTGCGGGTCCTGTGGGTGCCTGCTTGTTCTAATCCCCTTGAGACCTGCCTCTGAGAGCACAGATCAGCATGTCAGCTCTCTCTGTGATGCCCAAGTTACTCCCTGTGTGTTTTTCATCTCCCCAGAGTTCTGTGGTATCTAATAATAGTACATCTTTGGGGGAATCATTTATTATCCGATATTTCTTTTCTTTTTTTTCTTTTGATAGAGAATGTGGGGAGTGGATTTTATTTTAAACAAGGAGATACGAGAGTTGGGCAAGTGACTTAAGTTCTTTATATCTTAGTTTCCTGTTCTGTGAAAATTCAATGAGATACTAGGTTTGTCTGCGACAGGAAACCCCAATAGCCATGTAAAAATGTATTTCTCATATAAAAGTTTGTGTGGGGCATTTTTACAGCAGTGGAAATGCTCTGTCTGACATGATAGCGGTGAATGCACGTCATCCTACGTTTGTCCAAACCCATAGGTTGTGCTACATCACATGAACCATGACGTAAACTACGGACTGTGGGTGGTGATAATGTGTTGATGCAGGCTCATCGGGGCGACAGATGCGCCCTCTAGTAGGGGTGTTTCTGGTGGGAAAGCTGTGCCTGGGGCGGGGGAGCAGGGAACGTATGAGAACTCTGTACTTTCCTCTCAGCTTTGCTGTGAACCCAAAACTGCTTTTAAAAATCGCCAAAAAAATAAATAAAGAAAAATTCTGTAAGGCGATCGTGTAAAAGTCTCCAGGGTACCAGGAGTCTGGGCTCCTTCTGTCTGTTCTGCTCTTGTGTGCGATCTCCGTCTCACAGACCGGCCAAGGCCCACATTCCGTCCAGGACAAAGGAGAAGGAACGAGGTGCGGACACTGCCTAGCAGCGGCACGCAGCCTTCTGCTTGGGTGGCGCTGGCGAGAGATAAGGTCGCGTGCCACACGGAGGCCAGGTTCCGTGCCGAGGGCCGTGTGCGCTGCTGCCCCTCGGGCACTTCTGCCTGGTATGAAGGGACAGCCAGCAGTCTTCGTTGCCGTGTGGGAAGCGTGTTGAACAGGGCGTGGCCCGTGATCGGTGTTTTTTTTAGTGTCGTTGTTGTCGGTGAATAAACGGCACTTTCTGGAACTCCTGTGACTACGATACCAACACCAGGACCTTTTTTCCCCAACGTGGACATCTCTTTGACCTCCTTGTCACACACATTCCTGCAGAGTATGGCTCGCAGCTGCAGACGGGTTCGGGTGCGCGTGTGTGCGCGCGTGTGTGCGTGTGTGCGTGTGCAGGTGTGCACGTGTGTGCACGTGTGTGCGCATGTGCATGTGTGCACGTGTGCGTGTGCATGCGTGTGTGCTTGTGTGCGCGCATGTGCGTGTACGTGTGCACGTGTGTGTGCGCGTGAGCATGTGTCTGTGTGTGTGTGCACGTGTGTGTGTGTGCATGTGTGTGCGCGTGTGTGTGCGCACATGTGCGTGTACGTGTGTGCGTATGTGTGTGCGTGTGCATGTGTATGTGTGC
>NW_006436814.1:2408420-2408831 GCF_000325575.1 Pteropus alecto
GTGTGCGTGTGCGCGTGTGTGTGCGCACATGTGCGTGTACGTGTGCGCGTATGTGTGTGCGTGTGCGCGTGTGCATGTGTGTGTGCGCGTGTGCATGTGTGTGCGTGTGCGCGTGTGTGCGTTTCACAGGTGGAGGCCGGAGGTGGTTCTCAGGGGAGGCAGGGCCAGCCTGCGCTGCTGGAGGCGAGGCCCGAAGGCCACTTTAAGGGAAACTGACGCCGAGGTGCGTGGCGGGGGGCGGGGTGGAGCGTTTCGAATCCCCGGGCGCCTGCCACAGCCGCTTGCATCAGAAGAAAATATTTTTTGAAAATGGAAATTCAAAAAGATTAACTTCGGGCTTCCCCCCGTCCCCCGCTTAGGTTCTCAGAGGCGGAGGCTCATCCCCGCGCTGTCCCTCGACACGCCCTCCCC
>NW_006436814.1:2409126-2414473 GCF_000325575.1 Pteropus alecto
CCCCCCCCTCGCAGGTCTCCGTCCTCCCCTGCAGGTCCCCGTCCTCTCCCCCCCGCCGCAGGCCCCCGGTTCCCATGGCAGGTCCACAGTTCCCATGGCAGGTCCCCGGTTCCCCCCGGCAGGTCCCTGGGGCGGGAGCCCAGACCCAGGGAGACTCCCTAGCAGGCTCCTGGTGTGGGTGGGGGCAGTGGCTGTGTCCCAGAGCAGGACTTTTGCCAGGACCCTGGACAGCTCCACGTTTTCCTACCTGAACCCGTCTTCCGGGCTCAGAGGCCGGTGGTCTGGGGGGCTCTTCTGGCTCCGTCCTGGAACGCCAGGTGCCTTCCCATTTAAGAAGCACCTGTGATAGTCTCACCCGTGGCTGGGTTGCCCCGCCGGCTTACTCTGTCAGGACTGAAATTGGGCTGGCAGCGCCCAGGCCCCTCCCAGATTTCCCAGCCACCAGCTCCTGTCCCACTGACGATGCGCACAAGCACTGCGCTCCAGGAGTGGTCGCCTCAGCTGGACTTGAGTTGAAGGTTCTTTTCACCTTCTCTCCACCATGGACACGTCCTTCTCGTCTGCCTGCCAGGAGGTCATGTGCTTCAACGCGAAACTGAAAATTCTGGAGCACCGTCAGCAGAGGATCGCCGAGGTCCGGGCCAAGTACGAGTGGCTGATGAAGGAGCTGGAGACGACCAAACAGTACCTGATGCTGGACCCCAACAAATGGCTCAGCGAATGTAAGGCCCGTGGTTCACGTCCATCGTTGCAACTGCCGGGTTCGCCGGCTACACAGTCTGGCGCACAAGCCAGGGGGAGACGGACACAGATGGACAGCATCTGTGTCCGATTCCGGGGGCCTCTGCTGCCCATCAGACGGAGACGGGCACCCTGAGCGTGCAGTCCCACTCTCTGGGGGACAGACGGGACTGGTGGGGGCAGCAAAGGGGTGGTGAGTATTGCTCTCGCGAGATTATGTCTTACGTGTCTCAGTCCAGAGCACCTGCAAATGAGATTTTTCCCCCTGCATGTGGCAGAAGATCACCCAGACGTGAAGGCTGTATTACAAATCTGCTCTGAGGCCACAAAATCACATTGCATATCTAGCCTGAAATAGACAAGAATTTATAGAGCTCTTAATAGGGTAGAAGGTGCAATCTTAGAAAAGCCTCATGGAGGATTCAGAAAGCAAGAAAGACATTTTTGAGTGAAAAAATAACATCCGTAGTGTTATTTCCATTTAATAGAAAGCCCAGGATGACAGTAACCATCTAACAACAATTCAGGACAATTTTGCTGTCTCCGAAAGACGAATTCAATTGTCTCTTATTTATTTGTTCCTACGCATTCCATTTACCACAATATAAAGCTCAAATCTGGTCCCGGCTGTTACACTGATACGGGACCCGATGCGGGAAGCCCTCGCACGTGGAATACGGTGCGTGGCTGCCATTAAATTCCCTGTCCTCCCTTTCCTGTCCAGCACTGGCCGGCTCGCTCTCCCGCCCCTCAGGCCCCCTGCACCTCCCTCTCCATGACTGTCCCCCACGACTGTCCCCTGCCTTCTCGCCAGTGTTCCCTGGCTGGTGGGGGAGCACGGCAGGTGGGGCCTGGGGACTCAGGTTTAGGAAACATCAGGTAAAATGCCACTGGGTGAGGGAGAAAGTGACAGGCTTGGCCGGCTCCCTGGCCGGGCCCTGCCTCCTGTAGAAGTCTGTCTTCCCGTGGCTCCTTTTGCATAAGGATGAGGTGACAACACCCCTCTGAGTGCCTCGCTGGGTTCTTACGAGAATCAAATGAGACAGCACAGCAGGACAGCTCGGTGACCATCTTTGATGCAGCCTGTCATGTCATGTTGTACCGCTAGTGGCCGGGACCGGTCATGCAGACCCGTTTGGATGCCAGCTTTCCCACAGACTAGTGTGGGACCGTGGGTGAGACGCCGAGCCTCTCAGAGCCCTGGCTGTGCTGCCCCCCCCGGGGAGTCAAATGCGTGTCTCCCACCTTGGTCTCCAGCCCACCCCACCCCCCACTCCCGGCTGTGGTCCATGCCTGTTGTCCCCAAGCTGGGCCCCCAGCCCTGGAGCCGGGGCCAGGCAGCCCCACCCCTCTTCCCAGTCAGCCCCGGACAGAGTAGGGGGCCTGGGGCCGGAGGGGGTGGCCCTGGGCGGCTGCTGTTCAGAATCCAAGGAAACTCACTTTTCGCTCTGTGCGGGCATGGATGCTAGAGAGAGTGGCCGGGTCATAAATCTTGGCGTGTCTTCCGAGTGCGAGGAACCGGAATCATTAACATAGGTTTTATCATCATCGTATTTCCCGAATGCCCAGTGAGTCTGTGACACTGGACAGGGCCGCGTCACGCGGCCTGCTCAGAGAGGCAGCTCCATCGCTAGTGCGGGGCTGACCGGAGGCGAACACGCGCAATGTAGTGAGCAGAGGTGTAGACGCCGCCCAGGTGAGACCCCCACAAAGGAAGGGGTTCGCCCCGGCTCCCCACTATAAAGTAAATAAAGCAGTGCTGCCCCAGACCTCCCACAGCGGGGCGGGCGCGGGCGCGGCCGGCTCGGGCCCTGAGGCCACACGGTCAGGGGGTCTCCTTCCCCGCGTGCTCACGTCCCCATCCGCTTCTGCCTCTTTGCAGTCGACCTGGAGCAGGTGTGGGAGCTGGATTCCCTGGAGTACCTGGAGGCGCTCGAGTGCGTGACAGAGCGCCTGGAGAGCCGGGTCAACTTCTGCAAGGCCCACCTCATGATGATCACCTGCTTCGACATCACCTCCAGGCGCCGGTGAAGACGGCCGGCCCGCCGGGCCCCTCGCTCTCCCGGCCCCCGGTGCCGGCGGCACTCAGAGATCGCAGAAAGCGGATGAAGGTTGGTGGCAAGTCTGGAGTGACGTTGAGCGGAAGGAGGTTTTTTCTTTTGTTTTCTGTAGGAAAGGTGCAAACCCCGAACACGCACGGGAGGAGAAAATGATGGAAGACCCACGGGATGGAGACGCCCCACGAGACTGGATAAGCACTTTGAGGAACTTTCGAGAACTTGTGTGTACATAGGAACTGCCGGCAGAAGGGGCCCTCGCTCTCCTCCTGGTTTTGCGAGAAAGGGCGAGGGTGACGTGGATTGCCGTGGGAAGCCAAGACGGAACAACGAAAATTACCCAGAATGACTGATTAAGTGCCTTGCAAATCTTTGTTATTATCCAAACATTTATGTTCATACTTTCTCGTGTACAGATGGTGCTAGTCAAGATGCAAACAACAAAACAAACACAAACGAAAATCAGACACATTTTTCGAAATGTATTTCCGGCTCGTTTTCTCTTGGTGTTTTATCCTATTTCTGACTCTCTGTTTGGAAGGAAGTGGTGTTTGTAGAGCTCTTTCCTAATCAGTATTGCATATGAATAAATGTTAGCTGTCTTGTATGGTTCTTCTGGTAAGGCCACTCAAACGGAACACGGAGACTTGGCGGACACAAGCCAGCGTGTTTCCTGGGAAGGCTGGAGCAGCAGGTGGCGCTCGATGTCACCTCTCGCGAGTGGCACCGCGCAGCATCAGAAGGTCGATCCTGGAGCAGGTGCACGTGAGCTCGGGAGACCAGGAAAGGAGAGAGGGGCTGCCTCTTTGAGGGGAAAAGCGCCTGTCTGACCTGGGCCCCACGTGCCCTTCGCGTGGGGCGCTTGTTTCATGCACAGTGTCCCCTCCGAGTCCCGACACTCGTACTGGTTGGTTCCTTTTCCCACCAATCCAGGGCTTTCGCGGCCGTGAAGCATTTTTCATGTTCACTTTTATTCCAAAGACTCTGGATTGAAAGCTCGAACCAGTTCACTAGAGCCATAATGTTCATTCTCTGGCTTTGTGACTTTGTTAGAGCAGGGGACCCTTCCTCGGGCTCGTGGGCGCTCAGAGACGCCACCGCGTTGGTTCAGGATGAGGGTGTTCTCTGGCTTCGTGACGTTGTTAGAGCAGGGGACCCTTCCTCGGGCTCAGAGACGCCACCGCGTTGGTTCAGGATGAGGGGGGAGGGTGGGGCTGTACATGTGCTCTGTTGGCTGGCGTGCTACTGAGATGTGACGAGTTCCGCTTCTCCTGCGTCCCAAAGCCTCCATCCCAGGAAAGGGCCGGGCTCGTCCGCCAACCTCGGCCCCTGAGGCTCCCGGCCACACACCACACAGCACTGCGGGGGCGGGCGCAGCTCCATGCACGCGGTGTGCAGGGCCTGGCTCCCAGGGACTCTGAACCTCATTCTCAAACTGAGGTGTTCATGCCCGCCACGCTTCCCTGAGGGATGATTACACCCGGTTTAGAGATGGACGCCTGAGGCAGAGAGGTGGAGGGATTGGCCCGTACCAGCTGTGGAGCCACAGGGGTGTCCTCTGGCTTCCGGGGCGGGGTCTCTCCCAGGCCCCCGAAGCCCACCTGGTGACGGAGGTGCTCGGGGTTTTACACAGTCCCGTTCGTGTGTCTCACGAGCCTCGTTCCAGGCGCGGTGGTCCCCACCGACCAGCTCCTCAGCCCCAGGACTTGCCAAGGAAGACGAACCTTTGCGATTCCTTGTTGATGCACCTCTGGACACAGGTGGCCCAGCCGAACTCAGTCAATAAGAACCGAAGTGCCGTGAGTGTCACGGTACCTGACCCTTTCCTGGTCAGACCAGGCACAGAGGGAAGGCGGCCCCAGAGGCGGGAGGCTCCGTGGATGACAAGCCCAGCTTTGCCTCTGGAAGAGCCAGCTCCTGTGCAGAGGACATGCTCACATCCAGCAGCTGAACAGGCTGAACATGGCGACAGGTGACTCCAGAATGGACTGCTTCCCGCTCTACGTTTCACAAGTGTGACTGTCTCTTTGGGGAGCAGGGCCTCCCCACTTCTTCAACCTGAACCCCATACTGCAGGACCGGCCAAGGCTCTCACACACCCCTGGCTCATTGAACAGACTTGGTCAACAGCAAAATTTTGAGGTCCCAGTCTTTTGAGTTCGAGTTCTTCATTCGGCATCCCATTTGGTCGTTGGTCTGAAATATGCATCTATTACTGCTTTAATTTGGGGGTGGTCAAAGGTGAGTCTGCTAGTCTTTGTGGGAAAGAATTCACTTGATGAGCAATCAGTATACTCAGCTTTGGCCCCTGGCACGTCCTCCCTAGCCCTGAGGTCACCCCGCTGGGCTGACTTCCTTAGCAGGCCAGGGCGGGGCCCTGGTGCCTTTTCTGGAGCGACATCAGGCGGAAACCTCTACAGAGATTTAAAATCCGTCAGTAGAATCTTTCCTAGGGCAGCAGCCTCACCTCATCTCCTGCCTAAACCGGCTTTTACCCATTGGTAGCAATTCGATGAGATAACAAAAGGGTCGCATGGCGCCTGGCAGCA
>NW_006436814.1:2414524-2426823 GCF_000325575.1 Pteropus alecto
GATGCCGGCTGCGTGGGGGTCGTCCACTGTGGCACGCGCTTCTCCGTTTTTAAACCTAAGTAAACCGCAACCATCTTAACGTACCAATTACTGATTAACTATGTGGAAAAAGCATGAATTTTATTCCATCATGTGCTCCTCCCTGGTTCTACCTGTGCCTTAACCACACAGAAGTCGCAGCCAACTCTCCTGAAACCTTCCCTGCAGCTGAAGACTTCGGCCTCCCGCAGTGACCAGAGTGAGGCGGGCCCAGGTCTGCTTTCGGTTTTGGCGACAGGTCACCCCAGAAGGCAAAGGGAATGTGACAGAACCCGTTTTCATTTCGTAATCTGCAAATGAAAGGATGAGGAAAATGTTAATTTGAAATTACCATTCAGACACAGAAGCCTGAATTGTCCGAGATCTGCCGTTTCACAGGAGGCAGAAGCATCAGCAGCAGAACGAAATTCAGATCCCAAAACAGGAGACGGTGATATCGTTCGTTCCCCGGGAGCAAATCCATCTTGACAGCGTTTCATGCCGCGGGGGGCGCGGTTAGCTTCCTCCTGGGGCTTCAGTCCCCCCTGAGAGCTGCACCCTTTGACCTCGCCCTTGAACTCCCTCTGCGTATGTCACGGGGGTGCCGACGCTGAGTTTCCTCTCCCCCAGATTCAAAATCGGAACCCCGACTGTTGTTTCACCTCTAATCACTATTCTGAACGTGGGGAACTCGAGATGTCAGTGCGGGGCTCGGTCTGTGCTGGCACAGCTGGGGGTCACAGAAGGGACCCCAAGCTGGGTGGAGGCGGGTAGAAGCTGGGATTAGAAAGCCACGCAGCCCAGAGGGGGGACCACGGCAGGCAGGAATCCGGCCCGGTTTGCCATCAGTTAGCCTCGACCTTGACGTCTGTGCTCACGGAAGGTGGCAGTGGCTTCATTGTAACCACAAGGAACCATCCGGGCAGCAGTTCAAAACGTGTGACACCCGCACACAGGCTTTGTGCCGGTTCTCGGATTTCCCTCACGTTGAGCAAGAAGCCCTTCTTCGGGCTTCGATTCGAATGCTCAGTGTGAGTTCTGGTTCGTCCTTAGTTCTTACAGAGGCCCAGCCCTGAGCTAGGAGGCGAGGCCTGCACGAGCCCACAGAACTCACGCTGCCCGGGCCGTCGGCCGCCCGGCTCCGCAGCCCAGGCTTCCGAAGTAGTGATGCGGCGAATGTTTTTAAATTCCTTATTCTAAAAAGGATTTTAGGCCATAAGAGAAATTACTAAAGATGAGTTAATTTCAAAATTGAGTCCAGAACGATTCACAAATGTACTCGTTCTTTCGTGCTGGAGCAGGGCCCACTCCGAGCATATACTGAAGTATTTTCTCACTTAGAAAGGCAATGTGTTTAAACCCTGAAACCGGGCCAGTAAGAAACAGATTAAAAGTACAGTTGGTGACCAGTGAACACTGAATGAACCGGCTGTTCCCACTGTCCCTGGAGCCTGCCTGCAGGGTGGCCCACGACAGGGACACTTCCATGCCACCGCCCGTGTCCTTTGGATTATGATATTGGTTTCCTCCTCCTCCAGCAAATATCTGTCAGCATCCGTGGGTAAAAACTCAAATTGTGTCACTTAGCGACCTTCCTGACAAAATATTTTTTTCCTATTATAAACTGCTTATCATTTCCAGATAAAAGCATAGTTCCGATCCAGGAGAAGCTCTTATAACTCCAGCTCGTCTCAAAAAAAAAAAAAAAAAAAGTCTTTTGAAAATTCTTAGAAGCTAGTTTATCCCTGAAGAAACACGTTCTGCTTTGGGGTGGCCCTACTCAGAACCGGAGGTGACGTCACAGCGGTGACTGGAGCATGATGCTGGAGGCGGTACCAGGCCATGTCGGCTGAAATACTGGCCTGCACGTGTCTCTTCTTATGGAGACCCAGAATTACCTTCAAAACTAAAAAGGGGTCATTTTTTTCCATCCATCGTACTATTAACCAACATCTCGCATTGTCACATATTCGATTTACGAATGTTATAATTTATTCGTGAACTCGAGATGTCGTTTTACAATGCTGCTTGTGTTTCATAGTTTGTCCGTCGCCGTCGGGAGTGGCTGTCCCAGGGAATGCGTCCGCGTGAACATTCGGTGGCTCTGTCGGTGGCTGTTTCTTTCTCTCGCTCTTGTGAAGTCTGTCAGTGGGGACATAGTCTGGGGAGGCAAGATGGATAAATCAGGAGAACAGTCCTCAAAGTATAGAGCTTAGTTCAAAAGCTAAGCTGTCTCTATAGTAAGTAGCTGAAGCGGGAAAGGGTCCTTCATTCTGAATCGGATGAAGACGGGCTTGGAAGTCGGCCTTCGCGGCTAGAAGAGGGGTCCAGCCTCTGCCTGCGGATGCAGCGCTCAAATCGGAGAAAGTGTGAACAGAACAACATTTCCTTAAGATCCCCCCACCCCGCCCGGTGCTCGAACAGAACAGCCTGAGGTTCCTACATTTCCTTAAGATCCCCCCACCCCGCCCGGTGCTCCCCGCAGGGGTTTGGAAAAGCAGCTACAGTTCCTTACCCTGGATAGACCGAGCACCTGATTTTTTTTTTTCCTGGAGAAACCAAAGCACTTCAGTGAGTCTTACAGCCCCTGGTGCCTAAGGCACCTGGTCCCCTCACTGGATCTCTAGCGCGGGGAGGGCCTGGGGTCCGTAGTCTCATTTGAGAGGCAGCTGAGCCTACGAGGAAAGCCTTGAGCCGGGAGGGAGGAAACGGGGTGCCCGCCTGGTTTCTGCACTCGCTATGCAACCTCGGGCACGTCGCTCCACTCTGTGGGGCCTCGGGCTCCCCAGAGGAAGATGTGGGGTCACGGTAGCTGCCCTTCTGGGAAGGCGTAAAGAAAACATGGTATAGCCGATGGGAAGTGCTTTGAAGACATTAGAGCTCGGTGCAGAAGCTGCGGATAACCGTTCCTGGAGGAAGACACTGAAGTCAATAGACCGGCCCACGTGCACGGAGGGGTTCACAGATGCTGGCACGCGAGTCCGGCATCTCGGATTCTTCCCACGAGGAGCCATTGCACCAGTGTGTGTGTGTGCAGGTGAACACGCATCACACCTCCGTGCTGACGTGGGCGTGCACGAGGGCGGACACGGGCGCATGTGTGCAGAAGGTCTGTGACGTGGCGGAAGGGCACAGGACAGAGCACCTGAGTTCTCATTCCAGTGTTGACAATAGTCCTGTGGCCCCGGATGTGTTACCGAACATCTCTAGAACTCCGTTTTCGAATCTGTAACATGAGGACACTGTGCTTTGTGGTTCCTTCAGCTCCAGTAATGTATGTATGTATATATAAATATGCTTATCTGTAGAAATGGGCCCATTTGAAAATCGGAGACCGGATCTGCCCAAGTGCATTTTTTGTGTGTGTCAGAAACAGGAAATTCACAAACGAGTTCATGAAATCCTGTTTGAAAATTAAATGATAGTATTTAACGTCATGGTTGGAAATTCACTGTTTAACTGGATCAAAGATTGGTGCCATTTTGAAAATTAAGTTCTTGGCTTACAAGTGTTTGCTGTTAAAATTTCTTAATAAAGTTCATTTGTTAACGTCAGAAATTCAACTTTTCTGTACATGGGCAGGTCCCGCCAGCCTATTTGCAAACAGGCTGGGTTTTGCGTCTGGGCCTTTACATAGCTATATAAAAGTTCGCTGTCGGCTTGATCATGATACATATGAACGAACAGTCTAGAAAGGAAAGTGATAGTTCTCACAAACTGGTGACATGAATCCATTAAGCTGTGTGCCATTTCCAGTGTGAAGACATTGTTTGCTGGCATATGAGGTGTAAAATGTTGTCAAAAGAGAATCTGGTGTTTAAAAAGAATCAGACTATGGTGGCATTAAATGTTCACTTTTATTGTACGCAGACTTGTGAATTCCTCTTCATCCGATTTATCTGCCTGTGGGCGAGCGGTGGGGGGTGAGGACAGTTCAAAGCCGGGAGAGAGGAGGTGCCCGAGGTCCTCTTTCCAGACCCCTAGGGACTTCTTAGATGAGGCCGGTCTCGTCCCACTGCGGGGCCGGCCTCCAAGTTCAGAAGCTCGGCCAGGGGTGGGGGGAGTTGGGGGCCCTGGCGAAGCCGCAGTCGGGCGCTGGGCTGGAGGGCACACGTGGAAGCAGTGGACAAACTTGGTGTCGCTATGACGATATTTTCGTTGGTCTAGTGGCTCTTCCTCGGTCCACGGTCTCTGGGGCATTTTCAGTCACTGCAGGTCGCTGGGGCCTGGACACGTGGCCCCTCATTGCCATGGCGCTGTCTCAGCTGTAACTGGGCACGCGGGTAAGAAAGCAAAGTGATCCCACACCAGACCTTGGGCCACTCCAGCAGGAGCCACAAGTGCTTACGAAGCCGTAAGCCATGAGCGTCTCCTAGGATTAATAGCTTCAGCATAAGAGCAGGCGGAGGTGCTGCCTAACCCCGGCCACGCCCCCCGTGAGAAGAGGGACCAGAAGGGCAGCATCCGGAATTGGGTCTACCCCCCTCGCTCCTCCCTTAGCGAAAAACTGCCCAAATATACGATCTTAGTTGTATTTGTCTCTCAAAGCATTAAACTCTCAAACTTATTAACATTTTGTTCTTTTCATCCTTTCAACCCTGTGTTTTCGCCTCTGGGGAGACGTTAACACTCTGTCCACCGTGGCACCCGGCACATTCCCAGATGCTCCCGGGCACCGGAAGGACATAGAAAGCAAAGCCAGGTGACACCGTCTTCCAGTAATAGCAGATTGGCTGTCCCTGCACCCACATGAAAGAAATGCCTCCTGTGCATTTCGGGCCGGCAGCGTCTGACGCTTCCACTTGTCCTTGCTGTTGAAGGCTTTGTTTCTAGAAAACCCTTACAAACACGCAGGGAACTTGGAGTGTAAACACATCGGCCTGTCAGTGGCCGGGGTGCTCCTGGCACCCGTGGGTGTCTCTCGTTCTTCTGTATCCCCAGCATCTAGAATGGAGCCTGGAACATAGCGGCCCCTCAAACAATATTAGTCGAATGAATGAATGAATCAATGAATGAATGAATCACCTCTGAGAGAAGAAGAAGAAACAGATAAAACCTGTGCAGGAGTCTGACGAAACGCCAGGTTCCCTTAACGAAAGGACCCAAGGTCTGCATTTGCCAGTGCCCAGTTGGGATTAAGTCCCTAAATCACGGCGGAGCAAGGCCGCCAGGCCCACACCGGGTCGAACCCATGCTCTTGGTTTATTATACACGTAGCCTTGACCTCCCGACCCCTGACCACCACCTGGGGTCTCGGGCCTCCTAACGCACGTTTCTCTCCCAGAGATGAAAAGGGGTCCTGATCAAGCCCTCGGATTCCTAGTCAATGTTTATAAAGCAATCACCGAACAAACCTTTACTGAGCAATTACTTTGTCCCAGATACCGCTGGCTGCTGATCAATAAAACAGACTTCAGGCAAGACTGGCTGATGAACAAAAACTCCATTATTCACAGGCAAACACACTCCCCCTCAATGTAGGGTGAAGGCTTCGCCCATCACTCCCCAAACTGTGCTCCTTTCCTCTAAGTGGGGCCAGTGGCCAGGCCTTGCCACCAGAAGGGTCTTCTCAGGCCAGAGGCTGGGGCGGGGCTGGGGGCTGGGAGGGTGAAGGAAAAAGAGAGGACAAGTATAGGTCACCCTGAAGTCACTTTATTTCTGCTACAGTGGAGCCCCCCAGGCAGGCCTAGCCGTGGGGCCCCCGTGCTGGGGAAGAGGAACCGCCCCAGGTGGTGTCACCCCCAACACTGCCCCCTCCACCGGCACCCAGCCACCCCAGGACTCAGCCACCCCCAGCAACGCCCCCTACACCAGCACCCAGCCACCCAGCACCCAGCCACCCAGCACCCAGCCACCCCCAGCACCGCCCCCTCCACCGGCACCCAGCCGGGCCTCCCAGTCCTTCCCTGCATTCGCCAAGAGTTGGAGAAGAATCCCGGTAGCTGAGGGGCTCAGGGAGTGAGGAATGGTCTTTCTGCCTCACGCAGCCTGGACTCTTCAGCCGGGAGGTGACCCGAAGGCCACCTGAGGAAGCTGCTAGCGGCCGCTGTCCACCCGCGCTCTGGGTAAACGGTGTGCGGCTTGCTCGTTTTCCAGTTTCTGAGTGTTGAGCTGCCTTCGCCAGGCCACGCTCCGCAGGCACCTCCTCCCCGGCGGCCAGGTGCGCGCCGCAGCTCAGAGGAACACGCAAGACGGAAGCCTCCGTGCGGCCGCGGAGACCCACGGACCCTGAGGCCCCTGCAGACTGGGCAAGAAAAGGGCCTTTTTTTTTTTTAACTGGACTTTTGAAAAGCTGGAAGCAGAAAATAAAAATGATCTTTGATCTCACTCCAGAGACAACCGCTGTATTTTATAGACACAAGGAACGCACTTACTTTGACAAACTTTGGATCATCGCGGCCGTAGGCCTTCTGGCATCCACTTTCTTCGCCTCGATGATCCTACCACGCAGTGCGCGTGCTCCTGAAACCGACTTTTAGTGTCGGATGGCCATCCCACAGGTAGACGGCCATCATTTAGGCCCTGTGTATTCCCTGCCATTGGACCTTAAAATTGTTGCCACTTTTTTGCTATGAAAAATTACACTACATAAACGTGTTGAACATGAATCTCTTTTTTATTTCTCCTACCAGCCCCTTAAGATAAATTCCTAGAAGTGAAACAGCTGTAGCAAGAAGAATAAAACAGTATAAGGCGTTTTATGCACGCCGAGCGTGGCCACGGTTTAAATCCTCCGCCCTGAACGATGCAGCCCTTCCCGACGGCCCAGGTGGAGTCCTGTCTTTCTCCGTAAACTTCCAGTCCATGGAGTCACTCATTTTTGTATCCCGCAAATGTGTAGTAAGAGTCCCAAAGCGGACAGTGTAAGATGCTCCTGCTGTGAGATGCACCAGGTTCTTAGTCCACAGCCCTTGGCATCGCGCTATAGGATGTGCGCTTCTGCCCCTAAATCCTGGGCTTCGGAATGTGCAGGGGAGGCGACCTTCACCTCCTGCCTCTTGCGGTCTTTGGCCGGGGCTGAGAAATCGACGTGAGACAGCTTTACAGGAGTGAAGCGTACAATGTAAGTGTTTCGTGACCCTGGAGCCTTCGTAAGGACGTGAAGACCCAAAGAAGTGGCAGAAACTAGTTGTGTTTCTACGAGGATGAAGAGAGGTGATTCTGGAGAAGGAACCGAAATACGGCGAGAAGCCGAAGGAGGCTGAGCTGTTTTCACAAGGTCCCTTAGTCCAAATTCCTCCCGGCCTCACCCCGTCCTTCACGATGAGAATGTTTCTTTCCTCCTGGAACGGGGAGGGGACCTGTCCCGGGGGAGTTTTAGCTCCTGGTTTCAGGAAGAAAAGGGGCGATCAGAGTTCCCTTCTTGGCCCTGCTGTTCTTCAAGTGCCTTTAGCTCAAAATAATCCTTAGACCGAAGCGGCGCGTTTTAGGGTGGCGGAGCCGGCAACCCCGCCGAGGGGCGAAGGCTCTCATGCGGCGTCCTGGGTCTAGCAGTGCTGGGCACAGAGACGGAGGACGACCGCTCTCGGAAGGGGAGGAACTTACTTTCGAGCTCCGGGGCCCTTTCCCCGAGGGTCCCAAGCGCGGCTTAGCCCTTGGCCCAGCGTCGGGCTCCTGGGTGCTGGGTGGGGGACTGCAGCTCGCAGTTGACTTTGAAGACGTCATCAAGCACCTGCGGGCTCCGAGGCCTCACCTGCGGGAGAAGAGACGCCCCACCTGTCTGCCTGGTCCCCGGGCTTGTTCTGGGGGTGGAAGAAGGTGCCTCGCACCACAGTGTCGGGGTCTGTCAAGTGCTCACCAGACGGGCGGCTCGCAGACGGCTCCCCTCCTTGCCCAGCACTTGTCCGTTTGTCTGGACGTGGCAGTGGCCTCCACCCTGTGGAAGGAGACGGGCTGCGTGTCCCCCACCCCTAAGCCCAGCACGCGTGTGGTTAACGAGAGGCAGTCTCGGCGGGGTTCTGTTGGTCCACGAGCTCCCAGGGGCCACGCGGACCGTCCTGGAGGGTCCTGCCTCTGTCCTCTGCCTCACACGAGGTATCACAGGGAGCTGGCTCTGGTGGCAGGAGCATCCAGCCCTTCCTCAGGTACAGGGGACACACGGCCCAGTTCCGAGCGGGACAGGGCCAGGTTTGCTGGATTCCTAGACCCGACTCAGAGGCGGTGGAGCTATTTTTTCAAGTTCTCTTATTTCACCAAGAAAAATGTCATGTCTAAACGCCTTACGTGTTAATTCGTGAGTCTCCCGGTTAGAATTGGCCAGTGTGATTTAATGTGCATGCCATAGGGACTTCTGGACTGTGGATCCTGATCAGAGGCCTCTGTGTGCTAACTAAGCCACCCCTGGTTGGTGGCCTCCCAACAATCACGTGAGAAGCTAACTAACCACTCCTGAGGTGGACATCGAAGGTCACACACACCCCGCTATTTGTACTGGACACTTTGAAGTGAATTACCACACAAATAATATCTACAGCGGCCTGAAGCCTACCCAGCGCAGACCCTCCCTGTCACACCCTGCGCCCCGTTCTCCATGCCGAAATGACGCAGGTGACAATCGCCTTTGTCAAAACTGCTTCTCTGAGAAATGATGAGTTCTGGAGTTTGACCTCGTCTGTACTCACACCTGCCTGTCAGGAGGAAGGGCGACTTCTGCCCTTAGGGAATGTGGGGCTGGCTGGAGAGCAAGGCCCAGGTTCACAGGAGAAACAGGTACACACCGAGCCCCCACCTCAGCCGCCCGAGGGTGTCGGGGTCGGTGCACCACAGAGCTCGCCTCCCGTGGTTCCTGCCTGAGGAGTGAAAGAGAGAGGAAGGTGTGAGAGGTGACGGATGGCGAGTGCCCTCGCGTGCCCGCCAGGGGCCACTGCTGGTGTCCAAGGGGCAGAAGGGCAGCAGAGGAGCCGGGTTAATGGGGGCAGGGACAGACGGTGACAAGAAAGGTGTCCCTAAAGTCCACTCGGCACCCTCTCAGATGCCCACCACAGCCCCTGACATGCAGGGTTAAGGCCTCCTTTGTAAGTGCAAACTCACCAGGGAGTGAGCTTCCGTCAGCTCGCTGGTCAGGAGCCACCGCGGTGACCGGCGGCTCCTCATCAGGAGCCACTGCGGTGACTGGCTACTCACACTGGCCTGGGGTGCCGAGTTCTCTGGGAATGTTTTAACTCCAGAAAAAGAAGACTTTAGTTCTAGAAGGCAGAGTGGCCCCGAGGGGTGGCAGACCTGTTGAGGGTTCTGGATTTCAAGTAGAGAGGAAGGAGGGGGTGAAGGCTGAGGGGGACCCACTTACCCCCTTCGCCGTCCCTCTCAGGCCCTGAGAGTCTGTCTTCACCATTTTCCTTTCTGGACACCGACACCCCCGGGTCCTAAGTGGTCCCTTTTCTCACTGTGGACGTGTTTGTGGAGCCAGGGATAGAGAATATTTTCATTCAGCCACCCCGTCCTTCCCCTAATTTACTGGGCATCACAGGATTTTAATAGGAAGGCGGAGGGCGTGTTGCAAAGTGCCTGAATCCGTAGCTTAGACATGTACGGGTGCTGCAGCAGCTCAGGGCCGGGAGCGCCCGGGGCCCTCGCACCTCCTCATGAGGTCACCCAGCCTCTCCCGCCTCCAGGTAGCTGTGCTCCTACACCCGGACAAGCCACCGAGAATTTTTTAGCTCAGGGCAGTCTTGAAAGGAAGGCAGCTTCTCCCTTTCCCCGCAGCCACCTCGTAAGTCACTCAGGCACAGACAGCACAAGGGACCTGCCCCAGGATGCACCTCTTTGCAGCCTCCTGAGTCGTCTCAGGCTCCAGGACGGTGGCGGTCCCCTCCCCCTGTCATCTGAGCGTGGTTCAGGCCCCTAATTCTCCCGCGTGACCCGGTTCCCGTGCAGCGAACCAGCGTCCCTTCCATGTGCGCACTCATCCTGCTGGTTCTTCCTCTGAGAACCCTGCCTGACACAGGCCCCCTCCCACCATGGCCGTGGGGCTCCTTTTTCTCTAATAAGAGCTCCCTTGGGGACAGCCCAAAAAGCAAGAAGAAAAACCCTCATTCGGACCAGCCACACATGAGCAGTGACCGTGGGAACCCTAATTACTGCACCTGAATTATTCTTTTCTAGTTGCAAAGGAAGGAATCTCTAAGGTCCTTATTAAAACCCACACGACTTCTAAAGAACGGTAAACTGGAAACGGGTGGGTCTTTTTTGCATTGACAGGGCCATAAATAGGCCCCGAGGGCACCCGAACCCCAACCAGGTCAGCCCAGCGCGGCTTCACCCAACATGGCCCTTCGCAGGGCGGACGCCACGAGTAGTAATTCACGTCTACAGAACACTTCATACTGTACGAAATGCTTTCATCCTAATTACTGTCTTTGATCTTCAGCACCGCCCCCACTGAGGTAAGTCTGAGCTCACATCTTTGGACAAGGACGAGTCAGAAAGCGAGAGAGAAGGCGAGAAAGGCTTTTGAAAAAAAAAAAACAGGAAGGAGGATCTGGCTGTGGGTTCATTCGTGCTTCATTGCACAAATATTTATTGGTGACCACAGCATGTTGCTTATGCCAGGAGCTGGGGAGACAACAGTGAAAGAAGCAGACACGGTCCAAACCCTTATGGAGCTTATAGTCTAGTAGACACTTCTCCGACGCCCGCCCCTGCAAGGCACCGTCGGCCAAGTCCAAGTGTATGTCAATTCCAGCTTCATGCGAGTCTTTCCGCTTTTGAAAGGCGTCCAGCTCGTGCTTAGCACTCCCACAAAAACGATGACTCTCCCTTCCATGGTGGCTGCCCGCTTTGTTACCTGTCTCTCTCTGTTGCCATGGGAACCCCCTAAGGGCAGGGTCATTCTCCACCCAGCCCAACAGGGTCTGGCTCACAGTTCTTAAGGCACGTTTATCCAGCAACCAACGGCTGAGCCAAGCGCGGTGTCCGTAGCTGAGGCTACGGAGAGGAAAAATACCCAGGCTCTTTCCTCCAGAGACGTGGAGTCTTGTGAGGAGAAAGATAAAGAAGCAATTATTTTGGTGCGATAAATTTTCAGGGGATTGAACAGGTGCTCAAATAGCACGGGGGAGAAAATGCTTAGAAAGACTGAAAAGAAGGAGAATTTCCAAGGACGTCAGTGGGGAAGAGAGAAGAGCATTCGCGACAGAGTTCGCAGGCAGGAGAGAAAGGAGCTCGGCTAGGCTGGAGGGTGGGCCACCTGCAGGGACACGGGGCCTGTGTCCCCCACCCCCTTGCCTGCCAGCCTGTTAGAGAGCTTGGGCTAACGAGCGTGGGGCGGGGATGGGGGCAAATTGTTGGCAGGACACTCAGCACTGGTGGACAGGATTGGATAGTTTTTGCCCTCGGACCTCAAGATAGAAAAAAGAATGACCTCTCAGACATGAACATCACAAAATGCTTCACTTTCCCACACCACACATCCCAAGGCGACACGTGCATTTTCATCTTCTCAGGTAGAACTTTCAAAATCTCTCGTTTTTCTAAGACGCTAATCTCTCCAGCTCACTTAGAATCTTCACCTCATTTATAGAAAACTGTGAGGAACTTAACTTTCTGCGTTAACTTACTCTCAAATAGTTCAAGAAAGAAATTTTTTTTTGTTCTGTGCTTGCGACGTCTCTGGAATTTTGAGATCATTTAAAAAAATAAAATCAGAAATAATTGTTAATTATTCGTTTGCTAGGGAGCGATGCAATAACAAAATTCCACGGACTGGGCGGCTTAAACAACAGAAACGTGTTTTTTCGCAGTTCTGGGGGCCGGAAGTCCAAGATCGAGGTGTCGTCAGACCTGGTACCCTCTAAGGCCTCCCTCCTTGGCCTACAGACGGCCAGCTTCTCGCTTCCTCTTTGCCTGGTCTTTTCTCTGGGCACACATGTCTCTGGTGTTTTTCGTGTGTTTAAATTCCCTCTTCTGACAAGAGCGTGAGTCAGATTGAATGAACAGCCTCGTTTTAACCTCATCACCTCTGTAAAGGCCCCGTCTACAAATACAGTCCTATTCTGAGGTACGGGGTTGGGGCCGGGGAAGACTTCCACGCATGAATTTGGGAGGAAGGACCCAATTTAGCCCATAACAATTAATTTTTTCATTTTCCCATCTCCTCTCTCTTGCGAGTCAAATACTCCGTCTTCTGGGGATTAGCGAGAGAGGACCTCTGGAAGGCCCATCCTTTGTCCTGAGCACCCGGGAGGTTGGTGACGGGTCACACGTTGTTGTTCCGCTTGCTCCTAGAAGTCTGCAAGCTCTTGGCTGCGCACAAAGCTTCAGTTTTCCCCCAGACCCAGCACAGA
>NW_006436814.1:2432198-2439487 GCF_000325575.1 Pteropus alecto
GTGACCGTGGGAACCCTAATTACTGCACCTGAATTATTCTTTTCTAGTTGCAAAGGAAGGAATCTCTAAGGTCCTTATTAAAACCCACACGACTTCTAAAGAACGGTAAACTGGAAACGGGTGGGTCTTTTTTGCATTGACAGGGCCATAAATAGGCCCCGAGGGCACCCGAACCCCAACCAGGTCAGCCCAGCGCGGCTTCACCCAACATGGCCCTTCGCAGGGCGGACGCCACGAGTAGTAATTCACGTCTACAGAACACTTCATACTGTACGAAATGCTTTCATCCTAATTACTGTCTTTGATCTTCAGCACCGCCCCCACTGAGGTAAGTCTGAGCTCACATCTTTGGACAAGGACGAGTCAGAAAGCGAGAGAGAAGGCGAGAAAGGCTTTTGAAAAAAAAAAAACAGGAAGGAGGATCTGGCTGTGGGTTCATTCGTGCTTCATTGCACAAATATTTATTGGTGACCACAGCATGTTGCTTATGCCAGGAGCTGGGGAGACAACAGTGAAAGAAGCAGACACGGTCCAAACCCTTATGGAGCTTATAGTCTAGTAGACACTTCTCCGACGCCCGCCCCTGCAAGGCACCGTCGGCCAAGTCCAAGTGTATGTCAATTCCAGCTTCATGCGAGTCTTTCCGCTTTTGAAAGGCGTCCAGCTCGTGCTTAGCACTCCCACAAAAACGATGACTCTCCCTTCCATGGTGGCTGCCCGCTTTGTTACCTGTCTCTCTCTGTTGCCATGGGAACCCCCTAAGGGCAGGGTCATTCTCCACCCAGCCCAACAGGGTCTGGCTCACAGTTCTTAAGGCACGTTTATCCAGCAACCAACGGCTGAGCCAAGCGCGGTGTCCGTAGCTGAGGCTACGGAGAGGAAAAATACCCAGGCTCTTTCCTCCAGAGACGTGGAGTCTTGTGAGGAGAAAGATAAAGAAGCAATTATTTTGGTGCGATAAATTTTCAGGGGATTGAACAGGTGCTCAAATAGCACGGGGGAGAAAATGCTTAGAAAGACTGAAAAGAAGGAGAATTTCCAAGGACGTCAGTGGGGAAGAGAGAAGAGCATTCGCGACAGAGTTCGCAGGCAGGAGAGAAAGGAGCTCGGCTAGGCTGGAGGGTGGGCCACCTGCAGGGACACGGGGCCTGTGCAGAATTTCCAAGGACATCAGTGGGAAGAGAGAAGAGCATTCGCGACAGAGTTTGCAGGCAGGACAGAAAGGACGGCCAGGAGGGTGGGCCACCTGCAGGGACACGGGGCCTGTGTCCCCCACCCCCTTGCCTGCCAGCCTGTTAGAGAGCTTGGGCTAACGAGCGTGGGGCGGGGATGGGGGCAAATTGTTGGCAGGACACTCAGCACTGGTGGACAGGACTGGATAGTTTTTGCCCGTGGACCTCAAGATAGAAAAAAGAATTACCTCTCAGACATGAACATCACAAAATGCTTCACTGGAAGCCACCTCAGAGGTTATTTATTCTGTGCAGTTGTCAGTGAGTGTGAGGTGATTTCTCCAACATCACAAAGCGTATGGTGGAGATGGGACACAAGAAGTCTCCTGGTCATTTTTCCCACACCACACATCCCAAGGCGACACGTGCATTTTCATCTTCTCAGGTAGAACTTTCAAAATCTCTCGTTTTTCTAAGACGCTAATCTCTCCAGCTCACTTAGAATCTTCACCTCATTTATAGAAAACTGTGAGGAACTTTCTGCCATGTGTTAACTTACTCTCAAATAGTTCAAGAAAGAAATTTTTTTTTGTTCTGTGCTTGCGACGTCTCTGGAATTTTGAGACCATTTAAAAAAATCTTTGTAGAAATAATTGTTAATTATTCGTTTGCTAGGGAGCGATGCAATAACAAAATACCACGGACTGGGCGGCTTAAACAACAGAAACGTGTTTTTTCGCAGTTCTGGGGGCCGGAAGTCCAAGATCGAGGTGTCGTCAGACCTGGTACCCTCTAAGGCCTCCCTCCTTGGCCTACAGACGGCCAGCTTCTCGCTTCCTCTTTGCCTGGTCTTTTCTCTGGGCACACATGTCTCTGGTGTTTTTCGTGTGTTTAAATTCCCTCTTCTGACAAGAGCGTGAGTCAGATTGAATGAACAGCCTCGTTTTAACCTCATCACCTCTGTAAAGGCCCCGTCTACAAATACAGTCCTATTCTGAGGTACGGGGTTGGGGCCGGGGAAGACTTCCACGCATGAATTTGGGAGGAAGGACCCAATTTAGCCCATAACAATTAATTTTTTCATTTTCCCATCTCCTCTCTCTTGCGAGTCAAATACTCCGTCTTCTGGGGATTAGCGAGAGAGGATCTCTGGAAGGCCCATCCTTTGTCCTGAGCACCCGGAAGGTTGGTGACGGGTCACACGTTGTTGTTCCGCTTGCTCCTAGAAGTCTGCAAGCTCTTGGCTGCGCACAAAGCTTCAGTTTTCCCTAAGACCCAGCACAGAGAAAACTCAGCACAGTGCTAGGCGCAGGTGCGTTCAAACCCTGACATCGCTCAGGATGTCAAGCGTTCTACGGGCGATGACTGTTATTTTTACAGGTTGTGCTTAGCAATCCTCCAGTTAGACTTCCCCAGGCTCCACTACACGAGAGGCACTGGTTGCTCACAGCTAGGAGGTAAAAGGCTTACAAGAGAAATAAAGCAATCAGAGCAGCTGCCCTTTTTTTTAAAAAAAAAAAGAAAGAAAAAGGAATTCTAATTCACCCATGGTAGGTCGTGCTTCTTAACTCAGCTACGGGGAAATCCCAATTCATGCAAAAATAATTCCGTCTTCATTATTCCGCAGTCCGGGGGTGTCGGGGGTAATCTGAGCGCTCCTTTTCTGAGAGAAGCTGAGAGCCCTGTGTGTTAATGGCACATTCCTCTGAAACGCTGCATCAGGAGCCGTGTGGCTGCGGTGCGCCTGGCTCCGGCCCCCCGCTGGGCTCCCACAGACCATTATTAATGCAGGCCCCCCTCGGGGACTGTAATTTGGGACTCAATTTGCCATAAAATTGTCCTAAGTGTCACCTAAGTAATCGGAGATCATGTGACCCGTGAAATACATTGAACTAAAAGACGGCACCTCATGGAAATTAATGTCGAATTGTCCCCAGTCATAAAAAGTTAGCAGCCATCACGCTGTGCCTCGGAGGTGACGTGGGGATAGAGTGAGCGCGTTCCACCCACAGGCCTGGAGCTGGGTCCACAGGGCCTGAGAGCACAGCCTCCCACAGCAAGCATCTCAGCCCACGCCGGTCAACCCGGCACGAGCCCTCAGTTCGATTTTGATGTTACTTATCTTCTTTTTAACCTCTAGTCCATGTGTGGTCCAGCAAAGGCTTTTTATTCTGATTCCGGATATAAAAGGGAGTCTAGATGTCAAGTCTGGTCAAACAAAAGGTAGTTTGGCTAATCATTAGGGGAATGAATACAAATCACGACCACGACGAGATGCCACCTCACACCAGTCCGAGTCAACAAATGACGAGTGTTGGTGAGGATGCGCAGCAAAGGGCAGTGTTGGTGGGAATGTAAATTGGTGCAGCCGCTGTGGAAAACAAACGAGATGCCACCTCACACCAGTCAGAGTCAACAAATGACAAGTGTTGGTGAGGATGCAAAGCAAAGGGAATCCTTGGGCACTGCTGATGGGAATGTAAATTGGTGCAGCCGCTGTGGAAAACAGTATGGAGCTTCCTCAAAACACAGAAAATAGAACTACCCTCTGACCAGCAAATTCAGCTTCTCTATCTATCTGACGAGAATGAAAACACTAATTTGAAAAGATATATGCACCCCTCCTCTGACCAGCAAATTCAGCTTCTCAGTATCTATCTGAAGAGAATGAAAACACTAATTTGAAAAGACATATGCACCCCTATGTTCATGGCAGCATTATTTACAATAGGCAAGATATGGCAGTAACCTAGGTGTCCATCTATCGATGAGTAGATAAAGAAGATGAGGTAAAAATATAAGTTGGAATGTTACTCAGCAATAAAAAAGAATAACATCCTGCCATAAGCAACAACATGGATGAACCTAGAAGGAATTAAGTGAAGTCAGACCGAGACAAATACTGTAGGGTTTCACTTATATCTGGAATCTAAAAAAACAAAACGAATGGACAAAAAAAACACAGAACCAAAACAGACTCGTAGAAACAGAGAGCAAACTAATGGTTGCCAGAGGGTGGCGGGGGAGGGCGGTGGGGGATGGAAAAGGTGAAGGGGACCGTGGTCAGTAAGATTGCAACCAATTTGTATGGTGACAGATGATTACTAGACTTAGGGTAGTGATCACATTGTGAGGTGTATAAACGTAGAATTGCTATATTGTACACCTGAAACTAAAATAATGTTATTAAGCAACTATACTTAATAAAAAGTAGATCTAGTCTCTTAGCAAGTTTGATGATTATAACGCAATAGTGTTGGTTACATTCACTACATTGCTTTAGATCTCCAAGACTTATTTAGTAGTAAAGGCAAACTTTCAACGTTTGCTATTAAGTACGATGCTTGCTATAGGTTTTTGTAGATATCCTTCACTTTTTAAGAAGTTTCCAGATTTTAAAAAAGTTTCTTCTTGAGTCAACATTGGTTAAGTTATATTTTCTAGAAATTTGTTCATTCTATCTTTTCAAAAATGTTAACATAAACTTGTTGATAGTCTCTTAACATCTCTTTAATGCTGAGGCATCTAGAGTAATATTCCCTTTTTTATTCCCGATACTAGATATTTATATCTTCTCTTTTTGTTCCTCATTATTTCTGCCAGAGATTTTTCAGTTTTATTAGTCTTTTCAAAACCCTGTTTTTTCTTGTTGATCGTTCTGATTTGTGCTTACTTTGTATTTCGAGTTCTGCGCTGATCTTTATCATTTTCTTCCTTCTGGATTTTGTTGGGTATGTTTGCTGAGATTTTTCTAACCTCTTGGGATAGGTTCTTAGCCCATTTATTTTTGGCCTAATTTTCTGTTTGGACAGTACAAGGACCTTAGAAGCTTTCTAGCCTATTACTACATCTGATTAAGTAGTACTAATACTACAAGTGTTTATTCGTTTTGTTATCATTCAGTTAGAATATGTTCATATTTCCATTGTAATTTCTTTGGCTCATGAGTTAATATCTCACTATGACTTAATATGTCTATTCCTGTTAATAATTGTTAATTTCTTCTTTATATATACTAATACTACGTTGCTACTAGGTGCCTACAAAATTTAGAATTGTTCTATCTTCCTGGTAGAGCAAACATAGCGCCATGATTATGTGTCTCTCTTTCTAGTAATATCTTTTGCCTTAAAGTTTGCATTATATTATATTATACTATACTGTACTATATTATATTATTAGTAGCCACACCAAATTTTTTTGGTTGGTATTTGCATAATATACATTTTTTAAAAAACATTCTATATCCTTGTTTAGATGTCTCTTGTTGACAGCATATAGTTGGAATTTTAAAATCCAGTTTGATAATTTAGCTGAAACATTTACTGTTTCATATTTACTCTGTTTACTAAATTACATCAGTGTAATTACTCATGTATTTAGATTAAAATCTAGTATCTTATTTTGGCTTAAAATTCCCTGTCTTTTCTATTTTTAAATTTTTGCTTCTTTTCACCCCATCCCCCGAAACCCCTTTTTGATGAGAGGAGATGCCTGTTTTTTAACCCATTCTCTTTTTCTCTTCGAAAAGTTTTATGTTATATGCCCTGACTCTGTTCTTTTGGTGGTTATCCCAGAGAGTGAAACATGCATGATTAACTTACTGAAGTCTAAAGTTCATAAAAATATTTACCCTCAATTTGGACAACACGAAAGTCTTAAAAAAATTTAAACTTTATTTACTCCCTCTCCTGAGGTACTCCTATTGCTACCTAGTGTTTATGTCATATTTTTGTTCCTCATAGAAATTATTATTACTGTTTCATAAAAAGAAACTTCATTTTTATGTGTCCAAACAGTAACCATTTTCTTTCTTTTCCATTTTTTCTTGCAACTCTGACCTTCCATTGGTGACTATTTTTCTTCTATATCATGCATTCTTTAGCATTTTTTTTTTTCCGGCCAGAGAGTGTTAATAATCAGCCCTCTTGGGTTTTAAAGTGGACAAATGACATGGAAAGATAGTTCACAAAAAGATAGACAAAAGGCTTTTGAATATTTGAAGACATCCGACTTCGCTACTGAGAAAAATGCAAATTTCAACCACATTGAGATACTATTTCTTATGTATTCACTTAGCAAAAGTTCAGAAGCTGAACAACCCACTCTGGTGGCTGCAGGGGAGCAGGAATTACACAGACACGGCCCTTGTCGAGGGGAATTGGACAACAGCTAATAAAATGATGTGTGCGTTTCCCTTTGACTCACCGATTCCACTTCTAGGATGCTCCCCTGGAGATACACCTCAGCAACGCGAGAAAAACATATGTACAAGATGCTTCGTTACGATATTATTTGTAATAGCAAAATGCATATTAACATTCGTATACCAGCATAAATCAATAATGGGGCAAATCCTCAAGCTGATTAAAAATAGAAACAAAGAAGCCTAATTGGATATCAAATTGATGACGTAAACACTCGGAAAAGAATAATTCAAGTAACTTTTAAATATAGTATTCTGATGATACAACCTTTTTCTGCCTCAGCACAAAAAGCACAAGAATTTTAAATTCTATTTAGTAGTTCTGCTGTTGCTATGGCTGCAGGAGTAATTTCCGAGTTATTTTGCGTGTATGAGGGGAGTACGAAAGTGGAAGGAGGAAGATGAAGAACGATGAGGATGATGCATTTTAATTGGTGGCATCGGTGTGAATTTGTGAGTTTAAAAAGGCCTAGAAAACAATGACACTGTCGTAGCAACGAGCAAACACGGGGCCCAGATCAGGGATTCTAAATGCCCTTCCTGACCAAGGGCTCCTCGGAGAATGGCTAGTTCCAGGTCTAGAGGGGGAAAGTACTAGGTGACCCCCAAATAAGAAAGTGTTTCCTAAATGATAAGAACACGTAGGACATAGGATCCAACTTGAAAAAGACCCCAACAGCCAAAGCTAATACAACTTGAACATCAGAAAGAATAACTGAGCTTTCTTAACGAAAGAGAAAAGAAGAAACGCTTGAGCTAGACCTTTGAGAACGGATAAGATTTCGCTAGACCTAGGAGAAGAAAGGGAGTCCAGTCACCGTCAACAAAACGAGGAGCTGGTAAGGAAGAGGACGGAACTCAGGAGGAGGGGAGGGGGCGCTGGCCCAGCTGGAGTGGCGGGGGCGGGGCGG
>NW_006436814.1:2439541-2457939 GCF_000325575.1 Pteropus alecto
GGGAATGAGATTCGGGAGTTCGAGACCATCGGTGCCAGGGTGAAGATTGAACTTTGAGTCTAGGGGCAATAGGGAGCCGCTGAAATTTTCTGAGAGAGGAGTTATAAGAGGAAATGATGAAGTAGGTATTTTGGGGAGATGATTGGCAGCTGTGACGGAGGACAGGCCAGGGAGGGACAGCAGGTGAGGTCAATGAGGAGGTCTCCACAATGGCTAAGGAACGAGGAGCTGGGGCCCACGAACGGCCTGGGGATGGACCAACGATACAAATGGCTGAAATTTTAAAAAGCACTTCAGAGGACAAGTAGACAGAGCTCGTTGCTTTGATAAAGGAAAAAGAGAGTCAGTGACTAAGTTTCTGTGCTGAAGTGTGGAAGGATGATGAGGAGAATTTGGTTTTGATACGTTTTGCGTCGGTTTTGAATATGTTGGCTGCGCATCAGTAGCATCTTGACACTTACAAACTTAACGAAGGTTGAGGGAGCATCCCAGTTTGGGATGGCGTAGCTGGTCCTCCTCAACCAGTTTGATCTCTTTCAGACCTCGGGCAAAGGAGGGCTCCAGTGTTTTCCCGAAGCTTCCGCCAGTGATTGCTAGTCATAGGATTTCATGATGCCCCACGATGCCTAGAAACGTCTCCCCGTGGAATCTCAGTGGGCCACTCTGAGTGAGTAAAACATCACTTCCTGACTGGGCCAGACAAAAAAACTCAGAACATAACTCAGGGGCGGGCTCCCGCGTATGGAACTTCCATCCCCACAGCGACGCTCGATTGAGGGGCTCTGTGGTTCGTGGCTGCCTGGCTGGCTGCAGCAGGGTATGGCCGGCCTCTCTGCCCACCCAGAGCTCTGGCCTGGCTAGCGGAAACCTGTCCCGTGCTCCCAGGCTGAGCAGGCGTCCCAGGCAGCCTCCCTCTCCCCCACTCTTAGCATTCACATGGCACGGCTATAAATTATGCCCAGCATGTACATTTTCAGTTTAAATGTGTTCTCATCCCAGAGGAGCAACTAATGGCGTCAAGTTACTGATGAGAGAAAAGGCTGCCGCTATGATGCCCGTGGATCAGTGAAACAGCCGTCGTGGAGGCTGGGGCGGCAATAAATCGTCAGCCGCCGGTGACGTGAATTTTAACTTACGTTCTCTATCCCCTTTCCTCTTCCCCAAAATTATCCTGCTGTAAATGTTTACCGTGGCTCGAATGTTTGCTTTCCATTAAAAGTTGATGCCTGCTACGCCTCTCCCCCACATGAGGGTCCTTTCCTCAGAAAACGAGAAGCAGCCGAGAGGGATTTAAAAGCCCATGTACTTTCTCTAGGAGGCGTGAAAGCAAATCTCTTAATCCAGGATCATCGCTGACGGATCAATTTCATTCAGAAAATTGGCAAACACAGGGTTCTATCGGTGAACTCTGCTCATCTGGCGTGTAACACTCTCTCTACCTTCTGTTACGACTTTTCTTTTCCTAATGAATTTAAAACGAGGAACCAATATAATTGCCACCAGCGTTTTTGAAAGGTAGCAAGTCTTCTTTTCATTAGATGAAAGACCCCAGGGAGTCCATTGATAGGCCAGAGGGAGTCCAAGAATCCCAGATCCTAACAGCAAACTGTTCAGATGTATCTGTTTTTCTACAAAGAAGGGCCATGGATTTCACCAAATTCACTAAATGTTCCCCACGACCCAAAGAGCTTGAGGGCCGCTGCGCTTTGCTATGGCAAATGGCCACGTGTCATCCTCTCCACGTTCCCACGTCCTGTGACAGGATTTGCAGGGGCAGAGACATGTGGAGCCCGGGCCAACCCTGAAGAACGCTCCAGCCCAGCCTGCGGACACAGCAAATCGTGAACAAAATTCACTCAGGTCATTTGGGGGTAGTGTTTGTTATACGGTAAAACCTGATACAAATGTTATACCAGACCGTGGGCATGTCTTATTTGGTCTTTGATTCTCTTTTTCCTAAAAACGCAGTAACATTCAATACCTATTTGTTGAACTGGGTAGAACTGGTCTCAGAAAGACCGAGATCACGCCCCTCTCTTAAAGCCGCTCGGTAAGTCACGAGGCCCCGGAGCACCTGCTCCAGGCCGGTTCCCTTACTGATCGAGTGGCCTTGGAACACCTCCCGCGTCGTGCTGCTGTGGTTCCTGGGGATGCTGTGTGCCCACGGATGGATGTGCCTGACACTTGACAGGCGGTGCTCAAGCCGAAGCGAGCGCATGGAAAGGCCGTAGAGCTCCCCAGCCTGCAGGACGTCACGCAGGTCCCCACGATCGGAGTGCTCACCGGGCGTGTTCGGCAGGCGGACTCCAGTTTCCAGTCATCAGCTTGGTCAGCTGCAAAATGAGGCTGGTCCCTTCGGTTCCCTCTGGCTCGACCAGATGTCCACGTGTCATTCTGACGGTGCCACCTGCCGCAGTGCAGCCACGTGACTGGCGGCCTCGCGGCCCCCCTATCCCCGTGAGAGTGGGGAGAGCTCCTGAACCAGATGGAGGGCACATGAGTCGCCACTCTGGATTCTCCCATCATGCCCTGCATCTTGTTTTCTCGCTTGTAAAATACGGTGAGGCTGCCAAGAGGCTCTGCTTTCGGCTGCAGAGATCCAAGGGCTTCGGAGACTCTAAGTCCCAACTGAGCAGGAGCACAAAACTGCACACATGGTCACTGAGCCGAGAAGGCATTTACCTTTTTGTTTGGCTGGAGGAAAAGGAAAGGTTTTCTGTATTTATATAAAGCAGAAAGGTGGAAAAGCAGGCCACAGAATTGGGAAAGAACAGACAAGAAAAGGAAGCGAAGCCAGTCTGATTTGAGCTAGAACGACAGAGCTCTGCTTTCTGCGGAGTAACGGAGCTTCGTGCTATGGGGATCATGTGGTCAAACCACAGACGTAGGAAATAGAGAGAAAAAAAGCATCACATACACAAAGGCTTATAAAACGTTCAGAATGAGTTACACGAAGAGCCATGAGACGTCTGAAAAACCTTTTTTTTTTTTTCTTTTCCACTAAGATTCCCTATCCTCTAATAACACCTAAAATGACTACTTTCTAGGATTCAGGATAAAACTTGTGTTAGGGATATATTCGGAAGTGAATAGTAGATACAAATATCATTTAACGCAAATAGTAAAGATAATGTCTGAAAATTCTGCTTCTTGTCAAAATGGATATTAACTTTGTTGCTTGGAAGCAAATATGAAAACATTGATTTTTATCCATTTATCCCTTCACATATCCAAAGAGGATGTTATGGTCACGCCTGTAATAGGATTTTCTATCTTTAAAGTTGATATCTTAAACATTAAAATTACCAATGAGTAAGCAAAGAAAACAATTACCAGATGGCATTTTTCAACCGAATTTTTAAATATTTATTATAATCGTGCTTCTCTACAACTAATGAGTCTTGTGGTTTGCAAACCATATGTCCACCTTATTTACCTACATAAACACAGAACAGCATTTCCGACAGGGGCGGGTCACACGGCAAACGCAGCGCAGAGCGTGTGATCTCGGTAAGGCGTTCAGTCGAGGCAGAGGCCGTCCTCCTGCCTGTCTGGCTCACTTAGGATGCTCTTATGTTGGCGTCGCATTCTTCCAAGAGTAGGATCAGATCTTCGATCAGGCTGTGCTCTCTGCCGTGTGTCACTCTCATAATATCAAAAGCCTAACGGGAAAAGACAGAAGACAGATTAGAGCCCCGTGGGGCCCCGCCCACTTCTCATCTTCCCCTGAGGCCCGGGTCCGGGGTGCGGTGGTTCTCCAAGCCGGGTGAGGATTCAGGATAAAACTTGTGTTGGGGATGTATTCGGAAGTGAATAGTAGATACAAATGTCATTTAACACAAATAGTAAAGATAACGTCTGAAAATTCTGCTTCTTGTCAAAATGGACATTAACTTTGTTGCTTGGAAGCAAATATGAAAACATTGATTTTTATCAGTGTTTTTTACCAGAGATGGGCACGATGTTTTTAATGTGGTGCCTGGAAAGCAGACTCGAGACTTGAGGCATGCCGGGGCCCGGAATCGAGCCACGGTCTTCAGGGACTGTCAGTACATAGGTTTGGTGGGTAGTTACAGAGGTTCAAGAAGAGTTAGTAAAATAATTAATATTAATGATGAAATATCATGCCCCTCCCACCTTAAGATGCATTCGATTCTCATGTACATGCACTGTTATTGTCACGGACATACATTTTTGTGTTCTTGTTATGTCATATGACATTATAGCACGGGTATTTTGACGATTCTCGCCTTCGTTCTCTATGTTCGATCTATCACGAAAGCATCAATTCTACCTGTAAAATATTTCTGAAATCTGGATAGCTCGTGACCGCTTCGATGACAGAGTACGATGGGAGGAGGGGCATCGCCTCCCACGGCTAACAAAAGAGGCCACGCGGCCTCTTCCTGGTTCATGAGCCTCCATGCTGTGAGGGAGCCCAAGCCACGCGGACGGGCCGCGTGTAGGTCCTTGGCCGACGGTCCTAGCTGAGCCCGTCTTTCCAGACAGCATAGTCTAGACACCAGAAATGTGCATAAAGAAGCCTCCAGATGATTCCAGCCACCAGGCAGAAGACAGCCAGTTTCCGGTCTGCCCAGCTGGAACCCCAGACGGCGTGGAAAGAGGCAAGCCATTCTTATTGTGATCTGTTTGAATTCCTGACCCAAATAATCTGTGAGCCCAATGACGTGGTGGTAGGTATACTCTGGTAAGTTTTGGGATGGTTTGTTATGAAGCAATAAATCACTAGAAACCCCCCAAAGGTGTTTTTCACAATAAATAAATTAGAGACAAACAGTATCCTCCTGCAACGTGCAAATGGGGGCGCTGAGCGAAGTGAGAGGCATCAGACCCACTGTACTCGATGCGATGTGTCTTCAGGAGACAGGTAGAGACATCACTCTGGTGGCTTTTCAGTACCCAAAAAGTACCTGGCACACAGTACTGTGGCTCTCAGCCTTGGCTGCACAGTACTGACAACCAGGGAGCTTCAAAAGAGACCCTACAGGAGAGCCTCTGAAGCCTGCCTTCTGGGGGTGAGGTTTGGGCCCCAGAGAGTCTAATTGCCCTGAGGGCCAAGAACAACTGATAAGTACGCTCTCAGCAAACAATAACAACGATTTATCAGTCAATGTTAATTTACAGCCAATACAGCTACCATTTGAATGGCTGAGTACCATTAATCCCATCATGTTTATGTTGGAAATTTAGATCCTTCCAACTTTTTGTCATGATAAGAGGTGATCTTTCAGCATAGGGCTTTGTTGCCTTTGCTGAGTATTTGCTGAAGGCAAATTCCTAAGGTGAGACATCTTTAAACATCTTTAAAGTCATAGAGACTGGAGCTGAGAAGCACCTTGGGGGGCATGAGCCCTTCATTCTACAGAGGAGAAACCAGAGAAGCAAGGTGCTCAGATGTACCAGTGCCTTCAGCTTGTGTCCCTGGCTGCTTTTCTGCTTCTTGAAAATGTTCCCTTGAGGCTAGAGTGAAGGAGAACAGGCAGGCAGATGGCGTTTAGATTTCGCTTTGAGAGAGAAAAAAGAGAAAGGAAAAGAAAGGCCCACCACCTCAGATCCTGGTCCCCCAGCCTGGAAGAGACCTCACAGCGGGCCCCCCACCCTTGACATCCCAGCCGGAAAACCCAGGAGGTGCCTGGTGTTGAGATTCTGGCTGGTGGGGATTCGTTTCTTATTAACGAGAGTGGGCCTGCCTCGCGGGCGTACGGTATCTGCAAGCAAGTCCCGGGCTGCAGATCTTGGAGTGAGGAGTTGTTGGGAGCAGCCCACACCTTGCAGGTGGCCATGCTCTGTGAGATCTCTCTGGGCTGAAGATCAAAAACAAGCGTTTGATGCCATTTGGGGAACAAATGTCTCATGCTTTATTCTCCCTCTACCCTTCCTTCCCCTGGGGCACTGTCCTGGGTCCTCCATCAGTCTGGACATCTAATGTGTGAGCACAACTATAAAAAGAGATCAGAGAGATGCCTCAAGTCCTTCCTGGGAAATGCTCTTTCTTCGTGGGAAAGCGGGCTTAGACATTCTCTTCCCTTCTGCTCAGCACAGGGCCAGATGTACGTGTGATCTGGCAAAGGAAGATGAATAAGAAAGACGAATAAGCCGGAAGCACTGCCTGGAAAGCTCTCTGCAGAAAGAGCAATGACCAGCCACACTGCCCCACACGGGTAGTCTAGGGAAGGGCCGGGCCTGTCTGCAAGGGCTCGTCTCCCTCGCGGCCGCCACGCATGCCCTCTGCTGGGCGGGGCCCTGGCCTTGTTTCTCACAAGAACTTTCACACTAGCTTCTGTTTGCCCTCCTGGTTGTATTTCTCCAAGTTCCTCACCGGGAGAAGGATCTGTGCTCCTCAGTGATCTGACTCAGAGACCAAACCATGAAGTGATCTTTGTAGCGCTCTGACAAGGTAAGGCTGAGCTGTGCGTTTTCAAACATGGTAACCTCCCATCTGATGATGTCACACTCGCTCTGCTTCCATCTTTAAGAATAAGGTCTGCTCCTCAGGAGCCAAAGTTAACTGTGGCTGATCCAGAGTCTTCGTTGGCATTAAAGGGACAGACCTGCTCGTCCTACAGCAGGGCAAGTGCCTGAGTATCAGCAGGAGGCGTCCAGTCCCCAGCCTTTCTGGAACTGCAGAGCCACCGTCTGGAAGGGTCTGCCCAGGCCTCACCTCCTCGTCTCCCTGCCTGCTTCCTAATGGATGGGCCACGATGACCATCTGGTCCAGAGGCCTCCTGTTTGGCCTGAGAGGCTGGCCCAGGCGAGTACTTGGCTCTCGGTGTTCACTCCAGGACTGCACTGTGCAGCCTCGACCAGCGAACAGCCTGCAGGGACTAAGGGGAGGGACTGGAGGGTCTCCTAGATGTGGCTTCTGAGATACACCGAGGGCCCAATGGGTCTTCCTGGTTAAGATGCTGCTGATGCTGTCCTGTGTTCACCTATCTGGTGGAGAGTACAGTACAGGAAGTGAAGGTAGGGCAGGAGGCAGCCCCTGGATGTGTGTGTGTAGGATTTGAGATATTATGACTGAAGATCTTATCCATGGGGGTGGCCAGAAGCGGGGCGGAAATGAGGGTAGCTGGAGGCAGAGGACCTATTTAAAGAGACTGACAAAAAATCTAGAAGGTAAAACTAAATGCAGATATGATGAACCAGTAAACCCTGTCATTTTCTCCGAGTGACGGACAGGGTGGGAGAGAAAAGGAGAGAAAGATAAGGAAAAAAAGAAGTAAGATTTGGCGATGTGCAAAATATGTCAGTGACGGTCCTGTGAGTGTGTGTGAATGATGTGTCATGCGGAGCAGACAGTAAGCCGAACCCCAGACCTGATGACGGAGGACATCTGGTCCTTGTCCTGGACGGCATCTGGGCGTAGATGTCACCGGAGGAGGGGGGGAGCAGGCATGCAGTAAGCGAGCCCTGTGGGGCCGTGGGCCCGGGCTGGCTCTCCACGGCGGCCACGGCTCTTCCCCCCAGCAGGAACATGAGGAGGTCCCCCCCAAAATAGAGAGTTACAATAAATCTCTGACAAACCAGAGCAACTATTCCCTGTAGCTCTGTCTCCCTTCTCTTGGCTCCTCCCAACTGCCACACATGTGCGCCCCAGAGAGGACGATTTTGGTTTAATTTCCTGTAGCACTACATAAAACAGATTAAGGAAATATAAAATCGGAGCTGGCTTGTGCTGGGAGAAGCTTATCTCTTTCCATTAAATTTTATTTTTTTAATGGTAGCATTTAAAACAAGCCTGCACATAATCTTCCACAGAGGACTCATTTGAAGCCTCTGAGGTGGTTGCTGCACCCGTGTACTGACTCTAAATGTCACACGAGAAATGGCAGCACAGATTGTCTGCCACATGACAGCCACGGTTCACTCAGGAATAAAGATAGGGTCCCAGAACTGATTTCAATCTCATCACATGTTTTTAAAAAGTAATTTTAGAATTGTGGTTGTATATTAAATAAAATGAATTAAATCAAATTTTGATTTAAGGTTACAAATATATAGCTTTCTTATTAATTTTTAATACAAATATATTAAGCTGACCAAAGATCTCATATACTCTCTACCATGAGCCTGAGGGAACCCGATAAATGACTTCCCCAAGCATGATTTAAATATGGACATAAAATCAGATGGAAAAGAAATGTATGCATGATAAGACCCTCTGGAATCAGATCACAGAAGGGAAAAATGCAAGCAACTGTCCTTATTCTGCCCATCTCAGGAAGCAAGTGGCATGGAGGAGGAGGGGTGGTGGCCTGGAGCAACCAAAAAAGGAAGCGTAAGAAGCCAGCCCTACAGCACAGGAAGCAAAGAGCCACAGCAGCCCTCACAGTGGGCGACGGAAGAGCCCAAAGCCTGTGGCAGCCCATTTGGGCGCCGACCCCGCTTTGCTCTGCACCCTGCACATCTCCGCACAAGCCCCTCCCGCAAAGCAAAATGTCCTTAAAGAGACCATTGAAACACTTGATCACTAAACGTCGTCTGAGCAGCTGTTATGCGTAAGACTTGGTCTTACTCTGGGAAGAGCCCTGGCACAGCTAGGACAGTGTGTGACAAAGGGGGATGTAAGGTGCTGAGGTGTCCAGCGTGGGAGGGACCAGCACGGCCCAGGGGACCTCTGAAAGGGCTGCAGACATGGTGAGCTCGGGTCTGTGACTTCTTCCTGGGGTAGTAGCTATCCTGGTAAAAAAGTTGCTGTGGGGTTGCTATGTTTAACTAACCAATCCAGCGAATATTTATTGAGCACCTGGGAGGCCCCGAAGAAGTCGTGTCTCCTCCCTGAGCCTCAAATGAGTAGTGAGGAGATTGGACTCAGTAAATAAATTCTAGGGGCAAACCAAGTCTCAGCGGTGTCGATTGGTTTTGTTTCCCAATATGGTGGAATTGATTTCTAATTTAATTCCACTGTGGTCAGAAAATTTACTTGGTATGACTCAACTCCTTTTACATTTATTAAGACTAGTTTTCCAGCTCAGAATATGGTCTATTTCGGTATATGTTCTGTGGGCACTTGGAAAGAACATGTACTCTGCTATTTTATAAATGTCAATCAGGTCCTGTTTGTTGATGGGGTTGCTACATTCTACATCTTCGCGGATTTCCTGTCAGTTGCTGACAGAGGGACGCTGACGTCCCCAGCCCCTGTCGTATCCACGAGTCTGTCGTCTGGTTCTCCTTTTGGTTCTAACGGTCCTGCCCCTCCCCCCCCGCCCCCACACAGATTTTGCGACTGGGTTGTTTGGTGCATATATATTTAAGATTGCTACGTCTTCTTGGTATTGACCCTTTTCTTTATTTTAAAATGCCCCTCTCTGTCTCTGGTAAAATGTTCTTTGCTCTTAAGTCTACTTCATCTGATATTAATATAGCCACTGCAGCTTTCTTTTGATTAATCCTGTTTTCATCTTTCTCCATCCTTTTATTTTCAACCCACTTATATATATCATGGTATTTAAAGTGACTTTCCGTTAGTTGGCATATAGTTGGGTCATTTAAAAAAATATGTTCTACTAATCTCTTTCATTTAATTGATTATTTAGAGAATTTACTTTTGTACATAGACCATATACATAATTAATGTAGGTATTAATATATTAGGGTTTAAGTTTGCCATTTTATTTTCATTTTCTATTTTTTCCCTTGTATTTCTTGTGGGTTGTTTAATTAAAAAAAAAAAAAATTCCATCCTGTAATGCTTTTGAGTGTATCCCTTTGAATAGCTTTCTCGGTGGTTGCTCTTACATTATACACACATAACTTATCACACTCGACTGGTGTTGTCATTTTACCAGTTCGAGAAACTTTCCTTTCCTTTCTGCCTTTTACCCTCCCCTATGTGGCATATAATTGTCCTAAATATTTCCACTGTGTACATTTAAAGCCACATCAGAGAGTGTTACAATTTTTGCTTCAACTGTCAATCTAAAAACCTTGAGAAGAGAAGAAAAGTCTGTTTTACTTGCCCATATTCTTTGTTTACCACGTTCTTTCTTTCTTTCTGATGTTCCAAGATTCCTTCCTTTTATCGTTTCCTTTCTGTTTAGAGAATTCTTTTAGCCATCCTTTTAGACTAGGTCTGCTGGTGACAAGTTCACTTCGTTTTCCTTCATCTGAGATGTTTTGACTTCCCCTTCATTACTGAAGGATATTTTTGCTGAATGTAGATTTTTGGGTTGACTTTTTTTTTGCAGTTTTTGAAAAATGTGTCACTTTTGCCTGGCCTCCGTGATTTCTGATGAGAAAATCACTGTAATTGAATTCAAATTGTTTTCCCCTGATAGGCAAGAATTTTATTTTCTGCTTTTAAGGTATTTTCCTGGTCTTTAGTTTTCAAAAGTTTGACTACGATGAGTCTCGGTGTGGATTTCTTTGGATTTTTCTTGTTTTGACTTCAATAAGCTTCTTGAATTTGCAATTTATGTCTTTTGCCACATTTTGGGAGTTTTCTACTATTATTTATTTTACAAAAATGTTTTATTATAGTAAAATACACATATGATCATGAAATTTACCATTTTAACCATTTTTAAGTATACGGTTCAGTGACATCCAGGACATCCCCATCACCATCCACATCCAGAACTTTTGCATCACCCCAAATAGAAACCGTACCTACTGAACAATAACTCCTTTTACTCCTCCCCCTCCAGCCCCATTAACCACTATTTTACTTTCTGTCTCTATGGTTTTGATTACTCTAGGTACCTCATGTAAGAGGGACCATACGATATTTGTTCTTTTCTGTCTGGATTGCTTCACTTTGCTGTTGTTAATCCGTCTGTATCTCCCGCGTCTTGTTTATCCATTCATCCATCCATGCACATTTAAGCTGTTTCCACCTTTTGGCTATTGGCAAGTCCCTGCTTCAATACTTTTGTGTATCTACCCAAAAGTGGAACTGCTGGACCAAATGGAAATTGTACGTTTTCTTTTTTTTTGAGGACTTACCATACTATTTTCCACCGTAGATGCACAATTTTGCATTTCTATCAGTAATGCACACAGTTTCCAATTTCTCCAAATTCACACTAATATTTGCTGGTGTTGTTCTTCCCCTTCCCCATCCCCCTCCCCCGCTTCTCCTTCCCCTTCTCCTTCGTTATTTTTGTATAATAGCCATCCCAATGAGAAGTGGCATCTCATTGTTGTTTTGATTTGTGTTTCCCTAATGATTAGTGCCGTCAAGCATCTTTTCATGTGCTTTTTGGCCATTTGTATATTGGAGAAATGTTTATTCAAGTCCTTTGCCCATCTTTGAATTGAGTTGTTTTATATTGTTGAATTTTAGAAGTTCTCTCTCTATTCTGGATATTAATCCCTTACCAGACATGTGATCTACAAATATTTTGACCCATTCTGTAGGTTGGCTTTTTACTGTTGATAGAGTCCATTGATGCACAAGAGTTTTTAATTTTAATGACGTCCAATTTATCTATTTTTTATTATTGTTGCCTGTACCTTAGTGTCATAGCCAAGAAACTGCCAAATCCAATGTCATGAAGTTTTCCTCTATGTTTTCTTCTAAGAATTTTACAGCTTTAGCTCATATTTAGGTCTTTGATATTGAGTTACTTTTTAATATGGCGTTATGTAAAGGTCCAACTTCATTTTTTTGCATGTGGATATCCAGTTTTCCCTTCACCATTGGTGGACGAGACTGTCCCTTGCCCACTGAGTGGCCTTCGTAACTTTGTCAAAAATTATTTGACCATATACATGAGGTTTATTTCTGGGCTCCCTATTCTATTTCATTGGTCTGTGTAGCCTTCTCTATGTTTCTACCGCACCGTTTTGATTACTGTAAGTGTGTAGTAAATTTTGAAATCCGAAAGTGTGAGTCCTCCAATTCTTTTTTTCTCTTTCAAGATTGTTTTGGCTACTGGGGCCCCTTGAGGTTTCACATAAATTTTAGAATGAATTTTCTATTTCTGGAAAAAAAAAAGCATTGGGATTTTAAAAGAGACTCTACTCAATTTGTAGATTGCTTTGGGTAGTATTGACAGCTTAATAATATTAAGTCTTCTAATCATGAACGTGAATGTTATTCTATTTATGTCTTCTTTAATTTTTTTCATCAATGTATTATAGTTTTCAGTGTAAAAGTCTTTCATCCCTTGGTTAGGTTAATTCCTAAGCAGTTTATTCTGTTAGATGCTATTGTAAATGGAACGGCTCCCTTAATTTGCCTTTTGGATTGTTCACTCAGTATATAGAAACACAACTGATTTTTGCATGTTGATTTTATATCCTGCTACTTTGCTGGATTTGTTTATGAGTTTCAAGTTTGTTGTTGTTGCTGTCGTTATTGTTGTTGTTGTTTAGTGTGGAATCTTTAGGGGTTTCTATATCTAAGGTCACATCATCTGTGAACAGAAATAATTTTACTTCATCCTTTCCAATTCGGATGCCTCCACCATTATTTCTTCAAGTCTTTTTTCTACCCTATCTTCTTTCTCCTTCTGAGACTCTAATATTACGTATTTTGTTATCGGTCCCATTGGTCCCGGAGGCCCTGTTCAATTTTGCCTTTTTTTTAAAGTCATTTTTCTCTCTGGTTTTTTTTTTTTTTTTTTCAGATTAGGTAGCTTCTATTGTTCTATCTTTAAGTTCCTTAATCATTCCTCTGTCCTCTGTCCTCTGTAGTTAAACTTTTATTTATTTTGGTAATCGTATTTATTAGTTCTTAAATTTCTATTTGCTTCTTCTTTATGTCTTCTATTTCTTTGCTAAGACTCTATTTTTGCATTTGTTTTGAGGGTATTTGTAATTGCTCATCGAAGCATTTCATGAACATGCTGCTTCGAAATCTTTGTCAGATAATTCTAACATCTCTGTTATCTTGGAGTTGGCATATACTGTCTTTTTTTTTTCCCATTAAAATTGAGATCTTCCTGGCTTATGGTATGCGTGTTCTGATGAGATTCTGAATTTTTTAAACCTGCGGTCTGCTCGCCTCCTCCAACATCCCAGCAGGAGAATGGAGGGCTGACACCTGTTCCTGCCAGGTGGAGGTTGAAGTCCCAGTTCCCCACTTGGCTCCTTGTTACTGCTGGTAACTACCCTGACTGGGAGGTAAATTTCTGCTCATTTCTTTTAACGTGACTTAATCACTACGGTTTCATTTTATTGACCATTCCCTTATGTCTCCCTTTTTAGTTCTGAAACATACTCTTGAAATTAATATTCTCTATTTGGAGACATTCATAAGTATAGAGCTAGGGACTTCCAAACGACTCCTTGAAGGCATTATTGACGACTATGGCCTCTCGCTTCTGCACGCCCTCTTGCCCTCCCTCTCTCCCTCCCATCTGCCCCGTACTAGGGGATGATGTTACGCAACGAGAGAAGAGCTTTTTGACCTTGAGGTTATGGGCATTGAAGAGTCTATGGAGAAGCTTCAGTGGTCCCCAAAGCCCCTTTCCCATCAAATATACAAAATGTTGTGTGTTTGTACATTTTTCTTTGGTGAGTCAGTGGTTATCATCAGAATCCTAAATAAGAACATGACCAAAGGGGTTAAGAATCACTGTAGCCGATTAAGAAATAGGAACAACAGAACTGCATGCTCCAAACCAGCCATTGTGGGAATGGAAATCAGGGTGCAGGCTGGTAGTAGACAAGAGACCAGCGTGGTTGTGTTTTGAGCTTCCCCTGTGTGCAGGAAGGAGAGGAGTAACTGGGGCTCGTGGCCTGCATTCCCCATTCAGGCCCAGAAAAGATAAAAAGATCTTCAAAATGTAAAATGCTTCAACAAAATGCGATGAGAAGGGAAGAAGACATTACAACATAATGTACGAAATGTACATCTAAATAAAAAATGGTCATCGAAGGGAAAGAAGTCCAACTTTTTCCATCCTGACTTTAGCCAATAAAGCAGCACTAACAGAGCCGCTCATCTGGCCCAGGGTAAGGGAGCCAGAGGCATGCAGAGCTCATAGAGAAGAAATGGGCTCACGGACAAGGCAGCCCTGTGAGGACAGTTGCCCTTGAGGTTCAAGAAGTCAAATTAGTGGCTAACAAAATTCTTCCAAGAAATAAATGGAAAGAAATGAAAGTAGATTAGAGACAGGAGAGAGCAGGAGGGCTTTCTGTGAAAGGACCCAGGACGGTCCTGTGGCGGCGATCACAAGCATTTCAGCTGAGCCCGGGGGAGATGGGAGCCCAAACCAAATCAGAGCGGGGCTAAGTGGATTCCTTTCCTGGAGGAGGCTGGGGCCTAATTGAATCTATAACAAATTTCTGATTCTGAAGCTTTTCTGTTCCACACTCGGCCTTTGAAACCTTAATTCGAGCTATTTTATCCCATTATTTCCAGGGTTTCTAAGACAAGAAAGAATACCTAGGGGTGCCAGTCTAAAGAGAACATTAGTTTCAAAAGGCTTTTCGCTCTCTGGGTTACCTGAGTCCCGAGACGGCTCAGGACGAAAGGCTTTCTGCAGGACAAAACGGATCTGCTCCTAGACTTACAGGTGAGCTTATAAAGAGATGGATGTGTTCAGGCCACCCCTCTGCTAGCGAATGGCCAGTCGCCAAAGGTCTTGAGATGACTGGTCCATTAACTATACACTACTGAAAAAAACGGGGGGAGGTGGCGTTTTTTAAAGTCCTCTATTCATTTAAAAAACCCATTCGTTCAAGTATGGATTTGATAGGACTTTCTGTGTTCCATCACGTACACATGGGTGAGTGTATCTATGTTAGGTGACACCGGGAGCGACAAAAGGTACAGAAGTCGGGGTCCCTTGAAGAATTCCCACTCATCTTGGAGAAACTGAACACACCCGTGTTTGGTTACCTAACATAATTGTTCAAAGCAGGGACTACCATACAACCCCAGACTACAAACACAGTGCCTAAGGGACCAGGTAGCTGAGGAATGATCAGAACAAGGGTTCCTTTAGAGTCTCATAAAGCTTGGGACTTGGCAAAACACACTCTCACACACGACCTCATTTACTTCTCAAAATAGTTCCATGAAGTAGGCATTATCCTCATTTTAAAAATAAGAAAATTATATTTGCAGGGACTGAAAGAATTACCTCAAGGCACAAAATTCATAAATGGTGGGACTGGAACCTGAACCTTATGGACTCTAGGACTCTAAATCAGAGGGCTCTTTGTACCACTGGACACGGCAGAGGATACACATCAGCATTCTTGTTGACAATCCCAACCCAGCAAGGGATAGTGACTTTTCCGGAGCCAGAAACGAAGTTCACAGCGAGGCAATGACTTAGTCCCAGTCCTCATGGCAGACTCTCTGATGCTGCTCCAAGATCTTTCATTGGGTAGCTGTTGGGGCCCGTCCTGGGGCTTATCTTTGGTTCTAAGAGCAGAAGATGCTAAAATGATTACCAAGGGAAGCTTCTGGAAGAAGTGAGACAGCTTCACAAGAAGGATGCAAGGAAGACAGAAGGGAACTGGGCAGGACGGGTGTAAAAGGACAATCAATGAGAGTCATGAGAAGGGCTGGGGACGGCTAGCACCATCTACCCAGCCCGTATTGTCCTATGGTGCATACACAGATGGCTGTTTGGGTTCCTTCAGGCTTGTCTCTGCGGCTGAGGGTGTTACATGTCTCCTTCGAGAGTCCTGCTGCAATTGTCATAATTAAGCTTCACATGAAGAACAGAAGAGATCTACATCTCCTCTGATTTCTCTCCCACATTCTCCTCTGAGTTGGCACCAGGAGCTCAGGAGATCTGAAGGGATTTCTGCATGCTGAGTCTTCCTAGAGAGCCTCATCTATTTAACTGGGCCAGTCCAGAGAAAAACGGGGCCTTGGATTCCAGCCTGGATTTAATGTCTTGTTCACATGTCTGTCTCTCTCATTAAACTATAAGGACAAAACTGGATCTTATTCGGATTAACTTATTTAATCAACAAATGTTGAATTAAGTGGAACAAACTAGACTTGGTTCTGCTTTGGTTGACTTTAGACAAGCTCTTGAATGTTCTCAAGCCCTTAACTTCTTTAATTGTCAAATGGAATTGAAAACGCTTGGCCTACTGACCTCATATGGCTGTCACAAGGACCAGATCAGACCATGATGAGCAGTAATATACTTTCCAGTCCCATATAAACATAAAGGATTTATTTGATCACTTATAAAACACCTACTCTCAAGTGACATCATATACTTGGGAGATTTCCTCCATATTATTTTTCTGTCGAAACACAGGAGACCCTCAATAAGGATCATCTGTCTCACTGATTTGACTGGCTGACAGCTATTTGCCCAATGAGAAAGGACAGTTTTCCTTGATATTGGAATATATAGCTAGGTGTCCTTCCATCAGTCTAGGTAAAGATGTCAGACAACGTGAAAAGAACAGAAAAGTTGTCTGTCGCCGGGAATCCTAGTGTCCTTCATGTTGCCCGTGGGCTGATTTCAATGAGAGGTCGGGAAAAGGCAACATGGCCAGCAGTCAACAGAAATTAGCATTAGAACATCTCATTTTTGAGAATCCCTTAGGCTCTGTCATTTTTCTCATCTCAGTATGCATAGCCGCCCACGTATGGGACCCCTGGCCTGCCTTCCGAGATTCGGACACAGGGCCTGGACCTGTCCACGGTACCTCCTCTGCAGACAAGGACATCGTGGCCCAGAAGACCTGGCCACAGTGCCAGGTGCTGCCCCTGAGACCACTGCAGCAGGTCTCTGCACAGAAGCTGGAGCCTGGACCAGGTGAGCACTGGGCTCTCCTTTTGGAAGCCATGGTTTGTGTGAGGGGGAGCTCTGCGAGGATGGGAAAGCCAGCACGGCAGAGCGCCCTGGGCTCCTGGGGCAGAGGAAACTCATTGAGAGGGTGACAAATAAATGTCACTCTTTAACGATGTATTCCAACACTGATCCAGCTCGCCCACTCTGTCTCTCAGCACTTACTGCTGGCACCGCCCTTCCTCCCTCGTCCTCCTTCCAACAGCCGATACTTCCTAAGTCCTAGGGACCTTGCATGGCGCCGAGCTGGTTACAAAGATAACCACCAACCCCACAGTGTCCTGGGGAAGGGCGTCAGACGGTCAGCCTGCCGTGGGATAAGCGCTCTGGGGTCGGAGTGAAGAGAGAGTTGTAGGAGAACAAGAAGAAAACGACATCTGAGCTGGGCCTTAAAGGCCCAGCAGAGTCCGGGGAGGGCCGGGGGGCGGGGGGAAGGGGGACCTCTCCGCTGCGCTTCTGAGCCCAGCTCGCACCGGTTGGCGGGAGCTGATGATGAAATCTTCAGGGTTTTTGTAAGCTGGTTGATTTTATATCGGTAGTTTAAAATCAACCATGGTGCGGAAATTGGCAACTATCACAAATGGGTTATTTTTTTCGGAGCTGGCTGTTAAATATTTATGGGCACGTGTGCGCGTGCACACGTGTGTGTGTGTGAGTGTGCATGAGACACACGTGTGTAGAGCTGCCAACAATCACAAAAAGGAGTCCCAGCGACAGGCAGAAAAGGCCGAGGGCAGCGACACGAGCGGCGCATGCGCGCACTCACCAGTCTCAGGTTCTTCATGGCTTGGGGAAACATGCCTTGATGCAACTGCAACTTGCCAACTTTCATTACCTGCACACCTCTGACGGGGTGGCTTCCTGGGAAAAAGATCCTGGAAGAAACCAGATGACAAACAGTGTCAGTAGCTCTCAGCATCAGCAGGAGACCGTGGACGTGGGGCAGACACCGGCTGTGACGACGCGAGCTTAGCCGTCCTGGGGGCCGTGGGCTCGTTATCTGTCTCCTGCTCCCCAGGATGGCTGCGCATTAGGGGAGAAAAAGCCTGGACTGGACCGGATTGCCTCGCCAATGAACGCTGGAGAAGAGAGACAGGAGTTAGGGCCTCTGCATTTACACGTGGGGGCAGAAGAGGTTGAGGTCGGGTGCTAGTCCCATCCTCCCAGCTCTCCCATGAAGCTCCGGGCCGGGCAGCCTTGGAACAGGAGGTGGGCTCTGCATACATGTTGTTAAGTAAACGACTGGGAGCTCCACCGGTTCCCCATCCAGATCACCCGCACCCCGTGAACTGCAAAGCCCTGTCTGTCTCAGCTACAGAGCTCCTCACGGTCCACCTTTCTCATCGGCCCTTGTCGTCTCACTCGGTTAAAAAGAGCTTTTTATTCAGACACCTCATCTGTGTTCGCCGCGCTGTCCTGCACGTAGGAGGGGCTTGATACATATGAGACCTTTTTCACACATAATGGAATAGAGTAGGGTGTCGCAGGGGGTGAAAGAATGAAAAATTAGGGCTAGATTTCAGACCTGATATTACTTCGATTTGATCCAACAAGAATTTATTATATTAGATTCATTTCAGTAACGCGTGTATGGTTTGGCCTCTCCTGTCCCCCACGCCTGCTACCGAGCTCCTGCCGTGGAGGCAGCATCATTCC
>NW_006436814.1:2458002-2461861 GCF_000325575.1 Pteropus alecto
TAGACACACGACAAACATTCATATAACAGTTTAAAAACATTACAAAGTAGAGCATGATTTAGTGTCCAAATGAGTCCTACCTACATGGTAATGCTCAATTCGAGTTTGTTTAATTGAACGAAGAAAATGACACAGGAGTTATGAAGACAGAGAGGCCAGCGATGGTTGGTTGGACCAGCGCAGGTTTCCTGGAGGGAAACAGGGCTTCGACGGGCTCCCAGGGACGGGGGAGGCTGGGCTGAGTGGGGAGGAGGGAAGCACATCCGCACCGTTAGCACGAGCGAGGACACGCTCCATCGCTGCTGCTGCAGTGACCACAGGTGCCGGGCCGCGGCGTCAGCGACACGATCCTGAGAGTCACGACTTAGGCAGGGCTCGCCGTGGACCAAGCGCTCTTCGAACTGGCTTTCACTTAGGAACTCATGGCAGCCACCGTTGCGCTCTACCGTGTAACAGACGAGGATTTACCAGGAGGGACACATGTGTCCTCTGGCGAGTGAGCACGCGTCTGCAAACCGTCCCCTCTCCCCGAACCTAACTCTTCTGTCCATGAAATGTGATATGCAAACTTCTCATTCATGCTGTTAAAACAGAAAGCAGTACCTGAGAAGGAGGTATTTAAATCGACAGGGGGCTGGCCGTTCTTCTTTTAAAAAACTGAAAAGGGAGGGGGAATCAAAGGGGACACCTGGGTCCTGGATTTCTCTTCATCTCCCGAGTACGCCAAGAGATCAGTCGGTTCACCTCACCCCTTACAGAATGAACATCATTATCTCCTTGCGTGGAAAAGATTTTAAGGTCCCTGGACAAAAGGCTTAAGACACCATTATCAGCAGGTAATTGCCCTGGACACTTTCCTTGAAAAGCACACCTGGATTTGAGATTTTATTTTATTGCGATAAATGTGGTATAATTAAATTTAAAGGCTGAAAAGTAATTTTATACTAATAACCATTCCACTAAGTGGAAGTCTGTCACGTCGGTTAGCAGACGGAAAGAAAATCTTTGGTTCTATGATGGCAGAGGAGGTGGTGCATAATTATGCCATGGCAGGTCCCTGCTCTGGCTGCTTAAAGATATTGAAACGTGACGTGGAGTTTAGCAAGGAGAGGACGAGGAGGAGCTGCCCGTGAGGGGCGCTTGCACATACAGATCGACAGAGCGGGCTCGCAGCTCTGGCGGGGTGCCGATCGTGTGCCTGGATTGTCTCTGGAGGCCGCCCAGCTGACACGGGGAGTAAGAATCATGACTACTTGCTGGAACAGCACCCCAAGGACGGCTGGCACGCTCGCTCCTGCTGGAGAAGCTCCCCACGGAGGGCAGGGGCTGTCGCCGACGTTCCCGCCTGCGACAGTGCTGAGAGAGAAGCGCCTGCATCAGTCTTCAGCCACACGACTGTCGACACCCAAGGCCAGACTGGCGGCCCGAGCCCGAGACGACATCAGGGGCCCGAGGACCGTGGAGACGAAGATGGGAGTTCGAGCGAGAAGGTGAGGGGAAGGTGGCCTACGACATGCCGGGTTCTGTGCCCAGTGCTGTAAGGGACTCAGACGTCCCAGGTGAGTCCGTGCCCTTGGGCAGCATGCAGTCCAGTGGCAGATGTGAGGCAGATGTGAGAGCGGCCGGACCACGACAGAAGCAGGGAGGAGAGCAGTGATGAGCGAGGTTTCTTGGGAGTGACAGAGCTTGAGCTGGTTCAGAACGAAAGATGCAGTGGGCTCCTGGGACAAGCACTGGGGCGCAGGAAGGGACAGATTCCTCTGGCAGTGGTACGAGGCTGAGTACAAAGGGCCGGTGAGCACGCTGGCCTGGTCGGCAGAGAGGGGCTGGGGAGGAGACATGTCCGAGGCTGAGCTGTGCAGAGACGTGGGGGAGGCTAGGAACTCGGGACTTCTGCTTATAGGCTCTTCTGAACGGAGCTGAGAGTATTTTAACAGAAAAAGAAACAAAGAAAATTGGAAAAGAGACCCTAGGGCAGAGAGATTTGGGCAGGATGGCGGTAATGACAACAAAGAAGAAGGATCTGATGTAAAAAAAAAAAATGACATAAGCTGATTCAACAGGACCTGGAGACCTGCTGGGGTTCGGCAGCATCGGAGCTGACTCCCAGATTCAGAAACAGAAACACTGCCAGGAAAAATCGGAGCAAACTATACAATAACAAAACCGTTTGACAAGGTGTTCCACTTGTTTGGGTGTGATAAATTTTCTTTTCATGGGGACAGTGCTAGCAGTCACATGCTCCAGAGTGTTGGGCCTCGAGCGGCAAAACTGCCTTCGGTGTTTTGAAGAAGCCACTTCAGATCAAGAACGACTCCTTCCCACGGCCTCATTAGTTCACGCGGTATATTTTATCCCATAAAATGAGTGAGCAGGATCATTTCCTGACACGAAGAATACGTTTCTACTTCTCTTATTTCCACCAAATAGGTCTTTTCCTCCAAAGGCAGGGCTTTCTCGCTCGGAAGTTTGAGAATTTTTAGTTATTTGTACATTGTTAGAAAGAATCTCTAAATCAGATAATAATAACATAAGAGCTTTTTGTTTATTTTAAATGTTCATATGATCCCGGCTCAGGAGCAGAGTTTTTACAGCAGATAAATTAGACTGGAGACGTTAAGAGATTCGGTTCAAGACCCGGATCTTCCAGCTAGTTTTTGAGCGACCGCTGCTCTTCTCAGTCAACCTGATGGTAAGAAAGAAGATGGGAGAACATCTGGAAATGTATCCACTACACAGAAACACAAACTGGGATCAGTAAGTTTTCAGGGCGAGCGAATGTACAGGAATTCGTTGCGATGCACCATTAACACCCATATCGAGGTAAATGTTGAGAATAAAGTCACTTGATTTTGTTTCAAAGTTAAAAAATATAGTCTAATAGCATCAAAATAGTTATTTTCTAACAGTGAAAAGACCCACTCGAATCACCTGTATGTTTATGTTTCTTTTTAACTGCAGGTTGAATGTATAGCAAAGAGTTGCTGGCAGGGGCAGGGGGCGTCGAGAAGACACTGGCCAGGAGCTGCCTTGTTAAGGAAAGGCCTATGTTGCAGATAGAGTTAAGCGTCCAATTCTGAACCTAAAAATTAGAGTTTTTATTTTTCTTTTTGAAAAAAGAACTGAGAAAACAATGCCCGTATCACATTTGTATTTAATGCATATTTAATGCTGACTTGTGCGCAGATTTCCTCCCTCCCCTGCCAGATCTGCTTACGTCCTGCTTGGCCCGCTGGCGGTTTGGCTGCCAGCAGGGGGACCTCACGGGCCTGTCCGTGCAGTTGGCCCTGCAGGTGGCACAGTGGTAAGAACTGGTCAGAACCTTCCGGGCAGGCAGGACGAAACTCTATTGCACACACATCATTTCTTTTTACTACTCATAATGGTGACGGTGCTGTTCTTTGCCTGGCTTTTGTCTGTGTCATATCTTGGGCACTCTTTTTGTAGGGTGTGAAATAATAACGTTTGGAAGATTTCAAAAAGGCTGGCAAGTGTGACTGAATTATGCTATAACTGTAATTCAGTTATTAAGGATTTGAGAAAAAAATGGCAGATTTTCATTACGGAAGTCGCACTTCTCCTGCATGAGGTCGATGTATCCACTTATATGGGCGATAAAAGATACCCCTGAATTTCTGGATGCGTATTCTAAAGCCCCTAAATATGCGAATACATACATGGTCATATCATTCTGGGATCATTTCCCACAAAGAAAACTGTCAGCAGAAATTTAAAAATTTACTTGCATAAATCGCTTTATTTATTTGAGCCTGTTAATTCAGATTCATGAAAAATGATTTGCATGCTGTTTCTAATAATACAGCAGGCTTTGTAACCACACAGATTCTCTAAATGAAAA
>NW_006436814.1:2462498-2493537 GCF_000325575.1 Pteropus alecto
GTTCGTATTCACAGATAGGGAGTCTCGGTATTATCAAGAGTTAGTTTATCTCAACTTGCTCTATAGATTCAATGCAATCCCAATCAAAATCCCAGCAATTTATTTTATGGCTGTTAACAAACTGATCCCAAAGTTTATACGGAGAGTCAAAAAACCTAGAATAGCCAACATAATACTAAAGGAGAAGAACAAAGTTGGAGGACTGACCTACCTGACTTCAAGATTTATGATGAAGCTATAGTAATCAAGACGGTGTGGTGTTGGTGAAAGAACAGACCAACAGATCAATGGAACAGAATAGAGATTTCTGAGAGACCCACATCATATAGTCAACTGATCTTTGACAAAGGAGCAGAGGCAATACGATGGGCCAAGGACAGATTTTTCAACGAGTGAGGCTGGAACAACTAGACATCCATGTTAAAAAAAAAAGAAAATCTAGACACAGATCATATACCCTTCCAAAAAATAAACTCCAAATGGATCACAGACCTAAATGTAAAATGCAAAGTATAAAACTATAGGAGAAAACCTAGATGATCTTGGGTATGGTGATGCCTTTTTAAATACAACATCAAAGACACGATCCATGAAAAAGCTAACTGCAACATCAAAAATATGATCCATGAAAGAAATAATTGATGAGCTGGATTTCATTAACATTCAAAACTTCTGCTCTGCAAAAGACAATATCAAGAGAATGGAAAAATAAGCCACAGACTGGGAGGAAAGAATTGCAGAAGACATATCTATAAAGGACTGTTACCCTAAATATATGAAGAACTCTTCAAACTCAACAATAAGAAAAAAAATAACCCAGTTTTGAAAGTGAGCTAAAGACCTGAACAGACACGTCACCAAAGAAATATACAGATGACATAAGCATATGAAAAGATACTCCACATTCTATATCATCGAGGAAATGCAAAGTAAAACAATGAAATGCCATTATGCTCCTACTAAATGGCCCAAATCCACAAAACTGACATCGAACGCTGGCGAGCGTGTGGAACAGAAGGAACTCCATTCATTCCCGGTGGGAATGCAAAATGGTCCAGTCACTTTGGAAGTCAGTTTAGTGATTTCTTACAAAACTACACATTACTCAACAAACTAAACCATAGGATCCAGGAACCGTGCTCCTTGGTAAGATCCACACAAAACCTCCACACTTACATTGATAGCAGCTTTATCCATAATTTCCAAAATGTGGGAGGAGCCAAGATGCCCTTCAGCTGGTGAATGGATAAGTAAACTGTGGTGCATCCAGACAATGGTATACTACTCAGTGCTAAAAAGAAATGATCTATTGAGCCACAAAAAGACATGGAGGAAACTTACATGCATATTTCTAAGTGAAAGAAACCAATCTGAAAAGGCTACATTCTGACTACATGACATTCTAGAGAAGACAAAACAGTGGAGACAATAAAATGATCAATGGTCGCCAGGGCTTAGGGGGTGGGGAAGGGATGAACAGCTAGAGCACAGAGGATTTTTAGGGCAGTGAAAAATAATCTTTATGATGCCATAATGATGGATACATGTCATTATACATTTGTCCAAACCCATGAAATATACAACACCAAGAGTAAATCCTACTGTAAAGTGCAATCTTTGGGTGACTATGATGTGTCAAGGTTGCTTCGTCAACTGTAACAAATGTCCCACTCTGGTGGGGAGTGTTGATAACGGGGGAGCCTACACATATGTGGGGGTAGGGCGTATATGGGAAAGCTCTGTATCTTTCACTGAATTTTGCTGTGAACCGAAAACTGTTCTAAAGAAAGAAAGTCTTAATTAAAACATGAGGGTGAAATGAAGACATTTTTGGACAAAGCAAAACAAAGAATTTGTCACCAGCAGATCTTAACAAAAGACGTCTCTAAAGGATGTACGTCTGGCAGAAGGCCAGGGAGCCGAGACGGAAGGCGTAGGGCACAAGAAGGAACGAGGAGAAAGACGACACTTAATATGGGCAGATCTACGAATACTGAAAAGTAAAGTAATAATTTTTTAGGTTAAAAATATACAATAATCATAGCGTATAATGCAGTAGGGAAGAAAAAAACAATTCAAATATTCTAATGCGCTTCTGTATTGAGGAAGAACATAAAGTGGTTACATGCATATTTACAAGTCTTTAAACAGTTCATGTATGATTTATATACCCCTCGAAATGTATAACAAATGTAATAGCGAAATAGTCTTAAAAATTGATTTAATGTTCTGTTTTAATTTCTAGGTACAAAGCCAGTGTGTAAAGAACAATTAAGTTAATAGATAATTTAGGGATTTAATGATCTCAAAAGATTGAGTGTTAATTCGAGAAGGCAACATTGTAGTTTTAAAACTGTATGTAACTTTCCCTCGTTTGGAAGGAAACAAATGAGATTTATAAAAATTAAAAGCTAATAAAGAGCTGCACAATCTAGTTTCAAATAGAAGATGAAACATAGTTTGCTATCAATAAGCTTTCCTAGCTGTGCGTCTGCATCTGTACTACAGTGTGTCTACACCTAATATTGTGAGTGCTGTTGCTGACATAGATTCCAGAAGCGTGAAGTAACTTTATTGAAATCAGCTGATACAGATGTCAAGTACACAAGAGCCATAGGTCTTGAAGAAGTCCTAGGCTCCCAGAACACAAGCGTTGACATAGATTCCAGAAGCGTGACCAGTAACTTTACTGAAATCAGCTGGTACAGATGTCAAGTACACAAGAGCCTATGTCTTGTGTCTTGAAGAAGTCCTAGGCTCCCAGAACACAAGCGTTGGGAGGTGCTGCAATGTGGTGCTGGGAAGCAGAGATGTTCTCTTCTCTGGTGATTTTCAAAGAAAAACATAGCCTGTTTGGGAAGAGTAGCTGGCACTGCTTAGATATAGAATCATGAAAAAGTGAGTCTTTCGCAGGTGTTGGCAAACTAGGGCTCATGGGCCAAATCCCACCTGCAGCCTGTTTTCGTAAACAGTTTTATTGCTGTACAGCCACACCTGTTCCTTTACATTCAGTTTATGGCTGCTTTCACGCTACCTCAGCAGAATTGAGTAGCTGACTGTATGACTTGCAAAACATAAAATATTTTCTACCTGGTCCTTTACTGAAAAAGTTTGCTGACACATGGTCTATTGCAAAGGAATTTTTAGAGGAGGCTGGAGAAATTCATACAAAAAAAATACTCTATAGTGGAAAATTATAAATATGTATTGGAAATGGGATGTCTAGTTGTCTCTATAACTAATAAGAATAATGATAATGATAATAAAAAGAGTTAGAGCCCTCGATACTATCAGGCACTGTTTTAAGTGCTGTATTCGTTTGAGCTCAATTTATTCTAAACAACCTTTGCAAGTAAACTTTGGTAATGATGATGTGAAGTGATCAGAAAGTCTCTGCAAAAAACAAATACAAAACTGAACAAAAATTGCCAAAAGCAACCACTTCTGGGCCAAAGGTAGATAACAAATTGAGAAATGTTTATTCTTGAAAATTAGCTAGAGCTTAGGGTAAGTAATATAGGGGTCTCTGGCTTGCTTGCCTGGGGCTATCCCCGCCTACCACCCCACCTGAATGAGCTGTATAAGGACTTGGAAAAACTCTCCAAATCACCTGGGTAACTGAGAAATTGCAAGTATATATGGAAATGCAAGAGCCTGGGAAATGTAAAAGCCAAGGCTTGAGAACTAGCTACAATTTTGAATGGATACAGCTTCCCACACACAGCAGAAGGTGGAAGCCTTAGAGGTTCATGGTGTTTGAGCAACACTTCTGCTCACATCACTGGCTGACCAATAAGCTAAGGAAGACCCCTAGGAAGCTAGGCTAATAGTAAAAAAAAAAAAAAATGAGTAAAGATACCATTAAGAAGCTGCACTGCACGCTCCACAGTTTACATCCAGGCAAGTTACAAAAACCACCAATAATCTTTACCAACAAAACAACTACCAGTAATCTTCAGAAAAACAAAACAGAACACAGAGTTAATATATTATTTTAAATGTTGAGTTTTCAATTAAAAAAAAATTCATTAGACATGCTGTGTTAGAAAGAAAAATGGCCCCCAAATAAATCCACAACTTAATCTCCAGAGCCTATGAATATGTCACCTTACACGGCAAAAAGAACTTTGCAGATGTGATTAGGGTTAAAAACCTTGCGATGGAGGAGAGTATCCTGGGTTATCCAGGTGGGTCTAATCAAATCACATGAATCCTTAAAAGGAGAGACCCGCTCCCAGCTCTGGCCAGAGCAAGTTATGTGCTGAAGGAAGCAGGGTCAGAGAGATGCTATGTTGTTGGCTTTGAAGATTCAGGGAGGGAATCATGAACCCAGGAACGTGAGCTGCCTCTAAAAGCTGGAAAAAGTAAGGAAACAATTTCTGCCGCAGAACCTCCAGGAAGGAGAGCAGGCCACCAGCACCTTCATTTTTAGCTCAGTGAGACTTGTATTATGCTTCAAACCAACAGAACTAAATTTGTGTTGTTTTAAGCTACTAAGTTTGTGATAGTTTGTTACAGCAGCAAAAGAAAACTTATAATAATGTGTAAAAAAAACCCCAAACAAACAAACCAGGAAAGTAGTAACCATACTTAGAAACAAAGCTGTCAAAATAAATTTACTTTAAGTGGGCCCAGATGTTAGATTTAGAAGACAAATCATCAAAGCAGCTATTATAAATAATTTTAAGAAATTAAAGTAAATTATGGTCAAAGAATTAGAGGAAAATATTAAAAATAAAAAAAGAGGGTGGAATCTTGAATGGAGAGATAAAAGCTATAAAAAAGAACCAAATGTAAGTTCTAGAATTGAAATGAAAAGTTCCTTAGAAGGATCCAGCAGCAGATTATTTATGGCAGGAGAAATAATCAGTAAACTGGAAGACAGATCAATAGAAATATCAACTCTGCAGAACAGAGAAAAAGAATTGAAGAAAAATGAATGGAACCCTCAAATACCTATGGACAAAGTCAGGTGTTCCAGTGTAATGAGTATCCAAAAATGAGGGCAGAAAGAGAAAGGGACAGAAAAAAAATAGTTGAAGAAATAATGTCCAAAACCTTCCCAAATTTATTTAGCACCAAAACAAAACATTAGCCTGTAGATCAAAAGCTCAACTATCTCCAAGTAGGATAAATGCGAAGAAAATCTCACCTAGACACACCACAGTCAAACTGTTCAAAGTCCAAGAGAAAATCTTGAAAGTAGCAAGAGAAAAACAACTCATCACATATGGAGAAACAGCTGGCCTCTTATTGGAAACAATGAAGACAGGAGACAGGAGAATGACTATGTTGAAAGAAACTGTCAACCAAAAAAATCTATACTTAGAGAAATTATCCTTCAAAAGCAAAGGTGAATGTAATAAAGATGTCAATTATCCTCAAATTGATCTATAGTGCAATAAAAATTTCAACATGACATTTGTAGATATAAATAAGCTGGTCTTAAAATGTATACAGAAATTCAAATACATTGGAATAGTCTAAACAATTCTGAAAAAGAATAAAATTGGGGGACTCACATAATCCAATTTTAAGATTTACTACAAAGCTACAGTAATCGAGACAGTGTGGTATTGAAAAAGAGATAGGCACATAGATAAATAGAACACAATAGACATTCTAAAAACAGAACCATATAAATATGGCCAATTTATCTCAGACAAAGACACAAAAACAATTCAGTGGTGTAAGGGTAGTTTTTTCAATCATTCGTACAAAGGAAAAGTGAACCTCACCTTGAACTTCAAACCTTATGTAAAGATCCATTAAGTCCATTAACTCAAAATGGACATCAATCTAAATATACATTTTAAAATAATAAGACTTTTAGAAAAAAACACCGAAGGAAATCTTCATGATTTTGTGTTAGGGAAATATTTCTTATATATGACACAAAAAAACATGATCCATAAAAGTGAAAATTGACAAACTGGATCTCATAAAAATTAAAAGCATTTGCTCTATAAAAGATACTATTAAGATAATGAAAAACAGGCTACAGACTGGGTGAAATTATTTGTAAAACATACATTTACGAATTCTATCCAACATATATAATGATCTCTTATAAACTCAGTAATAAGAAGACAAAAACCCAACACTCAACTAGATATTTCATCAGAGAAGACATATGAATGGCAAGTCAGAACATGAAAAGATGCTCAAAATAATTAGTCATTAGGGAAATGTTTTACAATGAATACCACTATAAACCCACTAGAATGACAAAAATGAAAGGGACTGACAACAGTAATTTTTTATGTTAGCAAGGATACAGAGGTATCAGAACTCCCAAACATTGTTAGTGGGAAAGTAAAATGATACACGCATTTTGGGAAACATTTTGGTAACTTCTTAAAAAGTTAAACAGAGGACAAATAACCCAAATGAAATGGACAAAGAATTTGAATCGACATTTCTCCAAAGTAGATATATAAATGGCTAAAGCACATGACAAGACACTCATCGTTAGCCATTAGGTAAATGCAAATCAGAATCATAGTGAGTTACCCCTTCACGCTTACTACGGCTAAAATAAAAAAGACACATAATAGCAAGTGTTGGTGATGATATGGAGACACGGTTGATGGAAGTGTAAAGTGGTGTAGTAATGTTGGAAGATAGCCTGGCAGATATTATTTTGTTTATTGTATGATCCCATTTATTCAATGTCCAGAATAGGCAAATCCATAGAGACAGAAAGTCAGTCAGTGTTTTCCAGGGAATGGGAGCAGGAGACAAGAGGATTAGGGGTGACTGTAATGGGTATAAGGTTCGTTTTGGGGTGATAAAAATGTTCTGGAATAGGTAATAATGCTACTTGTATAACTTTGTGAAAATACTAGAAACCACTAAACTGTACCATCTAAAAATGTACACTATGTGAGTTATAGCTCAATTTTAAAAAGGGTTAAAAAGATACCTACCATATGTCTTTGCTATGATCTAAATTCCTGTGTTTAAGTCCTAACCCCACAAAGCTGATGGCGTTAGGACGTGGGGCCTTTGGGCTGTGCTTAGATCATGAGAGTGGAGCTTTCATGAATAAGATTAGCGATCTTATAAAGAGACCCACAGAGATCCTCAGCTCCTTCTGCCATGTGAGGATAGAGTGAGGAGTCGACTATAAACCAGGAAGAAGGCCCTCGTCCAACCACGGGGTGCCATGATCCTGCACCTCCAGCCTGCGGAACTATGAAACATAAAGGTTTGTCGTTTATAGTCTACCAAGTCTGTGACAGCAGCCTGAAAGGACTAAGACAGTCCCTGGATGTCATTTACTAGGAATCCATACAGGAGAAATGAAAACATGTCCGCACAAGGACTTAAATGCAAATGGTCATAGCGATATTATTCAAAATAGCCAAAGAAGTGAAAATAGCCCAAATAATCAATTGGCGAATGGATAAACTGTGATATATTTGTACAATGTAATACATTTCTGCAATAAAAGGGAATGAAGTACTGATACATGTTGCAACATGGAGGAACCTCTAAAACATGCTAAATGAAAGAACCTAGACCAATAAGACTACATATTATAAGAGTCAATTTATCTGAAATTTCTAGGGAAAGCAGAACTACAGAAACGGAAAGCAAGTATGTAGTAGCCTGGGGCCGGGTGTGCATGCAGGAACCACCTGCAAACAGGCACAAGTGAACCGCTGGAGATGATAGAAATATTTTAAAAATAGATTGCACGATTGTGAAATTTTCTACTCATACAGTTGTACATCTAAAATGGTTGAATTTTATGGCATGTAAATCATATTTCAATAAAGCTGTTAAAAATTAAACAATCTTACAAGGCAGGTACTATTATCGCCATTTCACCATTGAGGACCCTGAAACCCAGAGAGATTAGGAAACTTGCTAAAACGGTGGAGCTGTGACTTGATCCCAGGAAAAATGATTACAGAGATCTTAACCACGACTGAAATCCAGTACAATTTGCTAACGGTAAAAGTACAGTATTGGGCACACGGAGAAAAGTCCTGCATTTTTCCCATGGGCAGCCATTTTATATGACACAAGCAGAGAGCTGTTGTACATTGAGCGTGTCATATGAGCCTGACCCTAAGCCAGGAACTTCATTCCATTCTCTCTAACTGGCACGAGGATTTACACAGTAGTTACCACTGTGCCCTATTTCACGAATTAGGAAACTGGGGCACAAAAAAATTAAATAATTTGTGTAAGATCATACAGCTAGTGTGTAATCTGGGTGGAATTTAAACTAGTGGCTGGCTGACTCTTAAATCTTTGTATAGTGCCCCAATTTCTCACAAATATGGCTTCATTTTTTAAATATGGCATGTCCTCGTGTGATAACAAAAATTACCTGGCCTTTTTACATTAAAATACATAATTAACAAAAGTTATGTGCTTTTTAATGGTTTCCTTGCATTCCATAAACCATCTACAGGAGAAAGTGTATCTTGAAGAAGATGCAAATAAATGGAAGATATACTGTGCTCACAGATAGGAAGAATTAACATTGTTAAAATACCCATAGTACCCAAAGCAGTCTGGATTCAATGCAATTCCTATCAAAGTACCAATAGCATTTTTCACAGAACTCAAACAAATAATCCTAAAACTACCCAAAGCAGTCTATGGATTCAGTGCAATTCCTATCAAAGTACCTATAGCATTTTTCATAGAACTCAAACAAATAATCCTAAAATTTATATGGAGCCACAGAAGGCCCCAAATAGTTACAGCAATCTTGAGAAAGAAGAACAAAGTTGGAGGTATCACAATACCTGATATCAAACTATACTGCAGGGGGTATAGTGATCAAAACAGCATGGTTCTGGCATAAAAACAGACACTTATATCAATAGAACAGAAAAGACAGCCCAGAAATAAATCCCTGCCTATATGGTCAATTAATCTATGACAAAGGAGGCAAGGATATATGATGGGCTAAAGACAGTCTATTCAATAAATGGTGTTGGAAAAACTAGACAGATACATACAAAAAATGAAATACATAGAAAAATACATAGAAAAATAAACTCAAAATGGATTAAAGACCCGAAACCATAAAACTCCTAGAAGAAAACATAGGCAGTGAACTCCCTGACATTGTTCTTAGCAATATTTTTTCTGATATGTTGCCTTGGGCAAGGGAAACAAAAGAAAAAATAAATAGGACTACATCAAACTAGACAGTTTTTGCACAGCAAAGGAAACCATCGACAAAACGAAAAGACAGCCTACCGAATGGGAAAAAATCTTCGCCAACGATACATCCAATAAGAGGTTAGTATCCAAAATTTATAAATAACGCACACACTCAATACCAAAAAAACTAACAATCCAATTGAAAAATGGGCGGAAGACCTGAATAGATATTTCTCCAAAGAAGACATACAGATGGCCAACAGACATATGAAAAGATGCTCAATGTCACTAATCATAAGAGAAATGTAAATTTAAACTACAATGAGATATCACCTCACACCTGTCAGAATGGCCATCATCAACAAATCAATAAACAAGTGTTGGCAAGGATATGGAGAAAAGGGACCCTTGTACATGTTGGTGGGATTTCAGACTGGTGCAGCCACTATGGGAAACAGTTTGGAGGTTCCTCAGAAAATTAAAAATAGAACTACCATTTGGTTCCATAGACCCAGAAATTCCACCTCTGGGTATTTATCTGAAGAAATCCAAAATACTAATTCTAAAAGGTATATGCACCCTTATGTTCATTGCAGCATTATTTAAAATAGCCAAGATATGGAAGCAACCCAAGTATCCATCAATGGATGATTGAATAAAGAAGAGGTGGTACATATACACAATGGAATATTACTCGGCCATACAAAGAATGACTTCTTATCGTTTGTGACAACATGGATGGATGTGGAAGGTATTATGCTAAGTGAAATAAGACAGAGAAGAGACAAATACCATATGATCTCACTTACACGTGGACTCTAAAGAACAAAATAAGCAAACAAAACAGAAACAGACTCATAGATACAGGGAACAAGCTGATGGTTGTCAGATGGGAGGGAGGGCGGTGGGCGGGATGAAAATGTGAAGGGACCGAGAAGTACAAACTGGTAGTTCTGAAATAGTCACGGGATGTGAAGTACAACACAAGGAAGAGAGTCGATAACACTGGAATCCTTATGTGTCATGCTAGGTGGGGACTAGTCCAGTCAGGGGATCACTTTGTAAATTACATAAATGTCTAACCACTCTGCGTACTCCTGAAATTAACATAAAATGCTAAAAAACTGTAATTTAAAAATTTTCAAAGGGAGGGGGAAAAAGGGGAGGGAGAATGAGAGGTTCCAACTCCCAGGTGGAAACAAATGAGTCATGAGTCATGGGGCTGTGGTGTCCAGCATAAGGAATATAGTTGATTGCATTGCGACAGCGCTACACCGTGTCACATGGTTGCTTGACTTATCGTGGTGGTCACTTCTTTAGATATACAAATGCTGAGTAACTATGGTGCACACCTGAAGCTAATACAATATTGTGCATCAGCTACATTTTAAAAATCTATAAATAAATACATTTGAGAGGAAAAAAGAGACCATAGATCTTTCTGATGCCTGCGCATACAAAGCTTTTCTTTTGCTAATGGGTCCTCTTTTCACACTATCTGAAGGCAGGTGAGCACAGACTCTGAATCCAAATATATATATATATATATACATATCAGATCCTCTAGATCACAGAAATATATATGCATTTTATATACTAAATTGTTTCACCGAATATCTGTTTAGAGGTCAACTTATTATAATTCCTTCAATCTTCTTTCTAGGAAAGACATTATAAAGATGTATGAATGGAGGCCCAAAATGTAATTTGGCCCAAGTGGTACAGCCAGTAAATAGAGCTAAGCTCAGAACCCGGTAACTGCTTCCCGGTAATCTACTCTCTTTCCAGTCTAGCTCACTAACCCTCTCACCGAATATCTGTTTAGAAGTCAACTTATTATAGTTCCTTCAATCTTCTTTCTAGGAAAGACATTATAAAGATGTATGAATGGAGGCCCAAAATGTAATTTGGCCCAAGTGGTACAGCCAGTAAATAGAGCTAAGCTCAGAACCCGGTAACTGCTTCCCGGTAATCTACTCTCTTTCCAGTCTAGCTCACTAACCCTCACAAATCTAATACTTCTGCCTTAGATTAGCTCCGTGCATCCTGTTAATTTTCTTAGAGTGCAGATAAAATATATCCAACCAATTTCAATAGCCCCTACCATATAACTCATTCCACTGAGTATAAACACGCTGGCAGCTTGGCCTTACCTCTTACTACCAGAAGCCTATAGGTGAAACCAGATTCATCACTTAACTAAAAAAAAATAATAATAATGTGTTAGAAAAATGTGAAACCAATGAATCTGCCAACATGGTTGTTTCATATAAAAAACCTGGAATCCAGCATCCAAATAAATAGCAGAATACTGTTGCTACCAGCTGTGTTTCCATTTAAGATGCCATTTGTGGAAAATATTTATCACAGTCTTCCATTTCCTCTGTGCAAAATCAAAAATTGAGAAGTGCCAAATTACATTGTCTTCGAAAATCCTGACATATAGTAACTCGGTTCTCACAAGCTATTCTCTGAAGGCATTATCGATGTTCTACCAAGCTGATAAATATAATTTGCTAGCAGGCAAAAAGGCCAGAGAACAGAACTGTGTTCGTTAGAGCATGTTTTACAATGCCTTACTCCATTTCCATGACTTTTCAAGATCACACATCATATCACAGGGAAGAATGGTCACCTTTCTATGTACGAGCTATTGCCGTATTTTTACAGTTGGAAGTAGATTTTTAACACTTCTGCAAATTACTGCTATTTTTGCTAGGAGGGGGTCATTTATGCTGCTGGGGAAAAGGTCTCTGTCTGAAAGTCCCTGTGGCCTTGGCTTACATGCAGGTACCATCACTTTAGACTCCTAAGCTCCTGCGGGGCAATCTCTTCCGTCATCGACTCATCAAGCCCGGTCCTCGTGCGGGACCAGCTCGCATCGAGGTTCTGAAGTAAGCGCCATTTGTCTTCCCTCTCATTTCATCTCTCCTCTTTCTTAGAAACTTTCTTCTGTCATTGAGGCTGAAGGACTCACCAATGGTCTCAGTGGTGCCTCACGAATGTTGCCTCCCCAGTGCCCCCCTAAAGATCCAGCTTCTCCCAATCGAGAAACCCAAGCTTCCTTTAGAAAAGTCTGATCTCATCAAGGCGTTAAATCAATCCTATTAGATTAAATTATAGTTGTTAGTGGTTGATAATTTCATAGAGGTGTTTGCATTTTGAAGGAGAAATGCCTATGAATTCAAAAGAATTTTTAATGGATAAAATTGCAAACAATGTAACAAAGTGATGAATTTTCATCAGTGGGAAAAAAAAATATTCTTGGCACAAGTATCGCCAGGGATTTTAAAAAACCGTGGTGAGCCGAGGTTCATGTGCGTGGTAGTTGACAACCAAGCATGGTACAGTCAAGGCCTGCGATGCACTGGTCACACCTTCGACCTTGCTACTGAAATGTCCGTTATATTGCTTGGCCCTGAGAAGCAAATGCGAGATGCCTGAAAGGGTCTGAAGCCACCCGACCAGACTCCGCCACAGGGAACAGCACGAGGGGAAGGGTGGCCAGGGCGCCCTTTAGGCGTTTCTACTTTCTAACGTGTTGGTATTTGGAGAGATTTAATATTGTGAGCTCTGCTGTCTTCTTTCCCGCTTCTGCCAATCTTGCGCATGAATGAAATGGCCAGATGACATTCTTGGCACACTCCCGCTAGAGTAAAAAGGTACACGTTGCTGTGCTTACAATTGTTAAAACGAGTAAGAGACTATTTAGGGAAGAAGGAATCAGAGATCAGCTACTTCGACCTCTTAAATTTAAAGATGACGTAATAGCCTAGCAAAGTTGTTCTAGACCCACCGACTTGCTCTGTCATGTAGCATGCTCACGGGCCATCTTTTGGGAACCGAACGCCTATTAGGATATAACTCCTTTTAGAGAGATCTTCAGAGGCAGCTCCCTAATGAGGCAAATGTCCCCATCGTTACTCACCTATAAATCAAAACTGGCAGAGCCGGAGTGGCACTAGAACCCAGCACAATTTAGCACAGACCTGGAATTATTAGTACTTTGCAACATTGCAAGATATGGGCAAGCAAGAAATCCAATAAAAATACAGTTCAGAACAATGGAAAACCTGTAGTCAATATTTGGTTATTGAATTCAATGGAGAGAGAACACGTGACTGGGGTAATACAGACGGAGTGACCCCAAATCCTTTGTGTTGGCTACAGAATATTCATTTTTTTCATATTTGAGTAGAATTGTATGGTCTGTGTTCTGGAAATTTCTTTCAAACTAAATACTGATACCAGACAAGTGAGGTTTAAAGTAAAGAGAATTTTATAAGCTCTCCATTTTACCTATTCCCACTATGTTCCGTCTCCATTCCACACGGACAGCTGACTTCTCTCAGGTGCTCTCAAGGACTGGCACCAGGACTGTCTGTGGCGTAATGGATTTCTCTGCTCAGGGGTGTGAACTTTCTAGCTAGAAAGCAAAGCTCCTTATGTTCTGATTAAGGAAAAATCCCCATCTTTAACATGGCATTCATCTTTGGGGAAGACATACCAGGAGACTCCATTTACATATTCATTCATTCGTGTGTTCATTCATTCATTCATTCACATGTACATTCAACGTTTACTGAGCACCCGTTATGGGCCAGGCACTATGAAGTGGGAAATAAGGCAATCAAAGGTTCCTGTCCTCAAGAAGCTGACATCACTGTGGAAGGGCCAGACACTGAAAAATATTAACAAGTCTGGTGATACTGGGCAGGCTTCTGTAGGGAGACCTACTCTGAACTGGAGGGTTGGGAGAAATGTCCCAGAGAAGAACATTTTAGTTAGGGGCTGATAGATGAGTCAAAATTAGACTGATGAAGAATTTTCTGGGCAGAAGGAACAGGAAGTGCAGAAGTCCTCGGGCACAAAACAACACTAGGTATCCGAGGAATTGCTAAGAAGTCCAGATTGTCCTGGGTGTGGAATAAGGGTTGTGTAGATAACACTGATCTGCAGTGAGGGAGGAAGGGCACACCGCCCTACCCACCTGACCAGCTGCATCGACCCTGGTGACAAGTGGGTCAACACAGGGCGGAGCCCGTCCTCACCCACTGCATCCACGTGTGCGTCATCTAAGCAGGGGGAGCCGCAGACGAGGTCAGCAGAGCTCTTCAAGGGCAGGGCATGGGACCTGAGGGCCGTTGCACCTGTCACATCGAGTTCTAAACCAGGCCAGCACCCAATAAATGGAAATGCTTTCAAAAGATGGAGAGACAGCCACAAGCATATCATCAAAGAAAGTCACTTTAGGCAGAGCAGCCAACTATTTGAAGCAAGAATTGCAATGAAAGATGAGTGTATATTCCGTGATTCTCTGGCTAATTTGGGGAAAGACAGCTGAGCAGCTTTATGGATCAACCAAAAATTGAAACTTAGCAACAGGACTGAATTTGAATCCAGGACACTGGTGGCTCTCTGCTCCATTTAACCACCAGGCCCGTTTGTTTCCACCAGGAAATAATGGGTTTTAAATTTTTATTATTATTATTATTAATTCACTCTATATTCCCGAGTAAATCATATTTTTCAGTTGAAAAAGTATTACGCCAAAACTCCAGGGAAAACAAAGACAGATGATACAAATGAGCCCATTCTGCAATCATGAATGTGAATTTGGTCTTGGCTCTGAGCAGCACGGGAGCTGGGAAGAAAGAAGCAGGCTGCAGTGGGGCTGATCGACCTGGCTGTGTCTCGAGTCAGCCGCGCCATTAAAAAGCGATGTCTCTATCAGACGAGCGATTCCTCCCCAGCATCTAAGAACTTAGTCATTTCTACAAACTGGCTACTTTCTTCCTCATCCGCAAGGAATGTCTCTATTAAACTGCTCTGAGCATTTTGTGGGGAATGAAATCAGCTGGGGAAGAGAGAACCCGTGATTTCACCTAGTCACAGAGGACTTCAAACACAGCAAGAGGCCTTCCAAATCCCTTTCAGACACAGAAGTGCTACTTGCAACACTTCTTAATGCAATTGATTAGTTTATCCTGCTAACTCTGTGACGCTGTGATACAGCATATGGAAACGGCAGGAGTCCCAAACTCTGGGGCATTGCGACACTGCGTCTCTGTCGCTAACCAAGGTTTGTGTGCTGCCTGTGTTTTTCTTGAGTAGGGCTGTGGGGCAGGGCTCTGCCAGACAGAATGATCATTTTCTATAGTTAGAGTTTATCTTGTCTTTTAGGAAAGAAATGGAGAGGGAGAGGGAGGGAGAAGGGACAGAAACAGAGAACGTGTATACAGCTCATATGAGCATCGGTGGACATTTGCTCTGCAGAAATTCAATTTATTAAACAGAAATTCTGGTCTTTTTTAACCTCTAGCCAGATTGCTTGATACCCAGAGGTCACATGTGTTTGAAAAGCACTAAGAAGTGACACTGAGCAGCTTCTGCAGGACAGCCAGCGTCCCCCCCGCCCCCTCCCTGTCAAGGTCTCCCTCCCCTCCCCTCCCCTTCCTTCCCGTTTCTCTCCAGAATTACTGCTGGCCTCCCTTTTTCTCTCTCATTCTGCCTGATTAGTTCTCATTTTCAGGCCCAATGACACAGAACCACCTGATTAGATGTTTTTAAACATTCTAATCTTAAACAGCCATTTGTGTGTGCCTTAGTGGCCTATGTAAATTTCTTCCCTTTGGGCTGCTCTGTGGAACTCTGTCTACGTCATCTTTCTTGGCTTGCTCTCAAATATGGATAAAGGAGGACTATGTGCCTAGGGGCTTTACAACCCGCCCCTCTCCCTCCATCCCTCCTTCCCTCTCTTCCTCCCAGGAGTATTTACAGAGTACCTAAGATTAGCCAAGCACCGTTTCAGGTACTGGGTGCTATTCTAGATAAGTGTTACCTCAGTTAATTCTTATAACACTGTGAGGAAAACATTATGATTTTCATTTTACATGTGAAAAAACTAGCTCGCACAGCTTCAATAATTGTTTAGTCACGCAACCAGTACAGTGCAAAACTGGTCTGTCTCTAACTCGTAACCTTGACGATGCAGACAGGACTCTCCTTGTAATCAGATCTGATAAATTAACACACCTAACACATTAGTCATGCCACAGTGGACTACAAAAACTGATTTGTTAATGAGGACAACCAACGGGCAAGATCCTGATCATTTGGGGAATAAATGGAGAGAACGGATTTCTATCCCTCCTCACTTCTCAGTGAGCATGGGATTTTGACATTTCATTTGTCTTTCCTTTTTTAGGGTACCAGGCTAACGGGGAACAGAGGGAGTTTATAAAAATTATCTGCAGGCCAGGACTTCCGTAATTTGGTCTTTGCATAAGACATGAAACATGGGAGATAATCTTTATCTTTTAATATTTAAATGTAGTCTTAATCCATTTATATTTATTAATGAATTAAGTGGATTTATATCCTTCTTGTCATCCTCTAGAATTTTAGTTTCATCTTTTGGTCTAAACATGGGAAAACAGTTACTTTTGTAGTCATTATTAATTATATTTACTGACATTTCAATAATTTCTATACTCACCATCATTCCATGCATCCTACATCTTCCCTCTGGGATTACTTTTCCTCTTGTATTAACATCTTTTAACAATTCTTTTAGCGAGATTCTTTGTACTTTCTAAACATGTCTTCATTTCATTCTTACTCTTGAAAGATAGTTTAGCTACAGACAGAATTCTTTCTTGACGATTTTTTTTTTCCAGCACATCGAAGCTATCACTCCATTTGTTTCTGGCCTTGATGGCTGTTGAGAGATGTTCTGTCAACCTAACTAAACCAGGCTTTAAGGTCCTTTGTTTTTGATGTTTGGATTTCTTTTATTGATCCTAGTCAGTTCTTAGAAGTATGCTTTGAATTTGAGGACTCATGTCTTTTTAAAATTCTGGCAAATTTAAGTTTTGTTGGCCATTTGCTCTATTCTTTTGTACAGAAGCTCTTATTAGAAGTTTTTCTGGACAGTCTCAGAAGATCCTTCATGCCTCTTAGCTGCTTTTTCATATTTTTTAAACATTTCTTTTTTCCCTCTGAGCTACATTATGAACAATTTCTTAAGTACTATCTTTAAATTCAACATATCTATATCGGTTATTTTATTTCAGTGACTACAGTTTTCGTTTTTCAGATTTCTAATTGGTTCTGTTCCTATGCTCCTCACCTGTTGAATTTATGCCTGTCCCCTATCTGGTAGATATTATTTTTCTCTGTAAGGATTCAAAATAATTTTATTTGTGTATGGAGTGAATTTATCTTCTGACTGTAGATTTCATTGTTTCTCTTTCCTGATGTTATATTTCCTCATGTGTTCTGGCATTCTGGTGTGTGAGTTTATTTTCGGTGGTATATTCTCTCTCACTGGTCTCAGTCCCTGTTCCTATCTGCACCCTGTCCCGACAAGTGCTTAGGCCCCCATCTTCTACAGAATCTTAAATGATGGCTCAGGGACCCTACCCTCAGTGGTAGGAATAATGCAGATCCATTCACTGAGCCAGCAGGTAGTCTGGCTCGGGTCCTGATCAGGATGCTGTGTCCGGGCTCCTACACCTCCACAGACATACAGCTTCATATACTCTATCGTTCCAGGCACTGGTCAGCAGTCACTTTTATCAGCCCCCTGTCATAAGCGACGGTGCCTTTTCTCTCTTACAAACAGCCCTGGTTTTAAGCAGTGAGCCTGACTCCACTCCCCATGTCAGAGAGTACACATCTCGTCCCCGACACGCTGCAGAAGCCACATCATCGGCCGTTCTGCCTGCTTTATCCCAGAGCCAGGTGGCCAGTGGCTTCGGCTCTGTCCCTGCTTTGCATTTCACTTCCTTTTCTGATCTACGGAGATTTTTATTTTGCTTTGAGACTGGCCATATCTTTTTAATTTCTCCTTATTATATTTTGTCCCTTGTGGCTTAAAGCATGATCTAACAATGCCATCTTACCAAGAATTTCCCTGATTACCTTTATGATCTTATCACATACCACTGGCACATGTGCTCTAGTCACCTACTTCAAGATGTCCTCAGTTATCTGGTCAACCAAGACTCCTTCCACCTTAGGACCAGACACATGCCTGGAGAGGAATAGCCAGGCACCGAAACCAACATGCTTCTCCTCTCCACAGAAGCCGTTCTCAGCCTTCGCACTTCAGCATCGGTCTTCTTCTGCCCACTCTATCTTAGCAGCCTCCACTGCAAGTATTTATCATGGTATCCAGCCAATTTTCTTCAGAGTCAAGTTACAAGCAGCCACAAGATCTCCAAAACTTCTGTCTTTCCGGCAAAACTTAATTACACAGCTCACACAGACAGTAGCGCTATCGACAAATATAAAGGTCAAGTGTATACAGAGGAATGCCCCCATGTGAAAGAAAGCATACTTCCTGGGTTGGAAATTCTGATTTACTTTTCAGGACTTAGATGATGGAATTATCTGGAAGTTGGTATCATGTCCAATAAGCAAAAATTCTGTCATTAAAACATTTTATCAAAAAGAAAATATAGTAAAACCTTTTAGTTAGGATCAATTGGGATGGTGAGACATCTTATTTAATGGGAATTTGAAATTCTGGTTCCTTTTAGTAAGACAGAAATTGATTTTTTATAAGCCTGTACAATCACGCAGAGTAATGGCTTACAGAACACTGCCAAGCAGAGGTTCTGCCAGGATCTACTTCAATACCCAGTGAGGACCTGCCTACATTCACGATGTTTATGTGGGAAAGCCTGCAGTAAAGGCCACGGGAACGGGTTAGTATTTCCCCTGTAATTTCCTACGTGTTCATCATTTGCTTAGGAAACATTTTTCCCCTTCTACAGATAATGGAAATGTGAACATCAGCCCAAGCTCTTTCTAACTCACCATAAATTCAAAACCAGCGAGGCCAGATCAATGGGATTTGATAGGCACGATGCTCCCGCATCTGGATTTGGAAGGGAGCGCAGTGCGGTCACACTCCGCCTCCCAGCCACGGCCTCTGCCGGTGCACGGAGCTCTTTCACTCCGGCGAGGCCGCTGCCCCATTCGGTCGGTTTCAAACACGCAGCAAATATCTGGCGAAGTGAGGAGTCTCAGTGTTTCTTCCTCTTTCTTTCCGTCTCACTCTCTACAAAAGGCATCACTATTCCGATTCATGTGTCAAAAATGAAAGGCCGTGATTATGGTGCAAAGCCCCTAAGAAATAATGATGACTTTGGAAGGACAGGAGACATATCCGTACCAGAAGTGTACTGAGGAACTGGATGCTGGAGGAAATTGCTTCTTCAGCAGTGTGAGTGAAAGGTGTTCAAAACAGTCATCACAAGCAACTTTCTGTTCATCTCTTGAATTGCAGGGTGCGGAATGTGAGGAGAGTCAGCACAGGCTTTTCCTTTGAACAGAGCTTCCCTTCAGATGGCTGCTAGCGATAGTATAGAAATGGCAACTTCAAAGATTTCAGGTCTGCCGCGAACGCCCCCTGCTGGCAGGTTTTCAAACTGTGCCAATACGTGTCCCCTCGCAGTTGCTTCTGGGTTCCCAGAAGAGAGCTTGACCAAGAGATTGCCAAGGCTCATTTCTAGTGATCTGTATCATGTGTGTTTTAGGGAATTCTACTTTCAAAAGTTGTAAGGCTTTTCATGATATGAGTTCAAGGATGCTCAGTATCTGGGATTAGTAGCTTGGGGCACAGAAACCAGATAAAGATGAACCACAGACTAAAAAGTAGAAACAGTCCTACTTTAAAAAAAAAAAACATACAACTCTTGGCTGTTACTGGCTATTCTGAATTCCAGGAAACCACACAGGATTCTCACATCAAGCTGTTATAGGTGAGCACGGCCCCCAGCTCTACCGCCCCTGTCCCAGTACCCGGCCGATCTGTTACATCACTGAGTAGAGCCATGTGTGCTTGGCTGCAGTCCCTTAGCCCCACTGCACTCTCCACGGTGGTGACAGTCTCCAGTGTAAGCCAGAGTGGCCCAGCCAGTGGGAATTATGGTCTGAGAAGCCTTCTGAGTGAAGGGCCTTGACTACTTAGCACGCACGCCAATACACAGACATATGTGGATACACACACACACACACACGCATGCACGCACGCACACGGCACCCCAATACACAGACATACATGGATACACACACACACACACACACACACACACACGCACACACCCTTTGAGACTTCTTTAGGCTTAAGTCACCCTGCTTCTCAGTCTGCCCACTCCAGAGCAGCCAAGAGAGAGGGAAGTCTCAGGGTCTTGGGCTAAGTTCTTCCCGACCCGCAGGTGTACTGTCTCCAGGCTGGGCCTGCCCTGTATGGGCTGCGCAGCCACCCTTACTTCCCGTGTCCTGTTTTTCCTTCGTCAGATTACCACTCGAAGCGTCATTCGTCACTCACACGGTTTGAACTTCTTTGGATCATCATTCCTGCCTTTACCCCTTATTTTCTTCCTTCTCCGACTTCTCTCTTTCATCCCCTCCCCACAAGAGTATAGTCACCCTTCAGTCCTGTCGTTCTCGGACTGGGTGGGCCCTAGTGTCCCTTGTCATGTCCTGACACAGATCTGCTCTTTTTTTTCTATGATTTTTTAAATATTCCACATATAAGTGACACTGTTCTCTGAAATATTTCACGTAGCATAATGCCCTCGAGGTCCATCCCTGTTATCACAAATGGCAGTATTTCCTCTTTTTTATGGCTGAATAGTATTCCATTGCATGGATATACCATTTTCTCAATCCGTTTATTTGTCCACAGCCACTTAGATTGGAGCTGTGCCTTGGCTGTTGCCTTTTCGTAACCCACGTGTCAAACACCTGACAGACGTTTTCCCCTTTCGTCCCTCCTCATACCCTCCACACTCTTCACAGAAAGGCTCCCAGCCCTTTCCACAACCAGAGAACACGCCACTCCTGAGAAGCAGCAAGCACCCTCAGGGGCATCAGAGCTGTAGGAAAAAGCGTCCCAATCAGGTGAGGTGCAGAGAGCGTGACAGGAGTGGGCTGAGCATCCAACAGTCCACGCTCCTCTGGCACAGGTGTGCAAGCAGCACAGCGAGGGGCTCACTAGAGGGGACAGGGGGAGAGGGGACGATGCTGCGGTTCGACAGGAAGGCCCGCCACGGACCACGTCTGACGACAGTCTATAAATTCGGGTTCCTACACCCACACTCACCCTGCTCAGGAGCCCAAACTAGTTTCTGCGCTGTGTCTGCAGACAGCTGGTTCACCAGAGTCACCGGCGAGCCGCGGTACCGGCGGGAGGCACCATCCTCCGCTCCGCAAGTCCCTCTCCTTTCCTTTCTAATTAAATGAAAACTTCATGGGTTTGGATGCACAGAGCCTGGGATGTTTATGACAAGAAGTAGATTTAGTTGCCCTGAACCAGACTGAATGATGAGTTTGTTCATGCAAATGAGCATGTTTCTGCTTTGCTGTGAAGCATAAATGACGTTGTGGGAGCACACCGTGTGCGGCACACTGCTGTCCCCCCGCCTTTCGGCTGCAGCACCGACAGAGGCGACTTCCCGCCGGCCCTGGATTCTGAGTTCTCCGTGATGTCTGCTAATGAAGCAGTGAGCCGCGGAGGGCTCCTGCGACAGCTCTAGTCCTGGGAGGCGCCTGGCCACCTGCCCACCTCGTGCTGTGGCGCAGGAACTCCCACCAACCGTGTGAGCAGCTGACATCACCTCCCAGATACCCCGAGGTGGCATCTGCACTTCATAACAAAAACACTGAGACCCGCCAGGCAGCTGTTGGCCTAAGGCACGTGCCCACCGGATCCGCCTGACTCGAGGCCGCTGTCCTGACCCAGTCTCTCCCTCGCCCCTGACTACGCTGGCCCTTATGCAGGTTCGTGGATGCTCCAAGAACCTTCCACTTCGGGGCCTGGGGCTGAGTTCCCCGAGGTCGGCCCCACCCCTCAGGTAACTCAGTGTTCCCTTCCCAAACCCCGCCTTTCCGCACCCCAGAGCAGGTCAAGTCCTTCCATTTTAAGCGCTCATAACAGAATCTTTCCTTCATACCTCTTAATACAGTTCATATTTTTATAATGATGTAATTATGTAATTTTATAATAATCTAATTAAGGTGTGCTTCTTATGCTAGGGTATAAGCTGCCTGATAGAAGTATTCATAGGCGCTTTTTGAAAAAAAAAAACAATACTATATCTGATAGTGCTTGGCACATGGGAGAGACTAAATCAACGATTAAATATTTGAGAAGGTAATGAGTGGATGGGCAGTAAGAACGCAGACACAGAGCCGCAGGTCAGACCGAGAGCGTGATCCTCTCAGCAGATGTGTCTACTTAGCGAGCGCTGAACTTCTGTGGAGGATGCTGGCTGAGAAAAAGAAACCTGTGAATAACCACTGATGAAAACGTCGCTCTTAAAGACTGTGTTTGTACAAAGGCATAAGAAAAGACGGGGACATTTTTATGATAAAAGCCCAAGTAGTGGACAACTGCGTATCATCCAGGGGAAAGTGAGACACCAGGACAGGTGCCTAGGACCTGGAGGAAGGGTCTGGGCTGCCTGGTGACGGAGACTCTTTTCTCAGACACCGTAGCTAAACAGCAGCGCGGCCTGTCTGGTGGGGAAGACACAGAAGCTGAAACAGCTAACAGAGCAGGACAGATCCGTGCTTCGTCGAACTTGTTGTGTAGAAAGAATTTTACGTAGTTCTCATTACAGAACGCGGGCCTTAGAGATGCTCGAGGAATTCTCTGTTCATCGCATAAAATCCTGAGTTGAAAAAGCCCTCTTGATACGATTATGTACCGGTGCCAGAACTCACTGGGTCCGATTTGGCTTTTAAAGTCAAGTTTCTGGTGGACAAACCAAATAAATGGCCCCGCTCGGAGAATTCGATCTTAAAGAAGTTTATTTTCGTCTGGCTGTGCTACATATTATACCAGAACCAATTACAGATGTTTAAAATAGCTAAGCTTTTAAAAATGTGTTTGATGCTTTTACATGTAAAAGCATTTTCAAAAACAATAATAATGTCAATAAACAGAGTATCAGGTTTGACAGGTGGATCACTCCGGGGCTGAAAACTGTTCCCAGAGGACGCTGGTTAGCGGCTCCCTCCCGCCCGAGGGCACTGGAAGCAGCCGCCCTGGCCCGGATGTAGTCACCATTTTCAGCCCTGATCTGGATGAAGATATTTAAGACTTGTTTATCATACCTGCAGCTGCTACGAAGCTCTGAGGAAGGGATAATAGCCCCATAATCCTGGCCGTGTTACTTAATCCATCGGACTCTGCATTTCCACATCTATAAAATGATAGTATTTCTTATCTTACAGGGTTATAGTGAAGAAGTAACGAGCTAAAAGTATGTAAAGTGAATCAGTAAAGTTAGTTATCCTCCTTCGCACGGAGCGACGGAATCAAGATTTTAAATGAGTCTCAAGTTGGGAAAAAGACTAAAAGACCCTAGAAAAGAATTTATACAAAAACAATGACACGTGAAGAAAACAAATGAGCAGCAAAAAACCAAAATGAAAACATTAAAAAGGATGTGGAATAATGTCACCAAGTCATGTTGTTCATGAAGTGTAACAGCATCATTTGAGGAATCTTGTTTAAAGCTTTGTCGTACCAGTTGATCAACCCTATTGGTTAAAGCAAAGTTGAATGTTTAATAACTTCAGTACAGTGACTCCTGGTGAACTATCGTCAGGAATGTATAAACATCACTGCAGATGCATTCCACTACATCTTACAATCATTTGATTTACTTAAAATAATTTGATTTACTTTCAGAGTAAACATGCATATGAGCAAAAAATTACTGAAAACTCACAGAATGAGAGCGTTGACAGTGTTCCTGAGATGGGGTTCTAGAAGTTTCCTTTGGCCACAAGCTCAGCAGGACCCAGCTGTTACAGGCCAGCGCAGTCCTTGGCGAGCCTAAGTCCTAGGGCCAGGGAGAAGAATGCCAACCCTTTTCCCCCAGATCCACGGTGACACCTCCTCTCCTTCTACTGTAAGTTATGAAAATAACTAGTTGACATCAAGAACAAAACTAATTTCATTTTATTTAATTAATCTCTAGAAAAAGAATTAGGTGTTATTTTTAAGGTTTTTGTTTTGTTTTGTTTTTTACTTCTTATGCCTCCCCAAAGCAGAAGGATGCTACCCTAGAGATGGAATTCGATCAGGCTCCAGTTATCCCAGGTCAGAGGCTTCCGGCTGTACTGTGACTTCTACAGAGGTTCCAGTTTCCAACATCCCCTCATAGGTCTCTGTGTGACCTTAAATTCTGTGATTTCTTTTAAAAACAACAAAAGTCAAGCGATGGAGAGGATGGCGACTGAGCCTGACACCCCGCTCTGGAAGGTGAGCACTGTTCTCTGGAATGATGGAGTAAGAGGACAAGGCCAGGACCGGGAAGGGGGGACCCTCGGTCCTGGTCCTAGTCGTGACTCTGCGCAAACTTCTTAACCCACGGACGCTCGCTGTTCTCCTCTGTAAAGGGAGGGGTGGCGGCTAGACCGTCTTTAAGGTCTTCCCCAGCTCAGAAAGGCTATCGTCTGTTAGCTGGCTTGGCACACAGGGGGGAGTTACGGACCCTCTGCACCTCCTCCCCCCACATCCAATAGAGGCAGACATGATTTAAAAAGAATAAATGTTCAAAACGCACAGGGCTGGCAGAGAAGCTCTACAGCTTATAAAAATGTCTCCTAGCTTTCCTCATTATCTGATTCACAGAACCTAATTTAATGGTGAAATTCCGGAACGGCATGCCAAAACCTCCGACTGCGACATGAAAGATGGCCACCTTGGGCACGGGACTCTGTTATGGATGACTTGCCATATGCTCGGCGCACCCTGTCATTTGCCTCCAGCTGTTTACACAGCATGCAGAGGCACAGGAGAGATGCCAGTAACAAACCATCGACAGCAAAATAATACCAATTTATGCAAAGGTTTTCAAGACACAATTGCTGGGGCTGCGGCAAAACATTTACCACTCCGAACCTGATGTTTAGGTGGAACCATACGAACTTGCCAAGTTCGGAGATCAAAAATGGGTGACTATTAATCATGTCGAATGGTTAAATCTACACGGAGATCCCTGATGGCAGGGAAGGGTTCGTCAGGTCTCTCTCTGAGTGCGGTGACAATAGAGAGAAGACAGATGACAATCCGATCACAAAGCCCGGATCTGCGGAGGCGAAATGGTCCTTATATAACCAGAGGACGATTACGGAGATGCCTTTTGGAAGTACTAGACTTCGGTGAGGATTCTTAAGGAAAAGAATTCCTTATTTCTGGAGTTAACAAAGACTGATAGAAAAATGGCAAAGTCACACAAACTCATCAGTTTAAAAAGTTTTTAAAAATTTGATGTGTCCGATTATGAAGCCCGCACGGGGAAACAGACGAATTGATGGAGAGAGACAGTGTCCTGCTGCACCCTTTGAGCCCTTGATCCGGCCATGCCTGAAGCCAGACACTCCGGACTTTGCAGTTACATGAGGTGATATAGTTCTTCCTATTACAATACCTACTCCCACATACATATACAGCAATTATGATGTACATAAAAGCTTATGTTAGACCAAACTGTCTTAGAATGTTGAATTGAATCATAAAAGGCAGGGCCCATTTTATATCAAAAATCAAAAAAGTCTAGGCTTCTAATCTGATTCAGAAATCCATGTGGTTGAGGACCAGGTAGCTGCAGAGATAAACTGCTTATCTAAGATTCTGGGTAAAAAAAATTTTATACACACACACACACACACACACACATATGTTTCTTGTCAAAATAGGAGAAGTAAAATTCTCATATCCGTAGATTTGTCCAGTACGTTAGTGTCTTATGCAGAGCTGACAAGGAAGGAATGAGGCTATTTCATAATCAAGTCTTCAGAATATAAGACAGAAGCAAGATTATGCCCTCGCCATGGGCCAGAAGCTGAGGGTAGATGGAATATGTAAAACTGCACAAGTCAAAGGCTAACCCTGGATTATCAAATTCAAATGATCGATTTGTTATTAGGTTAAAATTATTAGAATATTCCCATATTATTTTAATAATAAAAACATTAAAACAGCACCAACGTTCTATATCAGTTTTGTCCCTTTTCTGAGCTGGTCAAACGTTTGCTGATGTGCAATGCATAAAGTCAGAGCCATCTGTTCATTTGTGCTCAAGTTTTCCTGCCTACATTCTGCTCTTATAATTTATCTGTTTTGGGTAAATAAAGATTGATTTTAATTTGCTGCCAAAATTCGTGGCATGGGCAAAGGGTAAGTTGGAACTGAAAAATACGTTGCTTTTTACCATCTATGAGTCGCCATCTGAAAATCAATATTCAGTGCTCACCCCGTCCGTGGCTCCAGACGACCAAAGGAAGATCGTGTACGGTTCTCAGTTCAGCGGTGATGCATCGGGTCATTATTCTGCGAGCTAATATGAGTTTCAGCAGCTGCCGTCTTACCTGACAAATGTGCCTTCAGGACCCGGGCTCGGGCACATTACTTGAAGAATCTGCAGCTAGGACTTCGACAGAATTTATACTCCCAGGACCCTCACTTCTGCTTCTGTGTACGCGGCACAGAACTTGAGATAGAAGGAGAGAGAAATGAGAACGGCTCTCCTCTTTCCTACCCCCTCATCCATTCCTTCCATCCCTGGAGGCATCGATGAGATACTGAGTGTCTACCGGGTCCCTGGGACGGGTTAGCTGCTGGGAGGATGGGAACAAAGAAGACAGAATCTTTCCAGTTGTCCAACTTTTTTGCTAGTCGTAAAAAAGATCAAAGGAGGGGAAAGAGAAGAGGAAGAATTCTAGTCCAAACGGGTATTAGAAGGTATTCTAAAATTACTCCGCATGGGAATGCAGAATTAAAGTCTAGCGAAAAAAGAAGGCTGCCCCAGAGATCAGTAATATAAACACCGGCGGCTCACATTTGTCGCGTGCTTATTTTATGCTATGCATTTTGCTGAAACTTGTCTCCTTCTACCCTTATGAGGCAGGTACTGGTAATAAACCTCCTGTAGAGAGGGGAAAACTAAGGTTCGGAGAAGTTAAAAATCCCCTCTAAAACAAGAGGCCTCAAAGCTACGGAGTTGCTGCACGGAGCTACTCGACGCCAGTACTTAACCTCTTAAGTGCTATGCCGTAGCGCACTAACATAGCCCGAGACTTATACCCTGCCATGGGCATGCACTGCAGCGGGCGACTCTCACCCCCACTCCTGGCCAGGGTCACTGCCCTCAGCACAGAGTGCCAGTGGCTGGCTGAGCAGGTCTCTGTGGGGCCACTGGTCTCCAATCAAAAGTCAAGAAAGAAATTACTTATTAGCACAGCACTGCAATGCAAAGACATTTTACCAACAAAGAAAAAAAAAAAAAAAAGGGAAGAGCGCAAGGACGAGAGAGAGAGAGGAAAACATTTGGCAAAGGCCAGGGCAGGTCGACCAATTAAGCCTCCCAACTTCCAGCCAAATGCTGATACCTTGTTCGCTGATGACAACTCAGGAATGTACCCTAAATTGCACAGAGCTACCCAAGAGAAGCAAGCCTGGCAGCAGAGATATAATTACTGGCACACATTAGTGAGAGCAATAACAGCCACCTCAGAAATGGCCTTTCGTTCATGGACTGGTAGTTATTTTCTGGTCTCTAAGAAACCAAATAAAATTAAAATGCACCATTAATAACATAACAATAGCTCGCAGTCCACCCTTCCTTCTCAGAGACCCATCAGTGTATCTGATCAAAGCTGAATTATTAAATGTCTATAGATTAATCCCATAACTCTCGAGGGCCTGGAGTTTGTAATTTCCCTGGAAAAACAGACACAATCTACACTGTGAAAAATTTAATTGCACTTTAATTACCAGTTAGGCTGAATAGCATGAGATATGGGTGCCTTCAATTTTTTAATAGTCATTATGATTCCAAGAGAATTTTGAAGGGGAATAATTGAATCTCTTGGGAGTCTTCTCTTCCTCTGACACAGCCCAAATCCAAATGAGAACAGGAAAAAAAACGTAAAGGGTGATTCAAATTCTTCCAGATCATAACCCAGGACGGCCCCCAGCGATAACAAACTGGCCGTTCCGGGCAGCTGCGCGGTGCACCGCGTGATGTGCCAGCACAGAAATGGGTTTTCTGCAGGGGGGTTCCGGCACATTAAACAGACAGGGGCTCTTGGCTGCAGCGTTTCTGTGCTTTTTAAAAATCAGATCAGAAGACGCCGTACTTCTTTCTTTGTTTCTCGGAGCCGGACGCCAGTATGGTATATGTCCCACCCCATCCCCACGACACGTATGGACACACACTGACACGCGCACAGATACGCACACATCCCTCGCCTGCCTCCACGATGTTTAGAAAACATCATTCCAAAAGGAAAAAGGGAACGAGCTACCATATTCACAGAATTGTCTAGCGAAGATGGAAAGGAGAAGGTGAGAGTTCAAAAAGGTCAAAGTTTGGCCTTCAAACACTTTCACTTTCTCAGAGAGCCCGCTGCCTTGGGGAGGAGCAGCCCTCCTGAGAGCCGGTGCAGAAGGCGGGGTGGAGGAAGGGGAAGCTGACCGCTTCACGCCCCTCCTCAAGGGCATGATGGCCTTCTAAACGTGTGTGTGTGTGTGTGTGTGTGTGTGTGTCCCCGTCCATCGAGACTACGGTATGCCTCAGCCTCTTCTCGGGGATGCTGCCCCACCCCAGTACAGAGCTGTTTGTATGGAAAAAAATCAGGCCGCGGTCAAAATATAGCTTTTCACGAGGTCAGAGCTCCGTCCTGCCTCTGGTGGTGGCTGCTGGTTACTACCACATTCGTCGCGAGCCTGCACCTCAGCATTAGTGATCATCGGTGGCTGGATTATGATTCCCTCTGCCAGGGGAATAAGAGAAGAAAAACAAAATCCTGTGCAGAACCATCTGCCACTTCTCTCTTCCTTTCTCCAGCCCTCTATGTCAAACCTGCACCAACACACAGTGCCACACTGGGCTTTTGGGGAATTTGCGTGTGTGTCTCTCTCGGGGCCCGTGGCTGGGCTGAGCTGCTCCCATGCCGGCTGCTCCCGTGTGGGTCCCAGTCTGCAGAGGGAGGGCTAGAATTCTTCTAAACCTGGGCACTAGTCTACAAGGGCGCCCTTCTCCGGGCGCCTGCTGTTGACTTCCCTGGGGTGGCAGCTAGTCCCACAGACACAGAATACTCATGTCTGGGAGAAGGCGGGGCGACATCAGGACGCCCTTCAGATCATCGAGTAACGACGACAAACTCAAGCAGTGGTTAGGAAGCGTGACGCGGCAGACACCTCAGCTCAGGCAAACCTGGCTGACGGGACAATAGGACCCAAGGCAGACCAGCACGGAGGCTGTTCCCAGAGCCGCCGTGCTCAGGGACGGTGGAAGTGGGGACCGGTGGCAGAGGCCCCTCTATATCCTCGACAATGTATTATTCACGAGCATTTGGAGCAAGCTATAAGGGGTCTTTGTTACAGGTGGCGAGGTTCCCCTCACTGCCATCTTCGCGAAGCCCCAAGACAGCCCCAGGTAGCTGATGTGGGGATGCCCGACTCTCCACCGGGGCCATGATTCTGGCCCCAGGGGGCAAACCTAGGCGAGCAATGCTCTTTGGGTGCCATCCGCTTCACCAGCAGAAGCGATTCGCGGAGTTGGACAGTCTCCCTACCTGCCTCTCCCGACTCACGCCCTGTGGGTCTGTGGCAGGAAGGCACAGCTGTGGACTTAGAGCAGCTCTTCTGGGCCAACACCACTTCCTTGCTGGGTACCAAGCAGAGGCCTCTCACCTGACTGGCTGGGAGGGGCTGTCGCAGACTTGTGTTCAGAGCTGAGAGCTAGAACTCCGCCTGGAGCACCTCGGGGCTGAGAGGGCTCCCTGCACAGCAACCCGGACTGATGACCCCTCTCTGGGGAAGCCCACCCACAGCTGCGGTGGTCTCAGGTGGGCATCCACTCAGCGTCTGCCCCAACCCTCCTCACTCTGCTTCTAGAACCGTGAAGGTCCTGGACAGGTAGGATGGGGCTAGACGGGCCCGGGGCCTGTGGGTGGTCAGGAAGCTGGGTCTCCAGCACCACGTCCCTATTATTCTCCAGAACTCCTGTTTCCAGGTCAGCCACTCCTTCCAGGCCACGGGGCTGATTCAGGAACTGACCCGCCCTCTGAACCCTGTGACTGACGCCCACCACCTTTCGGGCACTGAGGGGCGGTGCAGTTTTAGGCTCGAGGAGGTCGGAGGAGGAAAAGTCATTACAGCGGGCGTGTCTGGCCTACCTAGTCTGGGAGCAGCGTCGCAATGCTGATCTGAAACATGGTGGCAGCAAAGGGCGAGGCCGCTAAAGCCATGTGACCTAGGACCTAGAGAAAATGCAGTTGTCACACTGAGGCAGACCGAAAAAAAATAACTAGGGGAGATTTTTTCCCGTGGTGATTGAGGTTTTCACATCATCTGGCTACAAAGTTCCTAGTACGCATTATCCTTCCGATATTATTTTCCTACCTCCCTTCGGGCTCACTGTTGCATCTTCCAGTTCGACAGGGCCGCCTGGCTCTGAAGAGAGAACCAGGCCCTCTCTGAACGTACAAGTGTGAAGGCTGCATTTCAGCTGTCACGTTCGGGCACGTCACGGACGCGCACTCCCGCACTCCCGCACTCCCGCACTCCCGCACTCCCGCACTCCCGCACTCCCGCACTCCCGCACTCCCGCGGCCTCCAATTTCCCGGTGTGATGCAAATGAACACTGTGTGGCAGGTAAACGCAGCGCTAAAGTGCAAAGCACAATGCGTATTTATAGATCAAACACCTGCCATCAATTTAAACAGTAGTTATCTAACTTGAAAGTTGAGCGGGAGACTGAATGGCCCCTTGAAGCAAGTAATTTTGAAGCAGCAGTTCACGTAGCAGATGTGTTTAAAGCCTACTTCAGAATGCTGTAATTATCATCAAAAAGGCAGATTCCATTAACT
>NW_006436814.1:2494826-2515793 GCF_000325575.1 Pteropus alecto
AGGTCCCATGCATATAACTTCTTTTGTCTTTGCCTTAGGCTAGCCCCGCTGTTTCTGTGCATCCAGGGTTAACACACCTTTGAAAAGCCTCCTCCCAAAGCGTGACCACTGCATGACAGCACAGACTCTTAATGACCCTGTGAGCCAATCCCACCATGCTCTGGCCCACCTCCACCTAACCTTCGGTCCCTCCCTTAATTCCAAAGGCATAGAAGTAGCTGCAAACTGTCATTCTTTGAAGCATTTATCTCAGTCTGTTGAGATCGTGCTTCCAGGGTGGTCTCTGCTTGGCTCAAATAAATCATGAACATTCTCTGCAGGTTTGGATGTTCTTATGTCCACATCACCTACAGCCCGGATCACTGGGAGTGACGGGGATGCATCTCCTGGGATAACGCCCCAGGGGTCGGGTCTGGAAACCACCCCTGGCGGAAGTGACTGACAGATAACATTCCCACTCCTTTGTCACTGATGAGAGACTCGCCAGTAGTACAAATAAAAAAGAGAGAGGTGCTCGCCCTAAGGGGCAGGGTGAGGTGAAACACCACTTCATTCATCAGGATGTGATGATTAGCGCCCCTTCCTTTTTGGTAAAAATTCACCGTGAGTGAGTGGATCTCACTCAGTGAGCCAGCCAGAGGGTTGGACGGGAGTGAGGAGATGCAGCTGGGGCAAGGAGGAAGAGGAAGGTGTGAGGGCCCTACTGCTTCTTTCGGTCCGAAAGGTTCCTGTAGGTAAAACACACAACCTGAGAGGCGACCTCCAGCAAGCTGAGCCGCCGGCCTCAAGCTAAGAGTTAAAGGAATCCGACCTCTGAATGCGGGAGGTCCCCAGGCAGAAGAATCACACCTTACAGGTGGCAAGAAAGGAAGCTACTAGCCCCTCACCTAAGGGCGTCTGGGAGAGGTATGGGAATAGTAATTATGGGAAAAGAGATAACCGACTAAGATTTAGAAGCCCAAGTCTAACTAACCTACTGGACCTTCACCACGGGCTAAAGAGGAGGAGGGTAATGGCCCTGCATGTCAGAGTTCACTGCGACTTCTAGCAGCTCCTCAGCGGCCTCCGAATGAGACCAGGAGGTGGAGGAAAGGCTCTCGATACCACGAAGAAGTGGGACCAGCGGAGGAGCCGTCCTCGCGAGAAAGGCCAGACCCAGGGTTTAGATGTCATCAGGAGATTAAGCACCTGAGCTGCTCTTGCACCTGGGCAACTGTGGGGATGGATCACAGGTGTGAAATGAGCTAAACTATTAGTTGTAGTTGCTTTTGGGTGATGGGACTGTTTGTGGCTTTCCTCATTGCTTCACCTTGTCGTACATTTTTTAAAAACAGTATGACAACGTAACTTTGGTAATCAGGAAAAAAAAGAGAAATAAACAGAAGGTCAGTTGCTGTCCTTACATCCTGCAGGAGCCACAAAAAGGAACACAAGTCCACGCCAGTGCACTTAACTGTCCAACAAAGCGGAAAATCATGCCTATTAAATGAACTATTAAATGTGGCTCGAACTGCGGTTCTGAAGGAAAACACTCACATTTCTGGTTTCCTGCTTTGAACAGAAACAATTTAATGATGTCACTTGTAGCTCTGTGCAATTATCCAAGCCATTGTCTTCAAAGAAAGATTGGAAAATGAAGGTGGAAAATCTGTGAGTCAGCAGCAAGTGTAAGAACAGATACCACTCGGCTTTTTTAAAAAAGATAAAAAAGATCCTTTCTGGACCCTCTCATTTAACTGGGGGCGAAAGAGAACTGTGTCGTCGCGCCGCGTACTTGTTTCAAAGCCTGGTCCTCCTCGTACCGCACACGTGCTGCCCCGGGGACCTGAGGAGCGGATGCCGCTGCGGAATTCCGTTTAAACGGCACGTTTGATGTCCTGTGCCGCGCGGCTGGCATTGTGCAGGGGCTGGTCCTGCTGACGGATTCGAGGTCCCGCGGCGTGTGCCAGCTCTGCTAGGAGCTCCAGCGGCGGAGACTTCGAAACGGCCACCTGACAGAATCTCGGAATTCCCGGCAGGACTGTTTTCCTCAGCCTCCAGCTCTGCAGAAAGGACTTTACACCCCGGATTGCATCACACACACAGTCACTCCACGGAGGCCCTGACGCATCTTCCTCACAGAAGGGCCTTTGGTTAGTGCCCGAGATGCATGAAGGGCAGACTAGGCCTACGGAAGTCATCGGGTTGGAGGAGGCCAGAGAAGGACCATGGTCTTGATCCCGACTCTACGTCTCCGGGTACGACCTCCAAGGGAAATGACTGTAAAGGCAGGCCGCTCTTACACCTGTGACCACCCCCAAGGCCTCCCTCCAAGACGCGCGGGGTGCACATCGCGCGACTCGCCAGGCGCCGAAGCTCCGGTGCGGCCTGCGCTCCTGTCCTCCCTCTGATGTTAGAAAGAGACTCAAAACTTAGCAGCAGAAATCTGGGAGCCCCGCGCTGCTTCTCACTCACAGCTGTGAGAGGCCGACATCACAACAAGAAAAAACCAAACAGGGACGTGGTTGCTGTGGATGCCGCAGTTAACAGAGGAGGCGCCAAGTGGCGGAACCGAAGAGCTGCTGGTGAACTCAGCATGAGCGCCCCCCGCCACCCAAGGGTGCACGTGGACATGACACTACTGTGTCCTCCTACCCCACGCCCGATCTCCTCGGTCACCCAGGCCCAGCAGAGCCTAATTTTCCCGAATTGTAGGTTAGGGATAACCGGCATCAGAATAGTTGGGGACCCAACTACATGTGGGTCTGAGACCAAGCGAGGACATCTCAGAAGGGTGGGGTCTTGGGAGTCTGCACGTGTGGCACCCAGGTGATCCTGATGCCTATTAAAATTCGAGCACCACACCCAAGGAAGTACTCAGCGCCCACTGTCACTCGTGGTGGCATGAGCTACTCTGTCCCCGCAGCATCTCTGCGTGGTTGCTGTCCTGCTCGACGGCATCAGAACACCCTTCATAGCGAAGGACCAAAATAACGGTCATTTTTTTAAGCACTTTACAGTCTACAAAGTTTTGCCATAGATACTGTCCCGTTCCATCAACCTCTCTAAGGTAGGAACTCGAATCCTTATTTCACAAACTCAGAAATCGTGGGGCCTACCAATGCCACAGAGCCGCCTGGTCAGTGGCAGAGCAGAGGCCCTGGACCTGAGGCTGGCGACTCCGGATCCCGGGCCTCTCCCTCACTGGAGCTGCTCTCCGGGTGTCCGCGGTGGCTGCCCTGCGGAGCTCGCCTTCTCTGGGCGAGTGGGCAGCGTGCCTCCGTGGAGGGAGAGGGGCCGGGGCGTCTCACAGGTGGTCTGGTCAAGGCCCCGAGGGACGGGGAAGGGGTCAGCGTGTCCACTGATGCTCACAGGGGACAGAGAGGCAGGTCCAGCAGCCCCTCTGCTCCATGCGCCCATCCCGAGAAATCAAGCATTCGCTCCACTTGGATTACAGCTGAGCATCCACTCAGAAGAGGAGGCAGTAGTGTCTGTTTCAGTGCAGAGGGCGGGGGCACCCCTCCCCCCAGAGTGTGCTTCTCGGGGACTCAGCACTGCCCTTTGTCAAGACAGACCAAGGGGAGTGGGGCTGGTGTGCCGCTGGCGGTCACGGAGCTCAGCGGAACCGGGGCCTCGCTCACATTTCGCAGCGGGAGGACGGAGCAATGCAGGGTCCGGCGGAGCCACGTGCTGCGAGGCCAGACGTGACCCAGTCCGGGACGACCTCTGCTACGAGAGGTCCTCTTCGTTTATGCAGGAAAAGCCACAGCCAGCCGCCGCCGGCCGCTGCTTCAGTCCCGGGGGCCCGGACATTTTGCTGCTGACACCGTCTTGCTGCACGATGCTCACTTCCCCAGCTGAGGACAGAGACTCACCAATCATTCCCTGTGGCCATCCTGCTGCCCCCTGCCTCCACTGCCACCCGCGCCTCTCCAGGGTGGCTCCCCCCGCCCCCCACCCGCCACCATGGGCCACTTGCACTGGGCTCTCTCACTCTTCGATCTAAAGACATTTTTACACATGTGGCATCAAGCTCATTAAAAAAAATCTTTCCAGGAAAGACTGTCTTCAAATCTCTACCAGAACAGGGTGAGTCGATGAGAGGGCTTAGGGAAAGGAGGGGACAGTGATGAAGACATGTTCCCTGTTATGGTCCCCGTCGGCCCGGGGCGGGTGATGCACAGCGCTCAGACACCGCGCGAGCCAAGGGTTCCGATCTCCGCCTCCCTGATCGCTGCATCCTCCGTCTGCCACCCCAGGGCGCAGAGCCCCGGTGAGGACAGCTCGGGTCTTTAGTGTGAAATACAGAGTGACAGAGGCCCTGGCTTTAGAAGAACGGGGCTGAGTAAGTAAGTACAGAAGGGGACGCGCGACCCAAACGAACGTCATTTAGAGCACCTGATTAGCATATTCGTTCTTCGTCTTCTTTGGGACAATTTTGAAGTCTTTTTTTTCTCTCTCCCTCCCTCTCTGCCCCTTCTCCAAGCTTTTCCGTGCCAGCGCTCACCCTCCCTGGCTCACATGGGTTCTCTCTCTCTCTCTCTCTCTCTCACACACACACAGACACGCACATGGACACGCACACGCATCCACATTCCTTTTCCTGTGCCTGGAGGAGCACACCTCAGGCAATGAAGTATGGAAAATCCTTTAAAATGTGAACATCTAAACTTGGTGCTGCACGTTATTGCAACTTCCTGGGCCAACTGCCTGGTCCAGGCAAAGCTCCCACGCATGTCAACAGTCTCAGTAGGATTTATCAAATTCGGCCATATGGACGCTTTTCATAGATGTTCATGCAAGAAGCCCTCACTGTCCCTAATTCCATTTTGTTGACTGTCTCTCTCTTATCTGTTTTTTCTCCAAGTTGTTCACTTCGGTCGTTGGGTGACCTTTCGCAGAAGCCTACAGGACAGAGATTTCTGTTCTCTTATTCTGCTGAAGAGAGGACAGGCAAAGAAGCAAGATGCCAAATGCAGAAAAAAAATTGGAAGAATGTCCTGATCCCAAACCAGTCTTGCTCCAGGATCAAAGGGCACAGTACCGAAGACTCTGGCTGGGCACCAGGCATCGCGGGGCAGGCAAGGCTCCAGATCCAGCTTCTCACGGCTGACTGTGCGAGGGAGAGCAGCGTGTCGCCAGGAGGGAGCCGTGCCAGGCCACGGCACGACCAGAACGGCAGCCAGACAGCAGCTCTTCACGCTCAGGGACCCGAAGGTCACACATCTTGTCACGCGTCCGCTTCCTCTCCCACTCGTGGCTACAAGGAGTTGTACGTTCTTCCCAGCGTGTGAAGGCACGAGAGCCCAGGCCACCTAGCGACACTCCCCGAAGCAGGAGAGGACAGGTGAGCGTGCCTCACCGCTACCTTGCACTTTGCACACTCGGCAGCTGATCAACACATCGGTCGCCAGTTAGGGACATGGCGTCAAAGAAGAGAAGCTTCATGGCAGAATCCCTCCTCCGTACTGGGCGCCCACTAAAGGCTTGTTGCATGAGTGAATGGGTAGATGAATGATGGACACGAACAGAAGGAAGGCGTCTCTTTCTTTTCAAAGATAGTTGAGCATTGACTGAGTCACTTTTGACAATGAAGACTCACAGAGTCATCAGCAGGAGCTGGATATGCTGCCCGTACGGTGGACACCGTAAAAGCCACTCCAGACACGTGAGATGACAGTTCCGCCTTCGGACAGACATTAAGGTAAGAAATTCCCCCACCTCCCAGTGATCCGTGCCAGCATTCGTCAGCCGTCACCTGTGGGAAGCTTTTCCACGTCCCTACTCCTCCTGAACGCGGACACCCGTGGCGGCGCCCAGCGACCTCCTCCCGAGGCTTTGCACTGTCCGCCCATGGTTTACGTCCTTCCTCAGTTGTCCCTGCCACTCCCAGTCCCAGACCTAGCAGGAGACTGCACCACAGGTAAGACACTGGGATGAGCCGTACAAGTGGCCGCATCCGTCTGCTGGGGCTGTTGTCACAGAATAGTATGACCTGGGTGGCTTGAATGGCAGTTTTTCCCACAGTTCTGGAGGCCGGGGAGAACAAGACGTAGTGCCAGCCGATTCGGTTCCTGGCGAGAACCCCCTTCCTGGCGTGCAGACTGTGTGTGTGCACGTGGCAGAGAGTGTGAGCGAGTTAGCTCTCTGGTCTCTCCTCATAATCCCACCGTGAGGACCCCGCTCCACATCCTCATCTCGACCTCATCACCTCTAAAGACCTCACCTCCAAACACCTCTGCATTGAAGGTTAGGGATCCCACATATGAAACTTGGGGTGACACAAACATTCAGTCCATAACGGTGGCCCCTCATCTGGCCGGCCTCCCTATCCCCAGACTAGAAAGGGCTAATAAGGTGGGAGGAGGCATTACTTGGCCCTCCCTGAACACCGTGTCCCTCTGTCCACTCCTCTTGACGGCTTTGTGGGTTTTGCTGTGGACATGTCTTTTTCTCGCCTCGCCCGTGAGACTATGAGCCCCTGTGACAGAGAGGAGGTGATGAGAACACTGGCCGAGCATGTTCAACACGTGCCCCTTGTTTTCAATACATTTTCATTTAATTCCTCTGACAACCTGTGAGGTGGACACGAAATCTAAAGTTTGGGAGAAGTGACTTGCCCAAGGCCACTGCCCCAGTAATGTCATATCTGGGGCTAGAATTGAGGTCTCTCCACAAAGCTCCCCATTATTTTTTTACCTAAGCCACTCTCTCCTGAAAGCAGGAGGCTTGCCCGTCTAAGTTATCTTTGTATCTCTGCTGCTACCTCTGGCACCTAGCACAGTGCCTAATATATTGTATTTACTTAAATATTTGTTAAATAAAAATGAAAAAAGATGCATCCCATATTTGCTCCACCAGATTTTTTTCCCTTAAGCGTCCAGTTCAGCAAAGCATATTCACATTGCTGCGCAACAGATTTCCAGAGTTTCTGCACTGCACAGAACTGAAATTCTAGACCCATTCCCCACCTCCCCTCCCGACGCCCCTGGCGATGCCATTCGACCTTCTGCTTCTGTGAGTTTGACCACTTTAGATGCCTCATCTAAATGGAATCATTCAGTATTTGCCTTTTTGTGACTGTCTTATTTCACTTAGCATAATGTCCTCCAGGTTCATCTGTGTGGTAGCATGTGACAGGATTTCATTCTTTTTCAAGGCTGAATAATAATATTCCACGGTATGTTCCATTAGACTTTTTAAATGCCCTATTTCGTCAAGTTGCTTCCTTTTAATTCAGCTGTACTCAGAAAAGGGCTTTAGTAATATGACGACCACCCTGCTGAGCACCTCGCTTCTCCCTCCACTTACTGTCACACTGCGCCAGCCGACCCTCTCACGTTGTTCTCGCACTGACCTTTGCAGGTCATTACCGTGAACTGCAGATGAGAAACCGATGCCAGGGAGATGAAACAACACATTCAAGGTCACACAGCTTCGAAGTGCAGCAACCTGCACCTCTGATGCTCTCCCAGTAATCTTTACTTCCTTCCAGTGAGCACCAGAGACAGACACTTAGGATCAGACACAAGAGGTGACACCTGAGGACACTCTGCCCCTCAGCTGCAGAGGTGGGGTGGAGTCGCGAACCCATGATTCCTGGCCTGGGGTGCTCTGCCCTGCTCACTGCCTTCTGCTTCACCAGGCCACTCCCTCAATCCAAACCCCACGCCCAGATCAAGACGCACTCCTCGATCAGTCAAACGCTCCCGGTGACACTCCTTGTACTCTGCACGGCAGAATGCAGGTGGATACACACTCTCACTTGTAGTGTGACATGCTGTGGTATGACCCTCCAAGGAGGGAGGCCCGCTGTCCTTCCCGCCACACCACCTACTAGTGTCCTACGGATGTGGATGGCATGTGATAATGCTTTATGACAGGATGCGCCATGGAACCATGCCACGTAAGAGCTGGATGGGCATTTAGGAGGCATCGAGCTCAACGATCTCATTTTCCAGATGAGAAACTGGGACCCAGAGACGCTAAGTGACTTGCCTGGTTACAGAGCTAATTATGAAGACTCGGGTGGGAACCCAGCCTTCCATCTCCTGGTTGTTCCTCCCCCGCTGCGGTGGGGGCGGGGCCCCGTCTGAGCTTTAGGATTGCTCTGCAGTGTGCCCTGCGGCCCTCAGGGGGCAGACACAAGGAAAGAGAGGTTAAATCCTACATTCAGTCATTTTAAGGGACATGAAAGTACCACTTTTTTATTTCTATAGAGGAAAAAAAGATGAAAAGGAATACTGAACAGCAAGAAATGAATAAAGAACTGTGCAAATCCCCAGTCCTCGTCCAGATATTAAAGAGCCGAAGGACAAGACGGCCCCTCTCTGTCCTTTTTCCTCCGCCCTGCCCACCTCGAAATCGCTTGTTCTTAAGGAAGGCCCTGGAGAATGCAATTCTCTCCAGGGTAAAGTGTGACAATCTTGAGAGGGGCATTAACATTTTATGACCTCAAAGTTCTGTTATAAATTAAATTGGTTAAAAAAATCTCTAGTTCTTTAGTACCTTGAAAATGAAATTACACCCTCCAGAAAATATATATTCACCTCATTTGCAGGTTTGCTACATCATTACAGCTACCCATACCTCCCTTTCCACTACAAAGGAAGAAAATCATACATTTCTGTAGTATTTATAGTTTACAAAATATACTTGATTATATAATGGAGATATTATTTATTCAATCAACGAATGTGTATTGAGAGCCTACTGTGTGCTGGGCGCTAATCTAGGCTCTCGGGATACAAGATTAAACAAAGCAGAGGAAGTCCCTGTTCTCCTGAGTTTCTATTCCAATTAACTCCCCAAGTGAGCCTTAGACGGGGGTTAAGCGATTTGCCCCAGGCTGTCTGGTTAGTGAGCAAGCTGCCAGCTCCAGCTCCTGCCGCTCTAGGTCTTCATGCTTTATGTGAGCAGGTGTTTGTTTTCTCTGAAGTCAAGAGTCTCTATGCTCTCTGACACCTGTCCCTTAACTATGGGACACAGTTGTACAAAGCGGTTGGTCCCAAACACAACCCAGAGCGACTGTTCAGAAAAGGCTTCTGGTTTTTTTCTCTCTCTTAAAAGATGATATACAAGAACTAGATATCCACACGAGGTAGACTTGGACCCCTACCTCAGGCCATATACAAAAATTAACTCAAAATGGGTTGAAGAGCTAAATGTAAAAGCTAAAACTATAAAGCTCTTACACAGGCCTAAATCTCCATGGCTTTGTATTAGGCACTGGTTTCTTAGATACAACATAAAAAGCAAAAGCAACAAAACAAATAAAGTCGACACCATTAAAATGAAAAACTGTATTTAAAAAAAAAAAAACCAGTGAAAAGGTAATCCACAGAATGGAAGAAAATACTCATTATAAACATGGTAAGGGACTTGTCTCTAGAATATATAAAGAACTATTACAACTCGATAATGTAAAGATAAATAACTCAATTAAAATATGGGCATAAGATGTGAATAGGCATTTCTCTAGAGAAGACATACAAATGGCCAATCAGGCAAATCAAAACCACACTGAGATCCCAGTGCACGTACTAGGATGCCCAGAGTCGACGAACAAGTGGGGGCAAGGATGCGGAGAGCTTGGCACCCTCACATATCACTGGCGGGAACGTAACAGTACACACCTCCTTTGGAAGACAGTTTGGCAGCTCACGAACACGTTAAACAGAGTTCCCACATGACATAGCAATTCTACCCCTAGGTATTTACCTGGGAGAAATTAAGACATTTGTCTATATGAAGATGTGTAGGCACATGTTCACGGCAGCATTATTCTTTGTCAAAAAGTGGAAAGAGCTCAAATGTCCATCAACTGATGAATGGATAAATAAATTTTGGTCTAGCCATAAAATGAAATATTATTTGTCAATTAAAAGGAATGAAGTACTGATACATGCTATGGCATAGGTGAACCTTGAAAATATGCTAAGTGAAAGAAGCAGTCACAAAAGCCTACGTAGTATAGATCCCATTTACATAAAATGTCCAGAACGGGCAAAACTAGAGAGACAGAAAGTCGATTACTAGCTGCCTAGAGGTGGGGGAGGGGTGTGTAACTGCTAATGGGTAAGGAGATTCTTTTAGGGTGGTGAAAATGTTCTAAAATTGATTGCATAAAAATGGTTACATAATTCGGTAAATATACTGAAAGCCACTGAATTGTACACTTTAAAAGGGTGAACTGCGTAGTATGTAAATTACAGCACAGTAAAACTGCTCAGAAAAGAAAAGATGATGCATAACCTGGTATGAAGACACACCGAGGGCTTGCGAACAATGACCCAATAGCCGTGTGTGTAAGTGACAGGCATTTACTTGATCTGGGCACCAACTCGTCTTTTATCTTCCTTACATCTTTAGAGAATGCTCCTCTGGGGAATTTTCTGGGCCAAAAAAAATTGTGACAGAGAGAAATCAGCAAATATTTTCCAGACTACCACAGAAAGTAGAAAGATTAGGGATGACTGATTTTTTGGGCAACATCCAGCCACTGTGGATAAGATTCACAGTTCACTACAGTGGCACAAGCCGTATGTGGATTCATTAAGCTCTCATTTGAGATAGGCAATACCTGTCCTCAAATTAGAAGCGACAGATGTCTTTCTTCTTCTTCTCCACACGTCCCCCCACGGCCTCCCCATGCCTATGTCGAGTCTCAGAACTGGCACTGAGGGTTATTAAGATGTAGATTCCCTGTGGGTGGCCTCGTAGCTCAGCCCCGGTCCCACTTCCCACTTTATATCTCAGAAAACAGCAGTATCGACAACTCCATCCAAATTCAACACTCCTCTTGACCAAACTTGAGCTAATCTCAAGTAAACAGTACTTGAACTTCAGAAGTCTGGGTCCATGTGTCTGTGTGAGTGACAGTCTTCTCAATATTTTCGCTGGGGCCTACCCTCAGTTACTGTTTTTCTATATTCACAGTTCTCTACTTTAGTGAGCTAATGAGTGACTGTCTTTCACAAAAGAGCTACACGTAGGACCTCAAATGATGAATTGGCTAAAATGGAGCTGCTCTGTACACAGAGATGGAACTCTCGCTGTGACATGCACAGAGCAAGGGACCGATCCTCATTCTCACCAGTGGAAGCTGTGTCCACACTGGTGCGAGACGTCCGCCTTTAAGTGCTCTGAGTCCTCTCAACCCTCCACCCTGGGTTATTCTGGGGCAAAGCAGGTGCCTCAGGAACTTCCTCTCGTTCGTTATTCTGCCACAGCAGGGGCCAGCCCTGCCCTTCCAGCCTTCTCCCAGGACAGCCATTCACAGTCTGAAGTCTCCATCAGCTGCAAACACACCTGCCACACAGGCCGTTTTACTGCATCACTCACATGAAGGCCGCCAGCGTTTGGACCCGGTCCGACAGAGGATTTTTCATTCGGTTTGAAGTTGTTTTCAGTGTTTTCTTGTTTTCCAGTGATCGAAGGTCAAGTCTGGGGCAGGGGATTGCATTAATAAAACCCTTGTGAGGAGAACGGCTGAAATGACACCTTAACCCCTCGCTGACCAGAGAACATAAAGCACTGCCAAGCAAGGCTCCGTGGGCCACCAGCCTACGAACTGGCCCTCGGCCAAACAGCGCTGTTCTGGAGAAAAGAAGGTCAAGGCTTATAAACGCGCGTGCGTCTGTGAAGGAGCGGAACCTTGGCTCACAGTTCGGAGGTCTGACTTGGACCCCTTGCCAGATGTCGCCCAAGCCGTGTGCAAGGGCTGCAGTGTGCTTCTTCTTCTCTCGGGGAGGATGAGAGTTTCCGAGAGCTCACCGCCTTTCCTGCAGGAGGGCGGGGAGGCTTTCGCCACCTTCGCGCACCGCCATGCTCTTCGGGTTTATTCGCTAATGGATGGGCAGGTCTGGGGCATTCTGACCGCATTCAAAGGCTGAGGAAAGGGCCTGAGTGTCTCACCTAACCCAGCGCCTGGTTAGGGAACCAGCTAGGAGGCGGGGCGGGCGCGGGAGGCTCACTCTTCGGGGCTCATTCCCATGCAGCGCACTTCTGGGTTTGGAAACTCTCGATAAATTATGTGTGTGTGGAACACGCACCCCCAAATTTAACAGCTACTGTCTTGACAGCCTTCAGGCTGAGAATTCATTCTCTGCCAAATGGATAGGTGCTTGGGCAGAGTACTTTTCACCCGTGCACCCCATGGAACCTGAGGGTTCCAGGGCATTTAAGTTTGGAAAAACACATTCCACTCTGCCTTACTCTGGGATTCTAAAGCATCATCGACTGCGAGCTCCTCATTGACTTAACTGCGGTCTGGGAAGAAACAGCTGATTACAAGCACACAGTTTTGTTTTTCTCTGATACGAGCCGACATCCAGCTCTGCAGCTACATCCACCTCTTTCTTCTTTTGTATCTCAGTTACGGTTTGTATCTAATCGTCCTTTGCCTTCAGAGCCTAAAGGTTTTCTGAGTCATTTTTGACCTCTGGCGGTTAAGTTAAATATCATAATGGTAAGTCGCCTTTCGTAAATTTCTCATGATCTCGATCTCTTTTGCAGCTTAAAGAGAAACCAATTTAGAATCCTATAAAGAAATATTAGAGTTTCACGTGATCTTTCTTTAATTAAAATAATTAGTTTCCTTAATTGAATAACAGATCATTGGAAGGTATCAACTTGGCCTACATGTCAGTTGGAAGTTTTGGATAGATGTCTGGAGCCAGCGTGAAGGTTCTTTATGAAGAAGGAATCGTCATTCTAAGAACTTTCCTACCGTCTTCTCACTTTGAAGCTTCTATGCCCCTTTCCTAGATGTCTGGTAATCTCTGTCACCTCTGACGACACTGCCTGGGGTCTGAAAGAAAATTTGCTTATACAATGCTACTTTGCAATAGTCTTTTCTTTTCGAATACGCATTTTGTTTTGAGATAATTTTAGATTTACAGAAAAGCTGTAAAGGTAGTATGGAGGGTTCTCACAAACGCTTCACCAGTTTTCCCTGTTGCTAAGATCTTACATCATTACCAAGGAACATTTGTCAAAACTAAGAAACCAATGCTGGCATATTACTATTAATTAAACTGCAGACTGTATTGGGATTTTTCCTGTGTTTCCAACAATGTCCTCTTTCTGTCCCAGAATCTAATTTAGGGACAATACTGCATTCAGTTGTCATGTCTTATCCTTTGGTCTGTGGTAGTTTCTCAATCCTTCCTTGACAGTTTTAAGCAGCGCTGGCCAAGTATTCTGTACAGTGTATCTGGGTCTTCCTCGTGTGTGTGTGTGTGTGTTTGTGATTAAATGGGGTTTATAGGCTTTTGTAAAAAATGTCAGAGGGGACATGTTAGGCACATGACATTACTGACGATGCTAACTTGACTGCTTGGTCAAAGTGGTGTTTGTTAGGTTTTTCCACTGTAATTAATAATCTTTCTTTTCTTTTAAAAGGCATTTTAAGAGGTAATGAAAGGATCTAAATTAAAATTTAATCTTGGTGGGCTGTTTTAAGAACTCGCCCGAGGGGCCATGAGATGAACAGGTGTCCTGAAGACTATCGCACCCCCTGCATCTCACACGGCGCGGACCACTCAGCCATCTGCACCCTCTGCCAGGTGCCAGGCGGGTTCGTTCACTCTGACCAGGGCCAGGAGGAGGGTAAGGCAAGGGAGGTGCCGGGCACACTCATTCTTGGAGTCCCGCCTCTGTAAGTGTTGCACCCTACACACCTCGCCTGCCTCACCCTAGTCCCAGCCCAGCTTCTGACACCGGTTCTAAGTTTACTCTAAGTTTAGAAACTCTAAGATGTAAAAAGACGTGCTCTTTATCTTAGGATGACGTGCATGGTGAAGGCTCTGGGCCGTCCTGCGGCACCTTACTCCACCCACCGTTTCTCCCATTACCTTGCTCGCGGAGCCCTTCTTTCTCAGACGAGCTGTTCCCTCACCCGTGGGGTTCAGTGATCTGTGGGGAAACGTGCGCCGAGGGGCAGGCAGCAGGCCGGATCTGGGCGCCGGGGTTCTGGACCGGGATCCGCCTTTGGCCCCGGCTGCCTGACCAGGGCTCTGCTTCCTCAGAAAGGAAGGCTCCCCGGAGCCTCCGACATCTTCAGCCACATTTCTGATGCACTTAAATGGATTTTTTGACCTTTCCCACACCCGGGCAGAGCTGTGCTTGCACTTCTGTGAGCTGTGGATGGACGTGCTGACAGGCTTCTGGGAGCGGCCGACCCTTGTCACCACATCAGGGAGTAAACACTGCTGGTCTGGCAGCCAAGCACTCAGACACTGACCCCTGTCGGAATCCCGGCAGAACCGTACAAGTCACTGCAGTGAAGGAGGCCGGGCTGTGGCCAAACCCTGCTCCTGCGCCCCGGACCCCCAGTGAGCTTTCTGTCCTTTACCAGGACTCATACGCGGCCCTCATAGGATGGACCTCTGTCCTCTTTAATGTATCTTTATGTCCTTCAGCATCTTTAACGTTCTCTGAAGTACACCGTGCTGGCAGGCTGGGAAGCTGCAAGTTTAGGAAGCAAATTTCGGTAGACATGCCAGTCACTCTCATTTCAGTTTTGAGAAGCCCGGATGTAGTAATCTTCCAGTTTAGGAGATCGAAGTAAGATGCTGAAGCATCACCATTTCAGCCCATAAGCAGGAGTCCAAAGGGGGAACATCCCAATGTCACTTAGACCCAGGCCCTGTCTTGGCTATTGTCAAGGTCCTTTAAGACATGGGGCTGTGTTTTTTTCCTGCTAAATGACCAGCAGTATTTGGTGGGCAGCATGCGTACACAGGTGGAGAAGGGCCATCCGTCAAATGAACAACTCACATGGGAAGTCTCTGGGGACAAATCCCTCATTATAGGAATGGGGGCCTTTTTGACTATACGGCAAGGTGGACTCAGTTTTCCATCCCATTCCTCTCTGTTCTCCCCCGACCATCGCGATAGGTGGATTCTTGTCAGGCACAGATAGCTCCCTGTCTTCAGCAGTCTGGATCCTCCGCCTGTCATCATGGAGGTGACTTCGTAGCACAGCACCTGAGCCTCCGTGGCCAGGCTTCTTCTTGCCAGAGCCAGGAGCTCCCCACTCCCGCCAGACAGCAGCCATCCTGCAGGGTGCGACCCTCAAAGGAGGTCTCTAAAGCCATTGGGGAAAATTCCTTTGGCAAAAACAAACTCTGGCCAGTCTGGTTAGTTTTCAATACTGCTGTGACCAGGGAACAAGTTCGGGTTAGCTACGGACAAAAGTGGGAGATTTAAGGGAATGAGGTGCGGTGAAGCCGAAGCTTTGATTCGGTCCAGGACAGCCTGGCTTAAGATGGGCTGAGGAGAAAGCGAAGCTGACTCCCCACAAGGCTGGCCTGTATTCCTGGTGCTCCGGCTCGCGCCCCTGGCTTTCCGCCCTTAGAGGGGCCCGGATGGGCCATGTGCACCGCCCTTTGCTGGGGCCCGGATGGGCCCTGCGCACCGCCCTTAGCGGGTCCCGGATGGGCCATGTGCACTCTGGGGCTGGCCACAGCGGCGCCTTTATTTGCAGAGCATCCTGAGAGAGGAGTCTGTGTTTATGAAGGTTAATTCCACACTCAAGTGGAAGCCACCTAAGGCGCCAACGCTCTGAGTCGGCCGGGTGTCCTGCGTTCCATCTGTGGCTGGGCGCCTCGCCGTGGTGCACGTTCCATCAGCGGACTGTCCCAAGCATTTCAAGCTGCTGACAGATGGGAGCCGGCCCTGCTGTGGCACACGTTCTTCGCTTAGTACACGTTCTTATGAGGAAGTGGCGTGCAGAGAGCGTTTGCTCACTCGCGGCCGGGGGAACTGGTGCGTGCTCACATGGATGTCCCAGCTTGGACTTGGAGGTGGCTCCAGTGCTTCCTTTCGGGTCTTTACTGTCACCTGTGTCACCCAACCTTGATGCAGCAAAGCCGTTTAAAGACAAGCGTGCCCCGAGAGAGTCCCTGTGTGCTCTATTTTGAAATACACAACTTTGCTTCAGAAGCCAAGGAACCGGGGCATCAAACAGGGGCCTGTGATCCATCTCAACTCTCCCGAGTGATCGGGCTTTGTGAGAAGTAGGTTTGATTTTTCAAACTATTTAATAACCTGCAATGTGGCACCGTCACTGACCAATGAGAAGAGATGGGAGCCATGGTGATGGAGCAGGGTCCCAGAAGTCCCCCTGCGGGGCACCCACCGTTTTTGGTTCCTAGGCTGTAGGAGCATCCTAGCAGAGGATCCTGAGAAACTGAGAGAGGGCTGGGGCAGTGGCTGTTTACCAGCTGGAAAGAAAGGAGCCAGTAGCTAGCCAGGCGACTTTTCAGCGCTGGGGAGGGGGAGGCGTGGGCGTGCGGGCGTGGGAATGCAGGGAAGCAGTCTGAAGAAAGGAGGCCTCTCTGCCCTTTGCCTTTTCGATCACATCGTGTTAATACTCAGGGGAGCCTGATTCCCTTAAATTGCTGCTGGATCGATAACTTCCAAATAAAGAAGCCCCAAGGAAGAACAAAACTCCTCCCAGAGCTGAGTTCCACATGAACCTGGGGGCTAACAGGCCTCCGAAGGCTCAGACCTGAGACAGTGGAAGGTTCCTGGTCTATCTCTGGTGAATTCAGTGCAATTCTCCAACAGACTGAGATCATCTCTGCCAGGCACCAGCAGCTCAGATTTCTACTCAAAACACATATGCTTGTTTCTGGGGAAAGGCAAGCATGAAATACACTTCATTGAGAAGTTGAAAAGCATGGAGGGTGAGTTAATTTTCAAAGAAGAAAGTCAGCAGCACGGCAGAAAGGAATGCGTGATTCACCTCTGCAGAGCAGACATTGATTTTCCCGCCTGGGAGAATCACAAATTAGTTGGCAGTTGAGAATATGATCTCCGATGTTGTTTTCCATTCCCCTTAGATCTTACATTGTATTTTAGGACCATGAAACAACGCGAGATTAAAAGTCTCATTCGGAAACAGAAGTGGAAAAGAGGATTCAGTATTTCTCTTTCCTCGGAGAAAACACTTTCAAAGGTATTTCATAGCTAAAACACAAGAGTGTCGGTGCGGGAGGGGAAGATGTGTTCTCGCCTGGGCTGTGTGAGAGAGGCAGCCTGTGAGCTGACCGGGGAAGAGAAACCTGCCACCTACACCATCATCAGAAGCAGTACCGTCCTTTTATATTTTGGGGGGTGGGGGGGTGGGGAGGGGTTAAATAGGACAAGCAGTGGGAGAAATCATCCAGCTATGAAATGTTCTGCCACTTACATGCGTGACCCCGGGCAAGACACTCAACTCTCTCAGCCGCAGCTTTTATAGTTCTAAATTGAGGCTAATAATGTCGGCTATCTAGAAAGGTAGATCTAAGTTCAGGTTTTCTGATGCCTGACATGATATAACTTTGCAGGCCTGTAAGGAAAATAAAAAGCAAAGCTGACAAATATGGAACTGAGAACGGGGTTTTGGGAGGGGCTCATGCAGGCGGTGGCCCTATGCTTGAAGCCTCATTAGCTTCATAGTGAATCCACTTGTGCACACCTGTCTATCTCAAATGAGATGAGAGATAAGTATATAAAAGTGCTTTGCAAACTGGAGGCATTATATAAACGTAAGACACTGAATTATTCCACAAACAGGTGATACCTACTGTGCGCCAAACGGCATGCGAGGTGCAGCTGTGAAGACAGACACAGTCCCTCCTCATAAAACCTAAAGTCCAGTGGCACCGCGTCACTGTCTGTGGTGACTCCGGAATGCAGAAGCGAAGCTGACCAGCCGGGATGGGCCTGACTGCTTACTCCCGACAGCAGCCCCTCGGGGCTCTCCAAGGTCCTGATTCCCACGCCAGGCTTTCTGGGTCTGGGTTCTACTCAATCTCGACCTCTGCATTTCCCTCCTTCCAGACCGTTGTCATCGTACTGACTTCCATTTCGAAAACCCCAGAGCAACGAGCCAGCCTTTCTAATCCCTTCTTTTCCAATATGAATGGACAGTGGTTGCTCACTGCAGGGGGGCGGTGGGGATGGGTGAAAAGACGGGGGATAACAGGTGAGGGGCTGTTCTTGTAGGGGGAGATAATGAAAATGCTCTAAAACTGATTGTGGTGATACATGAACGACTCTGTGAATATACTAAAAGCCACTGAATTGTAAACTTTAAATGGGTAAATTCTGTGGTATGTGAATGTATACCACAATAAAATTGTTAAAAAATATGAATGGACAATCAAAAATCATCTAAAATTCAAGAAAAGTTTACAGCAAGGAAAAGATTAGGATAAATAAAATGGGGGGGGGGGGAATGAACTTGAAAGAAACAGAAATCATTCAAAAAATGAAAGAGAATGTTTAAAAAGACCAATTATCCTTAGAAAGATTTGAGAAGAAGTTGTGTCCAAAAAATAAGAATAGGGAGCTATGAAAAGGTAACCATTCAAGAATAAGAAAGTGTTCTTAGAAATTTAAAAAACAAAAATTTGCTGAGATATAAAAATTCTATTAAAAGTTTGGAAGATAAACCAAGAACGACCCTCAGGACATAAAGCGAGACGCCCGAGACGCCGGAAGCACAGCAGTTTAACGTCTCATCATGAAGACTTTCAGAACTAAAGAACAGAGAAAACAGAGAAAATGACATTAAAAAGAGAAAAATGAGGAAAATTTCCCCGGAGATAAAGGAAGACAAGAGCCTTTGTAATGAAAGAGTCCAGCAAGAACAAAAAGTACCTCTGTCCGGACATGTCGACATGAGCTTTCAAAAGACTCAAAGAGCCGCCTGAAAACCTAAGATAAGTGGGTGACCGACAAAGGGACCCAGATCTGACCGGCCTCAGAAATAACAGATCTTACAAGACGGTGTTACAGGCTTTTACAATTGTCATTGAAAATGATTTTGAATTGGGAATTTTATATTCTAAGTTTCCGTCAGCGATGAGAGTACTAAATATCCACCTAATACAGTGGGAAATGAAGGGCGGCTGCCTAAAGTTGATGGAACAAGAAATAAAAATTGTACTACATTATTTGAAGTTTCACAGGTAGGCATTAAAAGAATTAAATAATCATTACTATTTTTTTTTTAACAGAAAGGAAGATGAGGGATAGAGAAAAGAGCTAAATCTTGATTTTTTAGAGTTAGTAGATAATTTTGTTAGTTGATATGTAAGAAACATAAATCTAAAAATATTATTTAGAGGGATAAAAATAACTACTAGAAGTATTGAAAACAGAAATGCTTTTTTAAAAGTTGCTGCTAAGAAGCAGGCCTGAAAGTAGGGAGGGTGTTTTTTCATTTAAAAAATAATATCCGGGTTTTAAAAAAGTTTTAAAATCTAATGAATGGGACTTTTAAATACAGAGCCAAGAAGTGCCAAGGACAGCTCAGCCCGTGACACACGAGTAGCTGCTCCCAAACTGAAACTAACTTCTTCGTTGTTCGTGGCTTTCACAGTTACTTGAGTTTGGGAAATGTTGTCTTATTCTAAATGCCTCTCATTTGGAGATTCAAAATGTGCATTAGTTTACTAAAAGCTCTGAGGAGTTCTGCAGACAAGAAACCAGTATAACTCCATTTGAAAGTAAGTCAGTTCATTGAAAGATCCATTTGACAAATTAATTTTTGATTTGAATAAATTTATCACCATTTTTTTTAGTGGAGATTTATTACTTGGAATGGAAATATTTCCAAAGCTCTGACAGGAAGGTGAAAGTGGCAAAAAATATTAAATGTGCAAAAAGCTAGCGAAACATAAATTAATATAAGGGGATAATTTTCCACATATGAGATCATTTCAGCTGCTTCGGGTTTCTTTTGGATGTTTCTGAATTTTTTTTTTTTTTAATAACTTTGTTCAAAATGTCAATTTTTAAATGTTAAGTTTTTCTTTTCCACGATTCCTCCAGTGGCCTATCAGCCTCAATTTAGGATTTCTAGGAATTAAACATCGAAATTAAATATAAATTCAAAAGCATCCTAAAGATATCAAAATTTAATTTAAATCTAATTCAAATTCTGAACGGATAGAAATACAAAATCAAGGCGAATAAATTAAGAAATGGTGATAAAATATTAAAAGTGCTTAAATTTTTTAAAAAAGAAAAGGACACTTAGAAATCATAAAAAATAAATCAAATATAGCTGAAACAACTGTCACATATGAAATGTGAAACCTTTAGCTAGATTGTATTTCAAGGGAATTTTTCAAATAATGTTAAATTCTGTTTTGCCAGCCTTGCAGAATTTTAAGGATTTTTTTTTTAAAACTGACATCTTAGGAAGCATCTCCATATTACTTAATACTCAGAAAAGCATCTTTCCGTATCAATTATCCAGACTGAATATGTCTGAAAAAGCTACAAAATCACCACTGGTAAATTTGGCATATCGAGCAAACAGATCTTTCATAGAACTGGTGTTCGGTGAACTGATTTTGATGAACTGGCTCTCAGCAATGGACTGCCAGCAAATCGACTTGAAGTCATTTTGCTTTTCTAGCTTTTCCTGAACTTATTCGACCTTCTTCCATATCACAGCCATGGAGCAGCCGCATACACACTAGGGCTAGGACATTCGAGGTTCTATCTAGAAAGAATGGAAGAGTTAACGCTGGTGGGGCAACCCGAAATAATCCACTATAAAATGCCAGAAAAATTCGCCAGCCTATTATTGAATTTCTCATCACAAGTGCAGACTTTTGCACATATCCCTATATAAGTTCACCTGGGTGGTATCGACCAAATGTTTGTAGTTAAGGAGAGCATTTTGAAGTCTGGTTTAGTCGCCCAAAGTATGAGTTACTCCTCTCAGCGTGGCATCCCTTGCAAATTTGATATACATAATATCTATGTATTCATTTCATTAAGCCTTTGATAAAAATGTTGACTTAGAACCCGAAAAAATGGAGCTCTGAGGCATACCATTATGTATTTCCCCCGAAAGGTCTATCAATCTGTTAATGACCACAGTTCAGAAATAGCTGTTTAAAAGGTATAAATGAACCTCACTTGCCCACATTTTTCCATCTGTAGAAAACATACCAGGAGACATTATCGAATACC